>NC_142482.1:14038072-14341102 GCF_049115385.1 Moschus berezovskii | reverse complement strand
TCCAAGATCTCTGGCTCTAGATCAGGTTTGCCCAAGAAATTAGAAAAGGATTTATAATAAACAAATATTGTTAAATCTGAAAGTGCTCAACCCAAGTGTTCTACCCAATCTGTAGATTCTATTCCTTGCCTTCAGCGTTGTACTTTAAGTCTTCTTCCCCTATTTATGAGTGCCTCGCTTTATAAAAACAGTTCTGATGCCAAATATCAGTATTTTTTGACCACTAGTCCATCTTCTGAGGATCTAGAAGGTTTGGGGTGAAGACAGCAACTTGAGATTTTATATTCCTCTTCCTTGCCTCCTGAATCTTAGAAACTATTACGTAATTGAAGAGACTCCTTGCTTCTGTGTTTAGATTTCCCTCTAAATCTAAAACTGTTTCTTAGATGGACTAGGAAACTTTTAAGCGGTAATCTCCCTAGAAATCTTTTGAAGAGAACAGGAGGGAATCTTTTTCTAAGCCATCAGGGTTTTTCCTCTCAGGCTCTGAACCTGGCAGAAATGCCTGGGATGATCCCTTTATTACACTGCCGTGAAGAGAGCAGCCTTTAATAAAACCAGTAGGGAAATGTGTATGGAGCAGAAATGACAATCATTTCAAAACCTCTTATATCTATAGTGAAAAAATGAAGAGTTGTCATTGTTGAATAGAATCATGTATGGGGGAGTCATTTTAAGTTTTCTCCGGAACAATAGGTTTCACAGGGTATTTTCTCATTTTAGGCAATCCTTAAACCCTTGTTAATGATCCCACAGAGAAAGCTTGCTGGTGGCTCAGAGCCTGAGAGTTGGCCTGGTTGGGAGTGGAAGGCATAGAAGGCTGCAGTTATGAAGGTTAATAGGGCTGTGGGGGAAGGATGAAATGTGCTGAAACCTGGGGCTAACTTCATACTGGGCTTGCTTGTTTGTGTGTTCAGCTGGGCTCTGTGCATGGGTCTCTGGGGGAGACAGGCTTGCTGTATTGGGAGGCATGGAGTTCTGCCTTGGACTAAATAATGCTTACACTGTGAATCTTTTCTATTCCTGTGCTGTATTGAAGTGATGGGGATGGGGTTGTGTTGCAAATAAATCATTTTTGTTGTTATTAAAAAAGAAAAAAGAAATAGCTCAACTGGAATTCCATCACCTCCACTAGCTTTGTTCGTAGTGATGCTTTCTAAGACCCACTTGACTTCACATTCCAAGATCTCTGGCTCTAGGTCAGTGATCACATTATGTGACTATCTTGGTCGTGAAGACCTTTTTTGTACAGTTCTTCTGTGTTTTTCTCCTTAGATGAGTTTATTCCTAGGTATTTTATTCTTTTTGTTGCAGTGGTGAATGGGATAGATTCCTTGATTTCTCTTTCTGATTTTTCATTGTTAGTATATATAAATGTAAGTTACTTCTGTGTATTAATATTATATCTTGCAACTTTGCTAAATTCATTGATTAGCTCCAGTAATTTTCTGATAGTATCTTTAGGGTTTTCTGTGTACACTATTATGTCATCTGCAAACAGTGAGAGCTTTACTTCTTCTTTACACCTATGGGTCTATTTATCATCTCATATGGGCCACCTCTTCTTCCATTCTTGCCAGGCTTCAGACCAGCCTACTTTTCTAAGAATCTGTCCATTTCTTCCAGGCTACCCTTTTTATTGCCATATAGTTGTTCATGGTAGTATCTAATAATCCTTTGTATTTCCAAATTGTCTTTTGTAACCTCTCCTTTTTCATTTCTAATTTTGTTGATGATTCTTCTTTTTTTGTTGATGAGTCTAGCTCAATGGTTGTCAATTTTGTTTATCTTCTCAAAAAAACAGCTTTTAGTTTTATTAATCTTTACTATTGCTTCTTTCATTTATTTCTGCTCTGGTCTTTATGATATCTTTGCTTCTATTAATTTAGGGGATTTTTGTTCTTTTTCCAGCTGTATTAGGTGTAAAGTTAGGTTGTCTATTTGATGTTTTTCTTGTTTCTTGAGGTAGGATTGTATTGCTATAAACTTCCCTCTTAGAACTGCTTTTGCTGCATTCCATAGGCTTTGAGTTGTCATGTTTTCATGGTAATTTGTTTCTAGAAATTTTTTTATTTCCATTTTGATTTCTTCAGTAGCCTGTTTGTTATTTAGTAGCATATTGTTTAATCCCCATGTGCTTGTGTTTTTTTAGTTTTTTTCTCGTAACTGATACCTAGTCTCATAATATTGTGGTCACAGGAGATATGATTTCAATTTTCTTAAATTTTAAATATTCTTAAATTTGCGGAGGTTTGATTTGTGACCCAAGATGTGGTCTATGCTGGAAAATGCTCTATGTGCACTTGAAAAGGAAGTGTATTTTTCTGCATTTGGATGGAATGTCCTGAAGATATCAACGAGACCCATCTCATCTAATGTGTCATTTGAGACGTGTGTTTCCTTATTAATTTTCTGTTCTGATGATCTGTCCTACGTGTGAGTGGGGTGTTAGAGTCTCCTACTGTCATTGCATCACTGTCAATTTCTCCCTCTGTGTCTGTTAGTGTTTGTCTTATGTGTCAAGGTGCTCCTATGTTGGGTGCATAGATATTTATAGTTGTTATGTCTTCCTCTTGGATTGATCCCTTCATCATTATGTAGTGTCCTTCCTTATCTCTTGTAATCTTTATTTTAAGATCTATTTTGTCTGATATGAGGATTGCTACTCCAGTTTTCTTTTGCTTCCCATTTGCATGGAATATATTTTTGCATCTTCTCACTTTCAGTCTATATGTGTCTTTAGGTCTGAAGTGGGTTTCTTGTAGACAGCATGTATATGGGTCTTGTTTTTGTATCCATTCAGCCAGTCTGTGTCTTTTGGTTGGAGCATTTAATCCATTTACATTTAAAACAATTATTGATATACGTTCCTATTGTTATTTTCTTAACTGTTTGGGGTTGATTTTGTAGATTTTTTTCCTTCTCTTGTATTTCTTGACTCTATGTCCCTTTAACATTTGTCTTAAAGGTGATTTGGTGGTACTGAATTCTCTTAACTTAGACTTGTCTGAAAAGCTTTTGATTTCTCTATCAATTTTGAATGAGATCCTTGCCAGGTACAGTAATCTTGGTTGTAGATTTTTCCCTTGCAGTCCTTTAAATATATCCTACCATTTCCTTCTGACCTGCAGAGTTTCTTTTGAAAGATCAGCAGTTAAATATATGGGGTTTTCCTTGTATGCCTCTTATTGCTTTCCCCTTGCTGCTTTGAATATTATTTCTTTGTGTTTGGTCTTTGTTAGTTTGATTAGCATGTATATTGGTGTGTTTCTCCTTGGGTTATCCTGTACGAGACTCTTTGCACCTCATGAACTTAACTATTTCCTTTTCCATCCTGGGGAAATTTTCAGCTATAATCTCTTCAAAAATTTTCTCATACCCTTTCTTTTTCTCTTCTTCTTCTGGGACCCCTATAATTTGAAAGTTGGTGTGTTTGATATTGTCCTTAGTTCTTTTTATTCTTTTTATTTTATTCTGCTCTTCAGAAGTTATTTCCACCATTTTATTTTCCAGCTCACTGATTCATTCTTCTGCTTCAGATATTCTGCTATTGATTCTTTCTAGAGTATTTTTAATTTCAGTAATTGTGTTTTCTGTCTCTATGTTTACTCTACTTCTTCTAGGTCTTTATTAATTGATTCTTGCATTTATTCCATTTAGTTTTCAAGGTTTTTGATCATCTTTACTATCATTATTCTGAGTTCTTTTTCAGGTAGTTTGCCTACTTCCTCTTCATTTATTTGGACTTCTGTGTTTCTAGCTTGTTACTTCATTTGTATAGTATTTCTTTTGTCTTTTTGTTATTTATTTTTAAACTTATTGTGTTTGAGTTCTCTTTTTCCCAGGCTACAGGGTTGGATTCTTTCTTCCTTTTGGTTTCTGCTCTCCTAAATTTGATTCAGTGGTTTGTGTAAACTTTGTATAGGGTGGGGTTTGTGCTGATTTTTGTTTGTTTTTCCTCTCATGGGCAAGGCTGAATAAGGTTTATCCTCTCTGCTGATATTTAGGTTTGTACTTTTGTTTTGTTTGTTGTTTAGATGAGGCGTCCTGCACAGGGTGAGACTGGTTTTTGGGTGATGCTGGGTTTTGTATTCCAGTGGTTTCCTTTGTGTGTGTTCTCATTATTTGATACTCCCTAGGGTTAGTTCTCTGGTAGTTTAGGGTCTTGGAGTCAGTGCTCCCACTCCAAAGGCTTAGGACTTGATCTGAAATTTTGCATGATTCTATATATTCTTTTCTACTTGTCAGAAACTCTTGTCTGCTCTCTGCTTGTGTTCTGCATGTACTTCTGTGTCTGAAGTTGTATTCCTGATGTATCCATGGGGATAGCTGTACTCCACGTCCACCTACTCTTCTGCCATCTTGTTCTCCCAAAAGGACTTTTAATACCAAGAGAATTATAGGAGAGAAATTGAATCAAATAAAACAAGAATAGAAACAGGCTGTATTAAAAGCTGCATGTGTGAAAATGGTTTATATCAGCTGAAGTTTTGTGTTACCTGGGAAGAGTAATAAAAAGAAACAAAATAGATTGAAAGTAGATACCCTTGAGAAGCTTTTTTTGACTTTTTGGCAGGATTAACCTGTGGCTGATGATGCCCATGAAATGTGTCTCACTCCACTTTTTTTTTTTTATATCAATTCTGCTTTACAAGGAAGACTTCTGATATTTCACCCTACCCCTGCAACCTTAGAATATCTTTCATTTATCATTTAGTTTAGTAGTTACAGAAATGAGACAAGGAAGCCGCTGTATCTGGGGAAATGCTGACATTTTAAGGCTTCTGACAAGTGGTCTTTTAAGGTCAAATTCTCTAAGAGAAATTGAGACTGTTTGAAGGGAGAGATCCCATTTAATTTAAATCAGAAGGTGTTGGAAACAGAAATTAGAATTGTAGAAAAGGGATTTTAAGAAAGGAACGTAACCTTGCACCCACACTTTCATGAATCTGTGGCTGGTGGCAATGGGAATGTAGTAATTTTGAATAATTTTGTCTCATAAGTTTCTTTTTAAAAAATTAATCTATTTATTTTAATTAGAGGCTAATTGCTTTACAATATTGTGGTAGTTTTTGCCATACATTGACATGAATCAACCGTGGGTGTACGTCTATCCCCCCATCCTGAACCCCCCTCCCACCTCCTTCCCCACCCCATCCATCTGCGTTGTCCCAGTGCACTGGCTTTGAGTGCCCTGTTTTATGTATCAAACTTGGACTGGTCATCTATTTCACATATAGCAAAATACATGTTTCAATTCTATTCTCTCAAATCATCGCACACTTGCCTTCTCCCTCAGAGTCCAAAAGTCTGTTCTTTATATCTGTGTCTCTTTTGCTGTCTTGCATATAGGGTTGTCATTATGCAAGGCATACTGATAACATACATACCCTTTGCAAAGAATGACCAGTTTGCTTACAGAGGTCTTTTGGTTTTGTAGTTCTTAAGCTGAATATTTTTGTTTCTATGAACTTCTTATAGCTTTATTGTTATTGTTAATTCAACAGATATTAAAAAAGTGTTTAATACATGCACAGCACTGTTCTAAGCACTTGGGCTTAAAGTGGAGAATAGAGGCAACATGGTGGTTTGCTATGAGTTTTATAGTCTAGTATGGATGTGAGAGTTGGACTATAAGGAAGGCTGAATATTGAAGAATTGATGCTTTTGATTTGTGGTGTTGGATAAGACTCTTAAGAGTCCCTTGGACTTCTAGGAGATCAAAATAGCCAATCTAAAAGGAAATCAACACCTGGATATTCATTAAAGGATTGATGCTGAAGTTGAAGCTTCAATTCTTTGGCCACCTGTTGCAAAGAATCGACTCACTGGAAAAACCCTGATGCTGGGGAAGATTGAAGGCAGGAGGAGTAGTGAGTGACAGAAGATGAGATGGTTGAATGGCATCACTGACTCAATGGACATGAATTTGAACAAACTCCAGAAGATAGTGAAGGACAGGGAAGCCTGGCCTCCTTCAGTCCATGGGGCTACAAATAGATGGACATGACTTAGTGACTAGACAGCAACAAGGGGTAGAGATGCAACTTATGATCATAAGTGAAGGGAAAGTGGAAGTGTTAGTTTTTCAGTCAAGTCTGACTATTTGTGACCCCATGGACTGTAGTCCACCAGGCTGCTCTGTCCATGGGTTTCTCCAGGCAAGAATACTGGAGTGGGTAGCCATTCCCTTCTCCAAGGGCTCTTCCTGACCCAGGGATCGAATATGGGTCTCCATCATTGCAGGCAGATTTTTTTTTTTTTTAGCTATCTGAACTATCAGGGAAGACTGTAAAGAACTTATAAAAATAAAGAGTAAGTGATCTGAAGTATAGGTAGGAAATTAGAGATATTCAATCTAAAATATGTAAGATAATAAGAAACTAATCAGGTAAGGATCCTGGTCACTGGATGGGAGTGTCTATCTTCCTTTAGATAGAATGACACTTTAGACATCTTACTTTAGTCCATGTCTCACTTTAGACAGAATGACATTGGGGACATTTGTCTTGTAGTAGTAGATAATTAATACATCAGTGTGCTCTTTCCACTCAACAAATGGCTTCCTCTCTGGGCCTTGCTCAATGTTTATGATTTATAAAGGTCACTGTGGAACTTCCAGACAGGAGAGACCATGATGTGCTCTAGGAAATGAAAAGTTCGTATGATCATAGTTCACAAGTGAGGAGAGTGACATAGGCGAGGTTGGAAGTGTAGGTAGAGAGTTGTGGGTGTGTTATTAAGATTGCTAAGTATCATCTCCCTAGAGGATTATTTCTTGTAATTGTATAGGAAATGCATTGGAGGGAGAAAAACCTATAAAAGGGACCTATTGTCATGTTACAGATGAAAGATAGTGGCAGCTTGGACTAAGTTGGTTGTATTTAACAACAAGTACATGGAACCAGAGATCAAATTGCCAACATCCACTGAATCATCAAAAAAGCAAGAGAGTTCCAGAAAAACATCTATTTCTGCTTTAATGACTATGCCAAAGCCTTTGACTGTGTGGATAACAGTAAACTGTGGAAAATTCTGAAAGAGATGGGAATACCAGACCACCTGACCTGCCTCTTGAGAAACCTATATGCAGGTCAGGAAGCAACAGTTAGAACTGGACATGGAACAACAGACTGGTTCCAAATAAGAAAAGGAGTATGTTAAGGCTGTATAGTGTCTCCTTGCTTATTTAACTTATATGCAGAGTACATCATGAGGAACGCTGGGCTGGAAGAAGCACAAGCTGGAATCAAGATCGCCGGGAGAAATATCAATAACCTCAGACATGCAGATGACACCATCCTTATGGCAGAAAGTGAAGAAGAACTAAAAAGCCTCTTGGTTAAAGTGAAAGAGGACAGTGAAAAAGTTGGCTTAAAGCTCAACATTCAGAAAACTAAGATCATGGCATCTGGTCCCATCATTTCATGGGAAAGAGATGGGGAAACAGTGGAAACAGTGTCAGACTTTATTTTTTTGGGCTGCAAAATCACTGCAGATGGTGACTTCAGCCTTGAAATTAAAAGACGCTTACTCCTTGGAAGAAAAGCTGTGACCAATCTAGAGAGCATATTAAAAAACAGAGACATTACTTTGCCAACAAATGTCCGTCTAGTCAAGGCTATGGTTTTTCCCGTGGTCATGTATGGGTGTAAGAGTTGGACTGTGAAGAAAGCTGATTGCCGAAGAATTGATGATTTTGAACCGTGGTGCTGGAGAAGACTCTTGCGAGTCCCTTGGACTGCAAGGACATCGAACCAGTCTGTCCTAAAAGAGACATGTCTTGGGTGTTCATTGGAAGGACTGATGTTGAGGCTGAAACTCCAATACTTTGGCCACCTGTTGGGAAGAGTTGCCTCATTGGAAAAGACCCTGATGCTGGGAGGGATTAGGGGAAGGAGGAGAAGGGGACGACAGAGGATGAGATGGCTGGATGGCATCACTGACTCGATGGACATGAGTTTGAGTGAACTCCGGGAGTTGGTGATGGACAGGGAGGCCTGGTGTGCTGTGATTCATGGGGTTGCACAGAATCGGACACGACTGAGCGACTGAACTGAACTGATCTGAACATGGATTCAAGACATATGTTGAAGGTAGGCTCTAGAGGACTTGCTGTTGAATTGGATATGGATGGAGGTTAAGGGGGAGAGAGAAATTATGAACATTCCAGTTAGTTTCAGGCTTGAATATCTAGGTAAATGGGAATACCTGGAATAATATTTTGTTTGGAAATTGAGTTCTACCTCAGATATGTGAGGTTTAATATTGCATTCATGGCAAGTAGAGATCTCAAGTTGACAGTTGGATATTTGAATCTGGAGGCATAAATATGGGATTCTTTTGCATTTATATGTATTTTCACATGTTAGGATAAAATGAGTGATTTTCAGGAGAGAGTTGATATACCCTTTGGCTGAGCCCTGAGAAATGACAATAGTTGGAAAGCAGGCAGAAGATAAGGAGTTAGGAAAGGAGACTGAGGGGAAGTGGCCTGAATGGTAGGAGGAAGGGTGTGACAATGTGGCATCATTCTAGGAGCCAAGGCAGGACAGGATTTTAATAAGGAGAGAATGCCAGATTGAATGTTAGATAGAGTAAGATGAGGATAAGAAAATGTAAACTGGAAATGGCACAAAAAGATGTGGTATTTAGTACTAATTTCTGAAAGTAATATAAGAAGAATAATAGGTTCAAACCCAGCTACGGATCTTCATCAAGAAAATGGATTTGTTTACATCCCAATAAGCCCATCATAAGCTGAAAACACTGTAAGTGAAAATGTATCTAATCTACCTACTGAACCTCACAGCTTAGCCCAGGCTAGAACACTGACATTAGCCTGCAGTTGTAGGGTTGCAAAGAGTTGGACATGACTTAGCGACTGAATAGCAACAATAAAAATGAGCAAAATCATCTAACACAAAACTTATTTTATAATGAAGTTGAAACTCTCATGTAACTTGTTGAGTAATGTACTGAAAAGGTGAAAAACAGAATGATTATAAGGGCACAGGATCATTGTAAGTGTATCAGTTTATCATTCTCATAGTGGTATGGCTAACAGGAAGTTGCTGCATTGTACTACATATCACTAGCCTTGGGAAAGATCAAAACTCTAAATACAATTTATAAAATAAAAGATCAGAAAATGTAGGAAGGGGAGAGAACTTGAACTTGGGCAATGTAGTAGATTAAGGGAGGCTCAGGTGTTGGAGAAGACTCTTGAAAGTCCCTTGGACTGCAAGGAGACCCAAACAGTCCATTCTAAAGGAGATCAGTCCTGGGTGTTCATTGGAAGGACTGATGCTGAAGCTGAAACTCCAATACTTTGGCCAACTGATGGGAAGAGCTGACTCATTGGAAAAGACCCTGATGCTGGGAGGGTTTGGGGCAGGAGGAGACGGGGACAACAGAATGAGATGGCCGGATGGCATCACCGACTCGATGGACATGAGTTTGAGTGAACTCCGTGAGTTGGTGATGGACAGGGAGGCCTGGCATGCTGTGATTCATGGGGTCGCAAAGAGTCGGACACGACTGAGCAACTGAACTGAACTGAACATTACTTTGCCAATAAAGGTCCATCTAGCAAAGCTATGGTTTTTCCAGTAGTCATGTTTGGATGTGAGAGTTGGACTATAAAGAAAGCTGGGCACTAAAGAATTGATGCTTTTGAACTGTGGTATTCAAAAACTCCATATTTCGTGGAAGGAGAGAGAGGAAAACCCTTGCTTGATTGTTTCTGTCTTAGTGAAGTCACTGAGAAGGATGATGTGGATGAAGGGGAGGAGACCAAGCCAATGCAAGAGTCCCCAGGACATGAGGGGAGAGACCAGAAGGACAGTGGTATCAGTAGTAGTGAACTGTACAAGAAACATATTTCTCCTCCTATAGGTTTTGCTTTCAAAAATGTGGAGGATAAAATATCCTGATTTGTTTCCACATTTTTTTCTTCTGTCTGGCTCTTGGTTTGTTAGTAATATTGGGAGGCTCTTGGGAAATCCTGCCAGCACAGATTTAGATACATGGGTGGGATTGCTTACAGACAGCACAGAGAGTGGGACACAGTATCCACAGAATCAGGCTGTTTCAGTGAAGATTTGGAAGCTGCACCAGAAGGGACAGGATATGATTTGATTTAATTACCATGGCAGCAAATGCAGAGACAATTTATCAGAAAAGTTGTCCTACTTTAGAATGCTTTGCCTTGCTCTCAGAATAGCAAAAACAAACAAACAAACAAACAAACACCCCCCCCAAAAAAACCCACCAAAACCTAGATAGAGTGAAAAAAAAAAGACACAAATATTTGTGATAATTATTTGTCCCTCCTTTAAGTGGAGAAGTATATATCAAATTCCTATCCAAATAGGTGATTTGAGTATGAATTTTAGCACATACAGCCTGGACAATAAAGGACAGAAATGGTATGAACCTAAATGAAGCAGAAGATACTAAGAAGAGGTGGCAACAAAACATAGAAGAACTGTACAAAAGAGATCTTCATGACCCAGATAGCCACGATGGTGTGATCACTCACCTAGAGCCAGACATCCTGGAATGTGAAGTCAAGCTGGCCTTAGGAAGCATCACTATTAACAAAGGTAGTGGAGGTGATGGAATTCCGGTTGAGCTATTTCAAATCCTAAAAGATGATGCTGTGAAAGTGTTGCCTCAATATGCCAGCAAATTTGGAAAACTCAGCAGTGGCCACAGGACTGGAAAAGGTCAGTCTTCATTCCAATCCCAAAGAAAGGCAATGCCAAAGAATGCTCAAACTACCACACAATTGCACTCATCTCATACGCTAGTAAAATGATGCTCAAAATTCTCCAAGCCAGGCTTCAACAGTATGTGAACTGATAATTTCCAGATGTTTAAGCTGGATTTAGAAAAGGCTCAGAACCAGAGATCAAATTGCCAATATCCCTTGGATCATCAAAAAAGCAAGAGTTCCAGAAAAATATCTATTTCTGCTTTATTGACGATGCCAAAGCCTTTGACTGTGTGGATCAAAGTAAACTGTGGAAAATTCTGAAAGAGATGGGAATACCAGACCACCTGATCTGCCTCCTGAGAAATCTGTATGCAGGTCAAGAAGCACCAGTTAGCACTGGACATGGAACAGCAGACTGGTTCCAAATCGGGAAGGGAGTACATTAAGGCTGTATATTGTCACCCTGCTTATTTAACTTATATGCAGAGTACATCATGAGAAACACTGGGCTGGAGGAAACACAAGCTGGAATCAAGATTTCTGGGAGAAATATCAATAACCTCAGATATGCAGAATGACACCACCCTTATGGCAGAAAGTGAAGAGGAACTAAAGAGCCTCTTGATGAAAGTGAAAGAGGAGAGTGAAAACACTGGCTTAAAACTCAACATTCAGAAAGCAAATATCATGACATCTGGTCTCATCACTTCATGACAAGTAGATGGGGAAGCAATGGAAACCATGACAGACTTTATTTATTTATTTATTTTTGGATTACCAAATCACTACAGATGTTGACTGCAGCCAAGAAATTAAAAGATGCTTGCTCTTTGGAAGAAAAGCTATGACCAACCTAGACAGCATATTAAAAAGCAGAGACATTATTTTGTCAATAAAGGTCTGTCTAGTCAAAGCTATGGTTTTTCCAGTCATGTATGGATGTGAGAGTTGGACTGTAAAGAAAGCTGAGTGATGAGGAATTGATGCTTTTGAACTGTGGTGTTGGAGAAGACTCTTGAGAGTCCCTTGAACTTCAAGGAGATCCAACCAGTCAATCCTAAAAGAAATCAGTCCGGAATATTCATTGGAAGGAGTGATGCTGAAGCTGAAGTTCCAATACTTTGGCCACTTGATAAGAAGCACTGACTCACTGGAAAAGACCACGATGCTGGGAAAGATTGAAGGCAGGAGAAGAAGGGGATGACAGAGGATGAGATTGTTGGATGGCATCACCGACTCGATAGACATGAGTCTGAGCAATCTCTGAGAGTTGGTGATGGACAGGGAAACCTTGCATCCTGAAGTCCATGGGGTCACAAAGAGACGGACACAACTGAGTAACTGAACTGAACTGAGTCTTGACAATTATAGTAAATATCTAACAGTTCCCAAATAAGAAGTAGCCTTCAGAATGGAAAGAACATAAGCAGTGCATAGTTACCTCTTATGTATAATTAACTCCCCCTCTAAGAAGAGGTGGCAACAAAACATGGTAGGTTGCACTCATTCATTTTCAGTATTTTTGTGGGGGTAGGAATCCAGAGTGGTTTGGTTGGATGTTTCTGACTCATGGCACTAATGAGGCTTCAATCCAACTTTCACCTGGGGCTTCAGTCTCATCTGAGGGTTCAGCTGAGGGAAAGTTATGCACTGAAGCCCATCATCATTAAATCCAGTGAACGTCCCCCAGAACCAGTGACAAGATGAGAGGATCCTTGTGTATCACCATGGTATCTGGACATCACTGGTGTTGTGTTAGAACTCCACAATATGCAACATGTTCATCGTTTGGCTGTGTGACCTTGGAAAAGCGAGCTAACATTTTTGAGGTGCAATTTTCTTTTTTGGATGATCTCTATTAAACTTCTTTCTCTAGAAGAAATCCCCAGTCTATTCCCCAAATCTGGTTTGTTGTCATTCAGTCGCTAAGTCATGTCTGACTCTGCACACCAGGCTTCATTGTCCTTCACTATCTCCTAGAGTTAGCTCAAACACATGTCCATTGAGTCAGTGATGCCATCTAACCATTTCATCCTCTGTCACTCCCTTTTCCTCTTGTCCTCAATCTTTCCCAGCATTAAGGTCTATTCCAGTGAGTCAGCTCTTCTCATCAGGTGGCCAAAGTATTGGAGCTTCAGTTTCAGCGTCAGTCCCTCCAATGAATATTCAGGCTTAATTTCCTTTAAGAAATTGACTAGCTTGATCTAGTCAATTGACTAGTTTCATCTCCTTGCTGTCCAAGGGATTCTCAAGAGTCTTCTCCAGCACCATAGTTTGAAAGCATAAATTTTTTGGTACTCAGTCTTCTTTATGGTCCAACTCTAACATCTATATGTGACTACTGGAAAAAGAAGAGCTTTGACTGTATTGACCTTTGTCAGCAAAGTGATGTCTCTGCTTTTAAATACACTATCTTGGTTTATCATAGCTTTTCTTCCAAGGAGCAAGCATCTTTTAATTTCATGGCTGCAGTCACTGTCTGCAGGGATTTTGGAGCCCAAGAAAATAAAATCTGTCCGTTTCCACTTTTTCCCCACCTATTTGCCATGAAGTGATGGGACCAGATGCCATGATCTTTGTTTTTGAATGCTGAGTTTTAAGCCAGTTTTTTCACACTTCTTTTTCACGCTTCTCTTTCACTTTCATCAAGAGGCTGTTTAGTTCCTCTTTGCTTTGCCATTAAAGTGGTATCATCTGCATATCTGAAGTTGTTATTTCTCCCAGCGATCTTCATTCCAGCTTGTGAGTCATCCAGCCCAGTATTTTGCAAATGTACTCTGAATATAAGGTAAATAACCAAGGTGACAGTATACAGCCTTGACATACTCCTTTCTCAATTTTGAACCAGTCCATTGTTCCATGTCCAGTTCTAATGGTTCCTTCTTGTCCTGCCTACAGGTATTTCAGGAGACAGGTATGGTGGTCTGCTATTTCTTTCTCTTTAAGAATTTCCCACAGTTTGTTGTGATCCACCGTTAAAGGCTTTAGCATAGTCATTGAAACAGAAGTAGATGTTTTTTTGGAACTCCCTTTCTTTTATTATGATCCGGCAGATGGTGACAATTTCATCTCTTGTTCCTCAGACTTTTCTAAATCCAGCTTGTACATATGGAAGTTCTTGGTCCATTTCACATACTGCTGAAGCATAGTTTGCAGAATTTTGAGCATAATCTTCCTGACATGTGAAATGAGTGCAATTGCGTGGTAATTTGAATGCTGTTTGGCATTGTCTTTCTTTGGGATTGGAAACAAAACTGACCTTTTCCAGTCTTGTGACCACTGCTGAGTTTTCAAAATTTTAAAATAAGTACTGGAGAATAGTTAAACCACTGAAATAAAGTTACCCATCACCTTCTTTTTTTTAAAATAAGAATTTTGTATCTCAATAAATCATGTACCATATAATTCACCTATTTAAAGTGTACAATTTAACGGTTTTTATTACATTCATGGAGTTGTGTAATCATCCTCACAATCAATTTTAAAACATTTTTATCTTCCAAAAAGAAATTTCATAACCATTAGCAATTCCTCCTCATTCACACCTGCCCCCCACCCCCCACCAGCCCCAGCCATAGTGAATCAATACTTTTTCTGTCCATACAGTTTTGCCTGTCCTGGAAATTTCTTATGTATTGAATCATACAATAGGTGCTTTGTGACTAGTTTCTTTCAGTTACCATGTTTTCAATGTTAATCCATGTCATAGTATCGATACTTCACTCCTTTTAATGGAATAATAATATTAATATTCCATTGCACGAATATACCACATTTCTGGGGGCTTTTTTTTGCAATTTTTTTTCTTGCTTATTTTTTAATTTTTAAGTGTAGGATAATTGCTTTATAGAATTTTGCTATTTTCTGCCAAATATCAACATGAATGAGCCATAGGTATACATATGTCCCCTCCCTGTTGAACCTCCCTCCAATCTCCCTCCCTAACCCACCTCTCTAGGTTGTTCCAGAGCCCCTGTTTGAGTTCCCTGAGTCATACAGCAAATTCCTCTTGGTTATCTATTTTACATATGCAGGTCAGGAAGCAACAGTCAGAACTGGACATGGAACAACAGACTGGTTCCAAATAGGAAAAGGAGTACGTCAAGGCTTTATATTGTCACCTTGCTTATTTAACTTATATGCAGAGTACATTATGAGGAACGCTGGGCTGGAAGAAGCACAAGCTGGAATCAAGATTGCCGGGAGAAATATCAATAACCTCAGATATGCAGATGACACCACCCTTATGACAGAAAGTGAAGAGGAACTAAAAAGCCTCTTGATGAAACTGAAAGAGGAGAGTGAAAAGGTTGGCTTGAAGCTCAACATTCAGAAAACAAAGATCATGGCATCTGGTCCCATCACTTCATGGGAAATAGATGGAAAAACAGTGGAAACAGTGTCAGACTTTATTTTTTTGGGCTCCAAAATCACTGCAGATGCTGATTGCAGCCATGAAATTAAAAGACGCTTACTCCTTGGAAGGAAAGTTATGACCAACCTTGATAGTATATTAAAAAGTAGAGACATTACTTTGCCGACCAAGGTCCATCTAGTCAAGGCTATGGTTTTTCCCGTGGTCATGTATGGATGTGAGAGTTGGACTGTGAAGAAGGCTGATCGCCGAAGAATTGATGCTTTTGAACTGTGTTGTTGGAGAAGACTCTTGAGAGTCCCTTGGACTGCAAGGAGATCCAACCAGTCCATTCTAAAGGAGATCAATCCTGGGTGTTCATTGGAAGGACTGATGCTAAAGCTGAAACTGCAATACTTTGGCCACCTCATGCGACGAGTTGACTCACTGGAAAAGACTCTGATGCTGGGAAATGTTGGGGGCAGGAGGAGAAGGGGACGACAGAGAATGAGATGGCTGGATGGCATCACCGACTCTGTGGACATGAGTTTGAGTGAACTCCGGGAGTTGGTGATGGACAGGGGGGCCTGGCGTGTTGTGATTCATGAGGTCGCGGAGAGTCGGACACGACTGATTGACTGAACTGAACTGAACTGAATGTAAGTTTGCATGTTACTCTTTCCAAAGCATCTCATCCTTTCCTTCCTCCCCCTCCCCCGCCCATGTCGATAACTCTGTTCTGTATGTCTGTTTCTCCATTGAAAGTGAAAGTCTCTCAGTCATATCTGACTCTTTGCCACCCCATGGACTGTAGCTTGCCAGGCTTCTCTGCCCATGGAATTCTTCAGGCAAGAATACTGGAGTGGGTTGCTGTGCCCTTCTCCAGTGGATCTTCCAAAACCAGGGATCGAAACCAGGTCTCCCACATTGCAGGCGGATTCTTTACCATCTGAGCCTCCAGGGAAGCTGCCCTGTAAATAAATTCATTGGTACCATCTTTCTAGATTCCATATATATGCATTAGGATATATTTATCTTTCAGTTTCTGACTTACTTCACTCTGTATAATAGGCTCTAGGTTCATCCACTTCATTAGAATGGACTCAAAGACATTCCTTTTTATGGCTGAGTAACACTCTGATGCTGGGAAAGGTTGGGGGCGGGAGAAGAAGGGGACGACGGAGAATGAGATGGCTGGATGGCATCACCGACTCTGTGGACATGAGTTTGAGTGTACTCCGGGAGTTGGTGATGGACAGGCAGGCCTGGCATGCTGTGATTCATGGGGTCGCGGAGAGTTGGACACGACTGAGTGACTGAACTGAACTGAACTGAACTGAATATTCTATTGTGTATATGTACCATGGCTTCTTTATCCATTCGTCTGTTGATGGACATCCAGATTGCTTATGTTCTTGGTATTGTAAATATTGCTGCATTGAACACTGGGGTACATGTGTCTTTTTCAATTTTAGTTACCTCAGGGTATATGCCCAGGAGTGAGATCGCTGGGTCATATGGTGGTTTTATTCCTAGTATTTTAAGGAATCTCCATACCATCTTCCATAGTGGTTGCATCAGTTTACATTCCCACCAACAGTGCAAAGAGGTTTCCTTTTCTCCACTGTCCCCAGCATTTATTGTTTGTAGACATTTTAATGATGACCATTCTGACTGGTGTAAGGTGATATCTCATTGTAGTTTTGATTTGCACTTCTCTAATAATGAGTGATGTTGGGCATCTTTTCCTGTGCTTACTACCTATCTGTATGTCTTCTTAGGAGAATGTCTGTTTAGGTCTTTTACCCACTTTTTGACTGGGTTGTTAGTTTTTCTGGTGTTGAGTTGTATGAGCCACTTGTATATTTTGGAGATTAATCCTTTGTCAGTTGTTTCATTTGCTATGATTTTCTCCCATTCTGAGGGTTGTCTTTTCACCTTGTTTATGGTTTCCTTTGCTGTGCAAATGCTTTTAAGTTTAATTAGGTCCCACTTGTTTATTTTTATTTCCATTATTCTAGGAGATGAATCATAGAGGATCTTGCTTTGATTTATGTCATCTAGTGCTCTGCCTATGTGTTCCTCTAAGAGTTTTCTAGTTTCTGGCCTTATATACAGGTCTTTAATCCATTTTGAGTTTATCGTTGTATATCATGTTAGGAAGTGTTCTAATTTCATTTTATTTCAACATGTAGATGTCCAGTTTCCCCAGCACCACTTATTGAAGAGGCTATCTGTGCCCCATTGTGTATTCTTGTCTCCTTTGTCAAAAATAAGTTATCTGTGAGTCCTGGGTTTATCTTTGGGCTCTCTCTCTTGTACCATTGGTCTATATTTCTCTTTTTGTGCCTGTACTATACTGTCTTGATGACTGTAGCTTTGTAGTATAGTCTGAAGTCAGGAAGGTTGATTCCTCCAGCTCCATTCTTCTTTCTCAAGTCTGTTTTGGTTTTCAGGGTCTTTGGTTTTTCCATAAGAACTGTGAATCTTTTTCTTCTAGTTCTGTTAAAAATGCCATTGGTAATTTGATAGGGATTATATTGAATCCATAGATTGCATTTGCTGGTGTAGTCATTCTCACAATATTGATTCTTCCAACTCAGGAACATGGAATATCTCTCCTTCTGTTTATGTCTTTGATTTCTTTCTTCACTGTGTTATAGTTTTCTGTATATAGTTCTTTTGTCATCTTAGATAGGTTTATTCCTAAATATTTTAGGAATGGTAATTGCAATGGTGAATGGGATTGATTCCTTAATTTCTTTTTCTGACTTTTCATTTTTAGCATATAGTAATGCATGTGAAGAAAGCTGATCGCCGAAGAATCGATGCTTTTGAACTGTGGTGTTGGAGAAGACTCTTGAGAGTCCCTTATACTGCAAGGAGATCCAACCAGTCCATTCTAAAGGAGATCAATCCTGGATGTTCATTGGAGGGACTGATGCTAAAGCTGAAACTCCAATACTTTGGCCACCTCATGAGACGAGTTGACTCACTGGAAAAGACTCTGATGCTGGGAAAGGTTGGGGGCGGGAGGAGAAGGGGACGACGGAGAATGAGATGGCTGGATGGCATCACCGACTCTGTGGACATGAGTTTGAGTGTACTCCGGGAGTTGGTGATGGACAGGGAGGCCTGGCGTGCTGTGATTCATGGGGTCGCGGAGAGTCGGACACGACTGAGCGACTGAACTGAACTGAACTGAACTGAATGCATGTGATTTCTGTGTATTGATTTTGTATCCCATGACTTTGCTAAATTCACTGATTACCTCTAGTAATTTTCTGATAGTATCTTTAGGGTTTTCTATGTATAGCATCATATCATCTGCAAACAGTGAGCATTTTACTTCTTTTCAACCTGGATTCCTTTTATTTAATTTTTTCCTCTTGTTGACATACTAGGACTTCCAAAACTTTGTTAAATAATAGGGTGATAGTGGATACCCTTGTCTTGTTCCTGATTTTAGAGGGAATGCATTCAGTTTTTCACCACTGAGAATAATGTTTACTATGGGCTTGTCATATATGGCCTTTACTATGTTGAGGTAGGTTCTTTCTATGCGCAATTATTGAAGAGGTTTTATCATTTTGTCAAAGGCTTTTTCTGCACCGATTGGGGTTATCATATGGTTTTTATCTTTCAATTTGTTAATATGGTGTAATCATAGTGATTGATTTGCATATTTTGAGAACCCTTGTGTGTGTTAGTCGCTCAGTTGTGTCTGACTGTTTGTGACCCCATGGAATATACCCATCCAAGGCTCCTCTGTCCATGGGGATTCTCCAGGCAAGAATACTGGAGTGGGTTGCTGTGCCCTTCTCCAGGGGATCTTTCCAATCCAAGGATTGAACCTAGATCTCCTGCATTACAGCTGGATTTTTGCCTGAAGAATCTTTGCATCCTTGGAATAAACCCAATTTGATCATGGTGTGTGAGCTTTTTAATGTGTCATTTATTTCTGTTTGCTAGAATTGCAATCATAGTGCTTGATTTGCATATATCGAAGAACCCGTGTGTGTGTTCATCACTCAGTTGTGTCTGACTGTTTGTGACCCCATGGAATATACCCACCCCAGGCTCCTCTGTCCATGGGGATTCTCCAGGCAAGAATACTGGAGTGGTTGCTATGTCCTTCGCCAGGGGATCTTCCCAACCCAAGGATCAAACCTGGATCTCCTGCATTACAGCTGGATTTTTGCCTGAAGAATGCTTGCATCCCTGGAATAAACCAAATTTTATCATGGTGTGTGAGCTTTTTAATGTGTTGTTTGATTATGTTTGCTAGAATTTTGTAGAGGATGTTGGCATCTATGTTCATCAGTGATCCGTTCCGTTCCATTCCATCGCTCAGTCGTGTCCGACTCTTTGCGACCCCGTGGACTGTAGCCTAACCAGGCTTCTCCATCCATGGGATTCTCCAGGCAAGAATACTGGAGTGGGTTACCGTTTCCATCTCCAGGGGATCTTCCCGACCCAGGGATCGAACCCGGGTCTCCCGCATTGGAGGCAGATGCATTAACCTCTGAGCCACCAGGGAAGCCCTTGGCCTGTAATTTTCTTTTTGTGTGTTGTCTTTGCCTGGTTTTGGTATCAGGGTGATGGTGGACTCATAGAATGGCTATGGAAGTGTTACTTCCTCTGCAAATTTTTGAGAGAGCTTTCAGTTCAGTTCAGTTCAGTTCAGTCGCTCAGTCGTGTCCGACTCTCCACAACCCCATGAATCACAGCACGCCAGGCCTCCCTGTCCATCACCAACTCCCGGAGTTCACTCAAACTCATGTCCACAGAGTCGGTGATGCCATCCAGCCATCTCATTCTCGGTCGTCCCCTTCTCCTTCCGCCCCCAACCCTTCCCAGCATCAGAGTCTTTTCCAGTGAGTCAACTCGTCGCATGAGGTGGCCAAAGTATTGCAGTTTCAGCTTTAGCATCAGTCCTTCCAATGAACACCCAGGATCGATCTCCCTTAGAATGGACTGGTTGGATCTCCTTGTGGTACAAGGGACTCTCAAGAGTCTTCTCCAACACCACAGTTCAAAAGCATCAATTCTTTGGTGATCAGCTTTCCTCACAGTCCAACTCTCACATCCATACATGACCATGGGAAAAACCATAGCCTTGACTAGATGGACCTTGGTTGGCAAGGTGCAATATTTAGCTTTTCTCTAAATGTTTGATAGAATTCACCTGTGAAGCCATCTGACCCTGGACTTCTGTTTTTTGGGGAGATTTTTTTTTATCACAGTTTTGATTTCAGTGCTTCTAATTGGGTTGTTCATAATTTCTATTTCTTCCTGGCTCAGTCTTGGAAGATTGAGTTAGTTTTCTACGCTGTCCCTTTCTTCAAGGTTGTCCATTTTATTGCTCATAATAGTATCCTATAATCCTTTGTATTTCTGCATTGTCTGTTGTAACCTCTCCTTTTTCACTTCTAGTTTTGTCTTCTCTCTTTCTTTAGATGAGTCTGGCTCAAAGTTTGTTGATTTTGTTGATCTTCTCAAAGAACCAGCTTTTAGTTTTATTAATCTTTACTATTGTTTCTTTCATTTCTTTTTCATTTATTTCTGTTCTTATCTTTATGATCTTTTCCTTCTTCTAAATTTGAGGATTTTTTGTTCTTCTTACACCAATTTTTTAGTTGTTAAGGTAGATTGTCTATTCGATGTTTTTCTTGTTTCTTGAGGCAGGATTGTATTGCTACAAACTTCCCTCTTAGAACTGTGTTTGCTGCATCCCATAGGGTTTGAGTTGTGTTTTTATTGTCATTTATTTCTAGGAATATTTTTATTTCCCTTTTCATTTCTTCAGTAACCTGCTTATTATTTATAAATATATTGTTTAATTTCCATGTGGTTTTAATTTTTTTAGTTAACTTATTTTAATAGACATCTAGTCTCGTAGTGTTGTGGTGAGAAATGATGCTTGCTACAAGTTCAATTTTCTTAAATTTGCTGAGGTTTGATTTGTGACCCAAGACGTGGTCTATACTGGAGAATGCTCTATGTGCACTTGACAAGAAAGTGTATTTTTCTGCATTTGGATGGAATGTCCTGAAGATATCAGTGGGATCCATCTGGTCTAATGTATCATTTAAGGCTTGTGTTTCCTTATTAATTTTCTGTTTTGATGATCTGTTCATTGGTGTGAGTGGGGTGTTAAAGTCTCCTACTATCATTGTGTTACTGTCAATTTCTCCTTTTATGTCTGCTAGTGTTTCTTTTATGTATTGAGTGCTCCTGTGTTGGGTGCATAGATATTTATAGTTGTTATGTCTTCCTCTTGGATTGGTACCTTGATCATTAAGTAGTATTCTTCCTTATCTCTTGTAATATTCTTTATTTTAAAGTCTATTATGTCTGATATGAGGATTGCTACTCCAGCTTTCTTTTGCTTTCCATTTGATGGGATATATTTTTCCATTCATTCACTTTCAGCCTGTTAGTGTCTTTAGGACTGAAGTGGGTTTCTTGTAGACAACATATATATGGGTCTTGTTTTTGTATCCATTCAGCCAGTCCGAGTCTTTTGGTTGGATATTTAATCAATTTACATTTAAGGT
The DNA here is from genome assembly GCF_049115385.1 of Moschus berezovskii. NCBI lineage: Eukaryota > Metazoa > Chordata > Mammalia > Artiodactyla > Moschidae > Moschus > Moschus berezovskii. The sequence goes on along the minus strand of NC_142482.1, from coordinate 14,319,468 downwards.
AATTATTGCTACAAGAGAGTCCCTTGGACTGCAAGGAGATCCAACCAGTCCATCCTAAAGGAAATCAGTCCTGAATATTCACTGGAAGGACTGATGCTGAAGCTGAAACTCCAATACTTTGGCCACCTGATGTGAAGAGCTGACTCCTTTGAAAAGATCCTAATGCTGGGAAAGATTGAAGGAGGGAGGAGAAGGGGAAGACAGAGGATGAGATGGTTGGATGGCATCACCGACTCAATGGACATGGGTTTGGGTGAACTCTGGGAGTTGGAGATATACAGGGAGGCCTGGCCTACTGCGGTTCATGGGATTTCAAAGAGTTGGACACGACTGAGTGACTGAACTGAACTGATGTTCCAATTGCCATTTTCTTAATTGTTTGTGGGTTGTTTTTGTAGATCTTTTTCTTCTCTTGTATTTCTTGACTATATCAGTCCCTTTAACATTTATTGTAAAGCTTGTTTGGTACTAAATTCTTTTAACTTTTACTTGTTTGAAAAGCTTTTGATTTCTCTATCAATTTTGAATGAGATCCTTGCTGGGAAGAGTAATCCTGGTTGTAGATTTTTCCCTTTCAATACTTTAAATATATCCTGTCATTCCCTTTTGGCCTACAGAGTTTCTTTTGAAAGATCAGCTGTTAAATATATGGGGTTTTCCTTGTATGTTACTTGTTGCTTTTCTCTTGCTGCTTTTAATATTCTTTCTTTGTGTTTAATCTTTGTTAGTTTGATTAGTTTGTGTCTTGTTTTGTTTCTCCTTGGGTTTATCCTGCATGGGATTCTTTGTGATTCTTGGACTTGATTGACTATTTCCTTTCTCATATTGGGGAATTTTTCAATTCAAGTATAATCTCTTCAAAAATTTTCCTCATACCCTTTCTTTTTCTCTTCTTCTTCTGGGACCCCTATATTTCAAATGTTGGTGCTTTTGATATTGTTCCAGAAGTCTCTGAGACTATCCTCAGTTCTTTTCATTCTTTTTATTTTATTCTGATCTTCAGAAGTTATGTCCACCACTGTATCTTCCAACTCACTTATCCATTCTTCTGCCTCAGATATTATGCTATTGATTCCTTCTAGAGTATTTTTAATTTCAGTAATTGTGTTGTTTGTCTCTGTATGTTTAGTCTTTATTTCTTCTAGGTCTTTTTTTTATTGATTCTTGCATTTTCTCCATTATGTTTTCAAAGTTTTGGATCATCTTTACTGTCATTATTCTAAATTCTTGGGTAATTTGCCTATTTCCTCTTCATTTATTTGGACTTGTGTGTTTCTAGGTTGTTCCTTTATTTGTGCAGTTTTTCTCTGCCTTTTCACATTTTTTAAAAACTTATTGTGTTGAGGTCTCCTTTTCCCAAGCTTTGAGGTTGAATTGTTTCTTCCTTTTGGTTTCTGCCCTCATAAGGTTGGTCCAGTGGTTTGTGTAGGGTGTGACTTGTGCTTCTGATGAGAGGAGGTGAGTTTTCTTTGCTTTTCCTTTGATGGGCAAGGCTGAGTGAGGTGTTAATCCTGTTGGATAATGATTTGGTTTGTATTTTTATCTTATTTTTGTTTGGATGAGGCATCCTTCAAGGGTGCTACTAGAAGTTGGGTGATGTTGGGCCTTGTATACAAGTTGTTGCCTTTGTGGAAGTTCTCACTATTTGATACTCCCGAGGGTTCGGAGTTCTCTGGTAGTCTAGGGTCTTGGAGTCAGGACTCGCACTCCAAAGACTCAGAACTTGATCTCTGACCAGGAATGGAGATTCCACAGGTGGTTTCTTATGGCATTACATGGGAATAAGACAAATACACAAAAACAAGAAACAAAAGATTCACCCCAGACAAATGACAATTACAAAATCAGGCAAATAATAATGAAATAATGGAACATACACATATACATGTATACCCAGAAGCAAAACCAAAACAGTCCAAGGGAAAAAAAAAAAAAAGGAGGACAATGAATTGACCCAGTGAACACAGGAAGCAAAAAATGATATCCACCAGTTAAGAACAAAATTAACTAAAGAACAAACTGGAAAACAAAACTAAAGCAAGGTGCCAACTGGGGAGTAAAGCAACAAAGACAAAACTAGCTAACAAATATGGTGAGAAAAAGAAAGAAAAGAAAGAATAGGAATGCAAACTTAGAGGTAGATAAGATATTTATATTAAATATTATATATTAAAGATTAATTGAAACAGGAAAACAACAGTAAGAAATTAGAAAAAATTTAAAATTAAAAAATAATTTTAAAACATAAAATAGAAAATAGAGGGAAAAAAGAGAAAGTAAGAAAAAAGGAAAACCCTATAGAACCACAAAAGGCCAATGTAGGGGAAGAACTATATAACGGGAAAAAAAAGTGTGATTAAAAAAATTCTCAAAATCTTAAATGGATTTAATAGTACTAATACAACTGATAACAACAGAGGGAAAAAAGAGGGAAAAAATAAAACTAGAAACAACTATAGAACAAGTCAAAGGATAAGAATATTAAATGTTTTTCTTGAGTCTCTGCTGTCAGCATCCTTTCCCTTGCCTCCCTAGGATGCCCTCCAACACTGGGATGATCTCTGGACCTGTTGTGGGGCAGCTCAGGCTCTAATCTGGTCCTACTCCTGTGTGTTCTTGCCTCCAATGTCCACAGCTGTCAGAACAAGTGTGCTTTCTTTTGTGAGAACTCTCATTGTCCTTTTATCTAGTCCATAGACATAGAGCCTGCCTAGTTGATTGTGTGGATTTAATCTGCTGCTTGTACAGCTGGTGGGAAGGTTTTGGGTCCTCTTCCTTAGCCACACTGCCCCTGGATTTCAACTGTGATTTCATCTCCACCACTGCATGTGGGTCGTCCACTGGGGTTTGCTTTTGAGACTGCCCTGGAGGACTTGTATCTGCCCCTGTGAGGGCCAGGTGTGGAGGTGGTGCAGCTGCTTGGGCCGCAGGGGGCCCTGGCAACACAAGAAACTCAGGGAAGCCAGTGGTTAGGGCAGTAGGAATTATAGTGCTCTAGAACGGTATGGCAACCTACTCCAGTATTGTTGCCTGGAGAACCCCACTGACAGAAGAGCCTGGCAGGCCACAGTCCCTAGGGTCGCAGAGTTGGACACAATTGGAGTGGCCCAGTGTGCGCAGACACAGGGCTTTCTTAGTCTCTGTCAGCTCTGTCCCAGTGGGATCATGCATGGAGGTGGCACGGGTTTTACAATCATGGGGACCCTGGCAATACTGGCTGCGCAGAGGTGCCGGCAGCTATTGTCATAGGAGATACGGTGCTGATTAGGGTTTTTTCTAGCCTGTGGCAGCTCTTCCCCAATAAGGATGGAGCATGAAGGTGGTGCAGCTGCTTGGGTTGTGGGGACCCTGGCAGTGCCCAGTGTGCAGGGACACAGACTGCCTCAGCCATAGGAGCTATGGCCTGTCAGAGCCTTTTTCTAAGTCTGTGGCAGCTGGCGATCAGAAGGCCTCTTTGGTTAGTCCTTCTCCTTTGCTACACCCTTTCAGGACTTAGAGGGCTCCCCTGGCTGGGGTCCTTCTCTGCTTGGCATGTCAGGCATTTAAAGTCCTCCCACTCACCCACCCGCCGGCTGGTGTCCTCCTCTGTTGTTCAGTTCGTCAGGTGCCTGAAGGGCTAACCTCTCTATTGTTCAGCTGCAGGGGCTGGCTAGTGGGGAGAGAGAGGCTACGGTGATGGCTGTATCCCCTATGCATGACTCAGCAATACTGCCTTGCTTCCATGGTTGCCTGGCTTTCCTCCACAAGTATTTCTTACCACAATCTCCCCACCCTCCACGTCCCCTCGGTCTGTCTCTCTACAGTCAATGGCAACCCTCACCCTGGGATTGCGCCACAATCCCTATGCTTCAGCTCCCAGCCGCTGCACCTTCTAGGGGACCCGCATCCCATCTGGGGTTTGTATGGCTATGGCAAGGATTGTCATCTGTATAATTCTTATTCTGTTTACACTGTCACAGATTAACGGCTTCACTCTCAGCCTCAAATGTTTCTTCTCTGTCTCAAATAATTTCCTTGATGAGGGGATTGGACCCCTGCTTCAGTTCCCTCACCCCACAAAGGCAGGTCCAGTCCTGCTAACTCTCCTGTTTTTTCCCCTACTTCCTTCATCCTACCACGTTTTGCTGGTTCTATACCTTCTTTTCTGGTTGATCAGGTACTCTTGTCTGCTCTCAGCTGGTGCTCTGCAAGCTCTTAGATGTCTGAAGGTGTATTCCTGATGTATCTGTGGAGAGAGATGTACTCCACATCCACCTACTCCTCTGCCATCTTGTTCTCTACAACACATTTTATTTATCCATTCAACAGCTGATAGACATGTGGGTTGTTTCAGTTTTTTGGTTGTTATGAATAATGCTGTTATTTACAGTCACCAATATGAAAACGATGTAAATGTGCACTGACAAATGAATGAATAAAGACACTGTGGCACATATATACAGTGGAATATTACCTAGCCATGAAAAGAAGAAAATACTCCTATTTGCAGCAACATGGGTGGAACTAGAGATTATCATACTAAGTGAAGTAAGTCACAAAGAGAAAGACACATACCATATGACATCACATACGTGGCATCTAAAAGTTAACATATCTATAAAATATAAGAACAGACTCATATAAAATAGAAAAAGACTTACAGACAGAGGAGAGACTTGTGGTAGCCAAAGAGGAGGGGTTTGGGGAGGGAAGTGTTGGGAGTTTGGGATTAGCAAATGCAAACTGTTATACATAAAATGGATAAACAACAGGTTCCTACTGAATAGCACAGGAAACTACATTCAGTATTCTGGGATAAACCATATTGGAAAAGAATGTGAAAAAGAATGTCAATGTAGAATTGAATCATTTTGCAAAACACAACATTGTAAATCAACTATGCGTCAATAAAACTAAAAAGTAATGCTACTGTGAACTTTCATGTACAAATTTTTGTGTGGACATATGTTTTAATTTCTGTCTAATATATACTTAGGAGTGAAATTGCTGTTTCACATGGTAACTCTATATTTAACATTTTGAGGAACTGCCAAACTGTTTTCCAAAGCCCCTATACCATTTTGCATTTCCGCAACAAGGTATGGGCTTGTTTCTTTATTTCCCTGCCAGCTGTTTTTGTCTGATTTTTAATATCATAGTCAGCCTAATGGGTGTGAACTGGTAACTCACTGCATTTTCCTAATGGCTAGTAATGTTGACCATCTTTTCATGTGCTTATCAGCTCAGTTCAGTCACTCAGTCGTGTCCGACTCTCTGCGACCCCATGAATCACAGCACGCCAGGAACCCCCGTCCATCACCAACTCCCGGAATTCACTCAAACTCATGTCCACAGAGTCGGTGATGCCATCCAGCCATCTCATTCTCGGTCGTCCCCTTCTCCACCCTCCCCAAACCTTTCCCATCATCAGAGCCTTTTCCAGTGAGTCAACTTGTCGCATGAGGTGGCCAAAGTATTGCAGTTTCAGCTTTAGCATCAGTCCTTCCAATGAACACCCAGCATTGATCTCCTCTAGAATGGACTGGTTGGATCTCCTTGCAGTCCAAGGGACTCTCAAGAGTCTTCTCCAACACCACAATTCAAAAGCATCAATTCTTTGGCGATCAACTTTCTTCACAGTCCAACTCTCACATCCATACATGACCACGGATAAAACCATAGCCTTGACTAGACGGACCTTTGTTGGCAAAGTAATGTCTCTGCTTTTTAATATACTATCTAGGTTGATCATAGCTTTCCTTCCAAGGAATAAGCGTCTTTTAATTTCATGGCTGCAATCAGGATCCGCAATGATTTTGGAGCCCAAAAAAATAAAGGCTGTCACTGTTTCCACCGTTTTTCCATCTATTTCCCATGAAGTGATGGGACCAGATGCCATGATCTTTGTTTTCTGAATGTTGAGCTTCAAGCCAATCTTTTCACTCTCCTCTTTCACTTTCATCAAGAGCCTTTTGAGTTCCTCTTCACTTTCTGCCATAAGGGTGGTGTCATCTGCATATCTGAGGTTATTGATATTTCTCCCAGCAATCTTGATTCCAGCTTGTGCTTCTTCCAGCCCAGCGTTCCTCATGATGTACTCTGCATATAAGTTAAATAAGCAAGGTGACAATATACAGCCTTGACATACTCCTTTTCCTATTTGGAACCAGTCTGTTGTTCCATGTACAGTTCTGACTGTTGCTTCCTGACCTGCATACAGGTTTCTCTACTGTGGGCAGGAATCCCTTAGAAGAAATGGAGTCGCCATCATGTGCTTATTAGCTATGTGAAATGTCTTCTTTGGAGAAATGTCTATTGGAATCCTTTACCCATTTTAGAACTGGGTTATTTGTAGTTTTTACTGTTCTTTATATATCCTAGATACAAGTTCCTTAAGACTTGATATCTTCTGGAGGTGTAAAATGTAAAGTTAAAGTTCAATATCATGTTCTGTCTTGATACCTGGAAAAGCTAGAAGGGCTTGAGTACCCTGGCTCCCCACTCTACTCCATTTCGGAGAACCCTGGGCCAAACAACTCTCCTTGTCGAATGGACCAAATGTAGTTCCTGTTTATCCTTGAGTAGTGGGTTTCAATTTCCTGCCAACCCATGGAATAATTCAGATAAACCAATCACACGCTTCCTAGGAAGCCAGAAGACATCCACTCCCTTGATGGCACAAAGTTAGACTCCACAGCTCATGGTGGTTCTGTCTGCTGCTCCATGCAACCCCGTGTGGCCCTGCAGGGCGGGTGTCCTCCTAACTGAGCTGAGTGTTTGTGGCTCATCAGCTGCTGCTGATCTCACCTGCTCTGTGTCAGGTGTCATGTGTTCTGTCATTCTTGTAACTCTAGAGGGGAATGTTTCCCTCACTAGCCAGGCAAAGAGGAAGCAATAAAGATGTATATTTGATTTGCAGTTTTTCCCTTTTCTGTGTGTCATCTTCACTTTCTTTGTCTAAAGAAATTTATTTTGTCCAAGTATAGTTGATTTTCAATTTTGTATTCATTTCTGCTATATAGCAAAGTAATTCAATTATATATATATATATGTATATATATATACAGTATTTTTCATGTTCATTTTGATTATGATTTATCATAGGATATTGAATATATTATACTTCCCCATGTTATACAGTAGGACCTTGTTGATTATCCATTCTATACATCATAGTTTGCATCTGCTAATCCAAAACTGTCACTCTCTCCCTCCCTGACCCCTCCTTCCCTTTGGCAACCACAAGTCTGTTTTCTATGTCTGTGAGACTGTTTCTGCTCATAGATATGTTCATTTGTGTTGTATTTAGATTCCATATATCTGGTGGAATTTTGGGCTCCAAAATCACTGCAGATGGTGACTGCAGCCATGAAATTAAAAGACACTTGCTCCTTGGAATAAAAGTTATGACCAACCTAGACAGCATATTAAAAAGCAGAGACATTACTTTGCTAACAAAAGTCCACCTGGTCAAAACTATGTTTTTTCCAGTAGTCATGTATGGATGTGAGAGTTGGACCATAAAGCAAGCTGAGTGCTGAAGAACTGATGCTTTTGAACTGTGATGTTGGAGAAGACTCTTGAGAGTCCCTTGAACTGCAAAGAGATCCAACCAGTCACTCCTAAAGGAAATCAGTCCTGAATATTTATTGGAATAACTGAAGCTGAAGTTGAAGCTCCAATACTTTGGCCACCTGATGTGAAGAACTGACTCATTGGAAAAGATTCTGATGGTGGGAATGATTGAAGGCAGGAGGAGAAGTGGAAGACAGAGGATAAGATGGTTGGATGGCATCACCGACTTGGTGGACATGAATTTGAGCAAGCTCTGGAAGTTGGTGATGGACAGGGAAGCCTGGTGTGCTGCAGTCCATGGGGTCACAAAGAGTTGGACATGACTGAGCAACTGAGCTGAACTTAGATTCCACATATAAGTGATACTGTATGGTATTTCTCTGGCTTACTGCACTTAGTATGATAATCTCTAGGTTCATCTGCATTTCTTCAAATGGCATTTTTTTCATTATTTTTTATTATGGCCGAGTAGTATTCCATTGTATGTATATATAATAGACATATATACCACATCTTATTTATCTACTCATCTGTTGATAGGCATTTAGGTTTTTTCCTTGTTTTGGCTATGGTGAATAGTGCAGCTATTTAGGTGCATGTATCTTTTTGAACTATATTTTGTCTGGATATATGCCCAGGAGTGGCATTGCTGGATCATACAGCAGCTCTATTTTTAGTTTTCTTAGGAACTTCCATATTATTTTCCATAGTGGCTGCACCAATTTACATTCTGACCTGTGGAAGGAGGGTTCCCTTTTCTCCACATCCTCTTCTGTATTTATTATTTGTAGAGTTTTAAATGATGACCATTCTGACTTGTGTGAGGTGGCAGGCACCTCATTGTAGTTTTGATCTGCATTTATCCAATAATTAGTAATATTGAGGATCTTTTAATTTTAGCTTTCTTGATGGTGTGATTTGAAGGACAAAATTTTTAATTTGATGAAATCCTATTTATCATTTTGTTTTGTTTTGGTACTTATGTTTTTGGTGCCATATCTAAGAAGGCTTTGCTTAACCCGCATTCACAAAGATTTGCTCCTATGTCTCCTCCTAAGAGTTTTATGGCTTTAGCTCTTACATTTAGACTTACACTCCACTTGGGGTAAACGTTTGCCTGTAGGGTAAAGATTGATTCCAACTTTATTCTTCTGTATGTGGATGTTAATTGTTCAGCATCATTTGCTGAAAAGAGTATTTTTCCCCACTGAATTATTTTGGCACCCCCGTCAAAATTGCCCATTTCCTTTTGACTGTCATTCTGTATTTGGAGAATTTTCTGTTTTTTTGTGTCCCATGTCCTTGGTGTAGAGTCAACTTCAAGTTTGTAGCCCTTTCTGAAGGTAAAGTGTAGCATGTGTCCTGGGATGCAGCTGCCCCTGTGTGAGATCACTGATCCAGAGAGATCAGTGTGAACTCACAGGCCAGGTGTAGACTCCCCTTGCTAGTGCAGTGGTGGCAGTGGCCACAGCAGGAGGTCCTAATTGGCCCATAGCAGTGGGGTTGCTCTTTAATAGGCCAATTGCACCATGGTTTTAGACATTATACCCAAGCTCCTCCTTGGATCCCCAGCTCTCCCAACCAACACTTCTGTGAATTATCACATCCTTTTTTGCTTAGCAGCCAGTGTCAACCAAGAGTATGACTGATACACATGCTGAAGGGAGATAATGTAGAATTCTGGGAGTGAATTGCACTTCAGTTTTGCGTTCAACATGGATCTGACAATTCCTACTGGGTTTTGAGATAGGGATGTAAAGGATATTTTTACAGATAGTGGCATCTGTTTTAAGCCCATCATGTACAACCCTGGGTATTCCATTCACTGCTAAAGTAAAGACAAGCAGTGGACTCCCTGATCTAAAGTTGTGCATACACCTTACACACTCATTTCTCACCAGCTCTGCTCCATTCTCCCCCTGCCCTGTTCATTAGCTCTATCCTATTCTTAGCTCTCTCCCTCCTGCTTCTGTTTCTTAGCTCTGTAGGATGTTCTTGGACCTGGCTACATGTTGAACTTGAACCTCCTTCTTGGAGAATGGGACCTGATGACTGTCTCTAACTGAGCACACCTGAACTGGCCTGTCACCTCACCCCATAAGACCTAATCCCTGGATCCAGGTAGCCTGACAGGTAGGGGGTTGCACATGCCTAGCCTAGCTCAACCCATTTAACTCCAGCTCTCTGGATTCAGGGGCAGCCTGGTTGCCACATGAAGTAGAAATAAATTTTATCTCATGGGCCCTATGATCTGGAGAAGGTGGACACTGCACCTAAGACGCAATGGGAACTCTAAGAGGGGGTGACAGAGAAGCTGCAAATCTCTTTCAGAAGCTTTCCCTACATTCTCCTTGAGGGGGACTCAGTTCTATTCCAAATCCTTTCTTCTGGAAGATTATTAAGTAAAACAGACTAATGGCTTTACTTCTGTGCTGTGCTCAGTTGCGTCCAACTCTTTGCGACACCATGCTCCTCTGTCCATAGAATTTTTCAGGCAAGAATACTGGATTGGTTTGGAATTTCCTTCTCCAGGATATCTTCCAGACCCAAGGATCAAAGCTGTGTCTCTTGCATTTCCTGCATTGGCAGGCAGATTCGTTACCACTGTCCCACCTGGGGAGCTCTTTACTTCTCCATGGAGACACAAATCCTTAAGAAACAAAGCCTACTACTTATTAATGAATTCAAAGTTTTGTCCTTTTTAAATGTCCTTCTGTGAGGAGACTAGATGAAGTATATGTCACCAGAATCCTCTGTCCTCTAGAAATTCCATATTTCTTATTTTTCTTCACTACAAAATCCATATTTTGGGGCTCTGGAGTCCCTTATAATGACTACCTTAAGAGCTACAAACAATGGTATGGGGCTGAGTTGGGGTGGGGTGGTGGGGGTAGAGGAGGCTCTCCTCAGCTGCCGGCATTAGCTGCCTGGCGGTTGCTGGGTAATGCAGTCCTGATGGCCCCTAATCCTAATATAGAGATGTATCACATATTCTCTATCCATCCCTGAGAATTGAATTCTGCTGTCATTTTCTTTTCACCTCATAGACGATCATCTTAAATCCTTGCCTATGTTGTTAAAAACTGGAATCGGTGTGAACAGTGTCATTGGGGAAAGTTAGACATTTTTTAGAGCATGAACCAAGAAAAATAGATTGGTAAAAGTAATGTGAAATGGTCTCTATCAAAGTCATTATGTTTGATCGGTTTTTCTAAGGCATTAACCTCAGAGGTGTCTTGGAGAGATGCTTTCAAGATACAGCACTCTTATAAAAGATGACAGCAGAGTCAGTGGGCTAAAAAATAAACTAGGACCCGGAGGACCCCATCTGAAATTCCACCTTCCTACTGAATCTCTGAGGTACAATGCAAAGTCACTTAGGCCATCACTGCTTCAGTTTTGCTAGCTGTAAAGGGGAACAATAGCTTCTTATATAGTTTGAAAGCTCAAGAATTTCTTCATATTACAGAAACATTACACATTTATTCAGGGAAAAATGCAGATGGGTAAGAAGAATGCAAAAATACATCTGCAAGCCTCCTTTCCTAGCCCAGAAGAAATCATTACTTCCCTCTAGTGCATATCCTTTGAGATCTCTGGGTTATCTTTGCATTCCAATTTTGGGAGTTACTCTTTTTTCCAAAGATGCTTACTTAAATTCATTTTATTTATTTATTTTTTGGCCATGCTGTGTGACTCGTGGGGTCTTAGTTCCCCAACCAGGGATGGAACCTGTGCCTCCTGCAGTGGAAACACAGATTCTGAACCACTGGCCCACCAGGGAAGTCCTTTGGAGGCCATTCTTTAACAATGATTGATGAGCAAGAAATATTCAGTAAAATTCCAGCCCATTTCAATATGTCACACTTTGCTTTCTTGTTGAAGTAAGGTAAAGTCAATCATACCAAAAGATATATAAAATTGGTGTAAGAGATAGACTTCATGTTACATCACAGAATTGTGAATTTGTACCACAGGAAGATCTCTTGTTTTTCCTATTCTGTTGTTTTCCTCTATTTCTTTGCATTGATCCCTGAGGAAGGCTTTCTTATCTCTCCTTGCTATTCTTTGGAACTCTGAATTCAGATGCTTATATCTTTCCTTTTCTCCTTTGCTTTTCGCTTTTCTTCTTTTCACAGCTATTTGTAAGGCCTCCTCAGACAGCCATTTTGCTTTTTTGCATTTCTTTTCCATGGGGATGGTCTTGGTCCCAGTCTCCTGTACAATGTCACGAAGCTCCGTCCAGAGTTCATCAGGCACTCTATCTATCAGATCTAGTCCCTTAAATCTATTTCTCACTTCCTCTGTATAATCATAAGGGATTTGATTTAGGTCATGTCTGAATGGTCTAGTGGTTTTCCTTACTTTCTTCAATTTAAGTCTGAATTTGGCAATAAAGAGTTCATGATCTGAGCCACAGTCAGTTCCTGGTCTTGTTTTTGCTAACTGTATACAGCTTCTCCATCTTTGGCTGCAAAGAATACAATCAATGTGATTTCGGTGTTGACCATCTGGTGATGTCCATGTGTAGAGTCTTCTCTTGTGTTGTTGGAAGAGGGTGTTTGCTATGACCAGTGCATTCTCTTGACAAAACTCTATTAGCCTTTGCCCTGCTTCATTCCGTGCTCCAAGGCCAAATTTGCCAGTTACTTCAGGTGTTTCTTGACTTCCTACTTTTGTATTCCAGTCCCCTATGATGAAAAGGACATCTTTTTTGGGTGTTAGTTCTAAAAGGTCTTGTAGGTCTTCATAGATCCATTCATCTTCAGCTTCTTCAGCGTTACTGGTTGGGGCATAGGCCTGGATTACTGTAATATTCAATGGTTTGCCTTGGAAATGAACAGAAATCATTCTGTTGTTTTTAAGATTGCATCCAACTACTGCATTTCGGACTCTTTTGTTGACCATGATGGCTACTCCATTTCTTCTAAGGGATTCCTGCCCACAGTAGTAAATATAAGGGTCATCTGAGTTAAATTCACCCATTCCAGTCCATTTTAGTTCACTGATTCCTAGAATGTCTGTGTTCACTCTTGCCATCTCCTGTTTGACCTCTTCCAATTTGCCTTGATTCACGGACCTAACATTCCAGGTTCCTATGCAATATTGCGAACATTTCATGCAAAGATGGGCTCGACAAAGGACAGAAATGGTATGGACCTAACAGAAGCAGAAGATATTAAGAAGAGGTGGCAAGAATACACAGAAGAACTGTATAAAAAAGATCTTCACGACCAAGATAGTCACGATAACGTGATCACTGACCTAGAGCCAGACATCTTGGAATGTGAAGTCAAGTGGGCCTTAGAAAGCATCACTACGAACAAAGCTAGTGGAGGTGATGGAATTCCAGTTGAGCTATTTCAAATCTTGAAAGATGATCCTGTGAAAGTGCTGCACTCAATATGCCAGCAAATTTGGAAAACTCAGCAGTGGCCACAGGACTGGAAAAGGTCAATCTTCATTCCCATCCCAAAGAAAGGCAATGCCAAAGAATGCTCAAACTACCACACAATTGCACTCATCTCACACGCTAGTAAAGTCATGCTCAAAATTCTCCAAGCCATGCTTCAGCAATATGTGAACCGTGAACTCCCAGATATTCAAGCAGGTTTTAGAAAAGGCAGAGGCACCAGAGATCAAATTGCCAACATCTGCTGGATCATGGAGAAAGCAAGAGAGTTCCAGAAAACCATCTATTTCTGCTTCATTGACTATGACAAAGCCTTTGACTGTGTGGATCACAATAAACTGTGGAACATTCTGAAAGAGATGGGAATCCCAGACCACCTGACATGCACCTTGAGAAACCTGTGTGCAGGTCAGGAAAAAAAAGTCAGAACTGGACATGGAACAACAGACTGGTTCCAAATAGGAAAAGGAGTACGTCAAGGCTGTATATTGTCACCTTGCTTATTTAACTTATATGCAGAGTACATCATGAGGAACGCTGGGCTGGAAGAAGCACAAGCTGGAATCACGATTGTCACGAGAAATATCAATAACTTCAGATATGCAGATGACACCACCCTTATGGCAGAAAGTGAAGAGGAACTCCAAAGCCTCTTGATGAAAGTGAAAGAGGAGAGTGAAAAGGTTGGCTTGAAGCTCAACATTCAGAAAATGAAGATCATGGCATCTGGTCCCATCACTTCATGGGAAATAGATGGAAAAACAGTGGAAACAGTGACAGACTTTATTTTTTGGGGCTCCAAAATCACTGCAGATGCTGATTGCAGCCAGGAAATTAAAAGACGCTTACTCCTTGGAAGGAAAGTTATGACCAACCTTGATAGTATATTAAAAAGCAGAGACATTACTTTGCCAACAAAGGTCCGTCTAGTCAAGGCTATGGTTTTTCCCATGGTCATGTATGGATGTGAGAGTTGGACTGTGAAGAAAGCTGATCACCAAAGAACTGATGCTTTTGAACTGTGGTGTTGGAGAAGACTCTTGAGAGTCCCTTGGACTGCAAGGAGATCCAACCAGTCCATTCTAAAGGAGATCAATCCTGGGTGTTCATTGGAAGGACTGATGCTAAAGCTGGAACTGCAATACTTTGGCCACCTCATGCGACGAGTTGACTCACTGGAAAAGACTCTGATGCTGGGAAAGGTTGGGGGAGGGAGGAGAAGGGGAGGGCAGAGAATGAGACGACTGGATGGCATCACCGACTCTGTGAACATGAGTTTGAGTGACCTCCGGGAGTTGGTGATGGACAGGGAGGCCTGGCGTGCTGTGATTCATGGGGTCGCAAAGAGTTGGACACGACTGAGCGACTGAGCTGAACTGAAGTGAACAACAGGAAGAAGGTAAAAATTCACACATGGATACATATGCCCAGGGCAACCACATTAGCAAACACTGATTTGTGGAACCTTGTGGACTGTATACAACAGGTCCTCAGTCAACAGGAAGGGGAGAGTAATTCTCGTTAATGGGGCAACACAGAGATGAACACAGCAACCTCCTTTGCTGATGGAAAAATGCTGCTAAATTGGGCTCAAGGATTGAGAGAGAGCCTGACCTCGATGTGATGTTGCATAATCCAGGCCATAGTGACCACAGTGACCCAGCGACCACACTGAGTTGCCCAGTTCATTTTAGACTTTGTTGTTGTCACTAAATTCTGCATCTCCCAACATGCCTAGGGATCTTGAGGGCCTCTCTGGGTAAGTTTTTTTTGTAAGGGTCTTTATGGAGAGGCAAGTGAAACCCTCCAATATTATTATCTGAGAGTGGGGAAGGGTGGCTGAGGTCTGGATTTCTGAGATGGCTTCTCCATTACTTGGGCAGTTCATGGATTGGGAACCAATTGCTTAGGAAGAGACATGGAAGAGATATTTTACATGGAACACCTTGTGCATTTTAGTTTTATACCATGCATGTACAAGTATTATCTATTACAAAAACAAATAAAATTTAACATTTAGAAAAATCTAAACAAACAAATGGCACTGAAAAAGTCCAGCATTTAAGGTGGGGGTTGGATTGCTATAAAGCATTTAAAAATCCTAAAATTCAATTTAATTCTCTGGGAAGGATAAAAGGAATATGATAAAATATTCACTTGTAGAAAATTCTACTTCCTACAATATCCTGGATTAATGAAAAAAATCTAGAGATGTTCCTTTTAGAGCAGACTGTACTCCAATTTGGTGCTGTGGCCACAGGACTCAAACCACCCTAACTAAACCCACTGAGGAAGATTGAAGGATAGCACCCAACTCAGCTGTGAATTAAGCCTTCCTCAAGTGAGTGAAACATGTTCTGTGTTATCTTCTCCACAACAGAGAAACTTGAACAATCCTGACCAAGTTTTCTTACTTTTAAACTTTTATAATGAATTGTTTTTAGGCCAATGGACCGTTTTGGAGACTCTCTGAGAGATGGTGTTTGTCTCTTGGTTCATTAAGTTTTGCACAATAGCATTTGGAACCTCACTTACTACACTAGTAGGTCATTTATGTTGTCTCGCCACATGATTTGAATATGTGCTGCTAATGGTACTGGATTAGAGCCTGTGGCTCTTTTGCACAGTATATTACACCATGACTTAAGACATTAATGTGACTGCACTGAAAGTCTGTATTCATCCCACGACCCATAATTATATTCCAAATATATTGCATTTTACTTTTAATTTGGGCAAGGAATGAGCTTACCTGTAGAAAACACACTTAAAATAGTAACTGTACTATTTTACTTTGATAACTTTCCTTTGTTTAGAAATTTAATTTATAGTCCTGGGCAAGCACATTATTTGAATTTTCTACTTACCTATCAATTATTCACCTATTTTGAGGGTTATCCAGAAGATAATAACTGAAAGAAAATGCCAAGTGAAGTTATTTCCATGTTAGTAACTCAAGGCCAGATGTAAACATATATTTGCTGTGTACCCTTCTGCATCCACATGCCTTTGCAATACCGAACTTGACTTTGTCTGTTTCTGAAATCTTCTAGACTCCCTTTCCCAGTCACAGTCTCCTCCTGCTCAAGCTTTGCATCTCTTTCTCTGTGTTCTTGCCTTTCATCTATTCTCTTCTGGGCCAACAAGATCATCTGAAGGCTTGTAAACTGATACTCCTGGTTCAATCTCAGTATAATTAGAGGGACAGTTTTCAACAGTTTGGATTTCTACTTTTCTCTCCAAACTGTGAGGTTGATTAAATTAGGCACCTGACAACTATGTTCTTAAAACAGAAGTTCATCTAATGGACTGCAGCAATCAAATAAAAATTTCCCCTTGTTTTGTTTTCCTTTGAGCTGTTTTTATTTTGAACAATGGCAAGGACACTGCAAAAATACATGAAGTGTAAATGAACAGCTTAATAAATTTTTATAAAGCAAAGAGTACTTGATCATCAGCCAGGTAAATAAATAGGACATGGCCAGCACCCCAGGATGCCCTCGTGTGTTCTTCTTACCTGACCACAAGTTTCCATGCTCTTGACTTTCCTGCCAGTTTATTCCTTCCTTTTCTCTGTAATTTTACCACCTATGTGTGTGCATTCCCTCCAGTGGTAATTGAGTTTGGTCTCCTCTTTTTATATCAATGTATTCTGTAAATGTTTGTGTCTGGCTTTGTATGGGTCAGGTTTCTGGCAGGAAACAAATAACGTAATCAAAATGAGAATTTAAGAGAGTTTGCTAAAGAGACTGTGTACAAGTTGTGTGCAAAATGAAAGCAACTCTAATACTAGGAGTGGGGCAGTGGGGAGCCTTCCTGACCCGAGGCCTGTGAGGCAGGCAGCTGCAGGGATCCTGTGCTGTCGCTGTACAGAGCCACCTGGACACGCTCCATTTGCCCCCAGGTCCAGCTTTCAGCCCTCTTGGCCTGTGTCTGTGCTGGAAGCCTGACCAGCACATATTTCTCCAAATGGGCTGCCTGCCCTCTGGCTTTTGGTCAGATCCCACTGACAGGAAGCATGTGAGAGGGTGAGGGGACAGAGGGGAGGACATCCATTCCCTGGCTCCTTCTGCCTGGGCGTGGTGGTTGACCAAAAGAAGGCAATGGCAACCCACTCCAGTACTCTTCCCTGGAAAATCCCATGGATGGAGGAGCGTGGTGGGCTGCAGTCCATGGGGTCGCGAAGAGTAGGACACGACTGAGTGACTTCACTTGCCTTTAGCCATCATAACTGATATCTATTGAGGCACACATGTATATTTTCTATTGTTAGAATTCATAGAATATATACAGTAGCAGAATTGCTGGGAAATGTGGCTTATATACATTCAACTTCAGGAAATAACGACAAAGTATTTTCTAAACTTGCCCTGAAGTCACTCCCTGATTTATGTAGCTGTTTGTGAAGTAGAGTTGCAAATCTTAGGTACTGCCAATCTTTTAAATTTTAGCCATACTGAACATAATGTTATTTCATTTGGATTTCTTTCATCAGTAATGAGGTCACTCACTGTATACATTCATTGGTTATTTGGATAACTTTCATGTTCTAGTTTCTGGTCCATTTTTCTTTTCTTTTTTTCAAATAATATTTCTGTAATTCTCTTTTTCTTTGATGATTAATCAAAAACATTCCTTCCTGAAAGTTTTCTAATCTGCATATTTTTACCTACTAATAATGGGACTCCACTCAGCATAATTTCTATATATATGCTAAACATTTTGTTTGGATATTCATTTTCCTCTGAGAAATACTGCAGCCTGTTTCCCTTAAGCTTTGGCAGTCTGGGAGTCTATTTGCTTTTAGAATATTTTATGATTTTTTTTTACTATTCTTGAAGTTTTCACCTTGTTCATTTCCTACAGCGTTGTGCATTGTCTGTCTTTTCCTTATTATATAAAGATATAATATTCCTTATTACAAGAACTATATGTATGTCTTCCTACTTATACTTTGCTTTTTGCCTATCTTATGGTCTTATGTATTTTTATGGTTATAAGCTTTAAAATTATTATAACCAGCTGATCGCTGAAGAATTGATGCTTTTGAACTGTGGTGCTGGAGAAGACTCTTGAGAGTCCCTTGGACTGCAAGGAGATCCAACCAGTCCATTCTAAGGGAGATCAATCCTGGGTGTTCATTGGAAGGACTGATGCTAAAGCTGAAACTGCAATACTTTGGCCACCTCATGCAACGAGTTGACTCACTGGAAAAGAGTCTGATGCTGGGAAGGATTGGGGGCGGGAGGAGAAGGGGACGACCGAGAATGAGATGGCTGGATGGCATCACCGACTCGACAGACATGAGTTTGAGTGAACTCTGGGAGTTGTTGATGGACAGGGAGGCCTGGCGTGCTGTGATTCATGGGGTCACAAAGAGTCGGACACGACTGAGCGACTGAACTGAACTGAACTGCTGCAATTCTCGAAATGGCCAAAATCGCTATTTTAAGTTCCTCTTGTTTAAACCCTGAGATAACAGCTTTCAGGGCTGGAAAAGGTTAGTTCATAGTATTTAATTTCAAGAATACATTATTTTGGACATACTAACATTAAGAAGTGATTCCCAGGTGGCTCACTGGTAAAGAATCTACCTGCCAATGCAGGAGACACAGGAGACTCAGGTTCAACCCCTGGGTCGGAAAGATCCCCTGAGGAGGAAATGGCAACCCACTCCAGTATTCTTGCCAGGAAAATTCCATGGGCAGAGGAGCCTGGCGAGCTACAGTCTGTGAGGTCACAAAGGCAGACACGACTGAGCCCTCAACATTAAGAAGGGCTGAAACAGAAAAGCTTCTCCTGGTCCCATGATGTTTCTTCCAGCAGCTCAACAAAGGCAAGCAGAGCCTAAACATACCTGATATTTCTAAACTGGGAGTTAAGAGAAACGGAAGTCAGGGGAAGATGGACACCCTGCACCGAAACTGCACAGTCATCAGAAGCTACATACGAGCTCTCAGTACAAATTTTAAAGCTGCAAATATTTAAATCTGTGGTGACATTTGCCTCACACAAGTCTCTGCCTTGTCGTCTAAGGTAGTAAAGAACACACATTATTTATGGTCCTAGTTAATAAATATGATAGCTGTATACACACACACATATACACATACATACACACACATATACGGATATATATTAATACATATATGAACACGTACATACACATATACAAGACAGATTATATAGATATATATGGTTTGTCCACAGTTGAGTCTGGAATGAATTTTTAAAACACACAAACATTTGTCGGCCCTGAGGCACATGTACAGTGGCAAGACCTTTTATACTATTACCTTATGTAAAGTAAAGTGGAAGTTGCTCAGTCGTGTCTGACTCTTTGCAACGCCATGGACTGTAGCCCGCCAGGCTCCTCTGTCCATGGGATTCTCCAGGCAAAAATACTGGAGTGGGTTGCCATTTCCTTCTCCAGGGGATTCTTCCAGACCCACGGATCGAACCTAGGTTCTCCTGCACTGCAGGTAGATTCTTTACCATCTGAGCCACCAGGGAAGCCCACTACCTTATGTAACTGCAACATAAATTACTGTAACTTCCGTTGCCCACAGTAGACACTAAGGTTCAGAGATGAGAACCGCCCCCCCCAACATTAGTGGTCACTTTATTGAGGGCTGAGGTCATGGCACTGTTGGGTATAAGAATGAACAAACTAGTGAATGTAACAAAAAAGAGGCGGACCCAGGGATATAGGGGTCAAGCTAAAGGTCACCAATGGGGAGGGGTGATGGGGGAGGGGAGCAAGAGGTGCGAACTACTGGGTATAAAAAAGCTACAAGGATATGCTGTACAATATGCGGAGTACAGGCAATATTTTATAGCAACTATACATGGAGTATGAGCTTTAAAAACTGTGAATCACTATATTGCGTACCTATAACTTATATAATACGGTACATCAACTATACTTCAATTTTTTAAAAAAGGAAAAGACCAAAAAACAAAAACAAAAGACAGAGCAAAGGAAGGAACCTCCCTGCATTACAGGACCAGCATGGCTACTCAGGCAGGTGAGGCCATCCTGGTGAGCAGTGCTGGTTGGTCCTGCACTCCTGCTCAGCTACCATGTCAGGTCCTGGTGAGCAGGTTTTTTAAGGCTGAGAAAACAGGTGCAAGGGCTGCACCTGTCACCTCTCAAGCGCTCGGGAAGAAGGTCAAGCTGACACTCACATGTACGTCATATGGCAGCTTTCCGAGGAAAAGAACAAGGAAACAGAGAAAGAGTGAAGGCGTGTTACTGCTGCTGCTGCTGCTGCTGCGTCACTTCAGTCGTGTCCAACTCTGTGTGACCCCATAGACGGCCGCCCACCAGGCTCCCCCGTCCCTGGGATTCTCCAGGCAAGAACACTGGAGTGGGTTGCCATTTCCTTCTCCAATGTGTGAAAGTGAAAAGTGAAAGTGAAGTCGCTCAGTCGTGTCTGACTTGTAGCGACCCCATGGACTGCAGCCCACCAGGCTCCTCTGTCCATGCGATTTTCTAGGCAAGAGTAGTGGAGTGGCTTGCCATTGCCTTCTCCGAACTGGGTGGAAATCTTTAACACTTCAAAGAGCATCAGAAACATCCCTGAAGCTCAGGATGATGGGTTTACCAAGGAACACATGAGTAGTGGCTGCAAGAAACTCTGGTCAGGGCTGGTCTGGAGTCAGGGACTCTGAAGGTATAAACAGCAACTGCCAGAGAAAGCAGATGGACCCAGTCCAGACGGAGGTGGGCAAGGTCTGCCTCACAAGAAGGCACTCCCTCCCTGGGCAAACCTGTTCGCACACAAAACCAACAAATGGAACACAGGTCTCAACTCCAAAGACTTTCTTTCTACGTTATGTGTGCTCCTAACTTGAAAGAAAAGAAGGCATTTGCCTGTAAAAATAAGAGCTTTAGACAAGGAAAGCAAGAGAGTTGTTTGAAGAGTCCTGATTACTGGTTTGCTTTAAGTTACTAAAAATATCAGAACAGAAAGCTGAAGAAGGGGAACAGCCACTCCTCCTTAAATACCCAGCTAATATGCCACACCCTCAAGGACACCTCCTTTGGCCCCAAGATTAGGTTGCATTCCCCTGCTCTCAGCTTCCTGAAATCTGTTACAGTTGTAATTAATTGTTTGGTGATGGTCACTCTCCCTTACTAATTCTAAGCTCACTGGCAAGAAAGACCGTGTGGGCCTTGTCTGCGTCCCCAAAGCTGATATAGTACAGTCGGCTCCCAGGTTCCACACCTGGAGACTCTACCAACTGTGGATCAAAATATTAAAAAAAGAAAATTCCAGAACGGTCCAAAAGCAAAACTATTTACTCATGTGACAACTATTTACATAGTATTGACAACTGTTTACATTGTACTAGGTATTAGAAGTGATCTGAAGATTAAAGTGTATGGGAGGATACACAAGATTCCATACAAACACTGTGCCGTTTTATAAGGGATTAATTACAGCATCCCAGATGTTGAGGGATGCCTGTATTAAGTTCAAGCAGCCCACAGTGCTGAAGGAATGAAGGAGTAAATGAGAAACTCACATTGCGAAGCCTCTGCAAAGACAGTTGCTTTCTTACCTGAGTCAGGAAATATCCCCCAGTCTGTTTTTACCAGTAAGAAAACTGTTTGGTCCTAGGCCTCTCATAAGAGATAGTATAAAGCTTGCAGGTTATTCCCAGCTGAAATCCCCTTTAACTGTCTTCCCAGTGTTTTGCTCTGGATAAATGTTAGTTTCAAGACTAAACATATGAAAACAATACAGATAAAAAACCACTTCTCAGTGAGGTCAAAGCTGACCACGAACCTCATTAAAAAACTGTACTTTAAACCCCTTCCCCTACACCCACTCTTCCTACCACTCACACTCAGTTTCCCGATCCTTGTTATTCTCTAATTATGTTCCCTATCCATCTTTTCCTATCCACTCACATTATTGTCAGTCCAGTTCAGGCTTCAGTTCTCTAGAGGACTACACTATCCTCTTTTAATTTTTGTTTTCACTGGAGTACGTGATGGACAGGGAGGCCTGGCATGCTGTGATTCATGGGGTCACAAAGAGTTGGACACGACTGAGCGACTGAACTGAACTGATAGTTACCACTGTTGTGTCCAGTAAAGTAGTTCAGTTTTACACACGTGTATCTATTCTTCTTTCCATACAGATTATCACAGAATATTGAGCAGAGTTCCTGTGCTACACAGGCATCTGTTTTATATACTACACTATCCTGCTAAACGGTCTCTGTCTGAATCCCATTAGTCATCCATCAAATCCAAACAGTCACAAAACCGATTTGCACATTTTCCACACGTACCAGGTTGGTGGCCTCTGACAAACTACTTAACCTACCTGGGCTTTGACTTCCTCATCTGTAAAATGGCTCATCAACAGGTATTTTCAAATAATACCAGCATATCATACCTTAAGTTTTGCAGAAGTTCAGAGAAAGGATACAATGAGACAAAGGACACATGCTTTGAAATAAATAAATAAGAGGAGGAGAGGAGCACAGGCAGAAATGTGATCCTGAAAGCTGAGTGGGGACAGGGTCAGCCCTGGACACAGCTGCCTGAACTCAGGGCATCAGTGCAGGAGTGTCTGTGGAGAAGGCTGAGAGACCTCTTGACAGAAGACTCCCAAGACTAGGCTGAGTGTTTGCAGTTAACTTGCCAGACACAGAGTTCACTCTTCTCTAAAAAAGGGATAATCACAGCTCCAGCGGAGGGCTGTCAAAGGATAAAGGAGAGGCACACAAACACACAGGGCGCAATCTCCTGGACCTCTTGTTTTATACTGGATGCAGGTCAGTAGAGAGGAACACCGTTTTCCATTCAAGGCTGAGCATTTTTTAAAACTGAAATGTAGTTAGATTTATAGTGTTGTGTTAATTTCTGCTATAGAGCAAAGAGATTCAGATCTATATATATCTGATACAGATATGTAGACACACACACACACCCTTTTTCTTTTTTGGTCAAGCTGCCTGGCATACAGATCCTAGTTCCCTGACCAGGGAGTGAACCCTCAATCCCCGAAGTGGAAGCCTGGACTCAACCACTGGACTGCCAGGGAAGTCCCCTAGACATTCTTTTTTTTTTTAAGTCTTCTTTCCCATGATGTTTTATCACAGGATATTGAATATACTTCCCTGTGCCCTACAGTAGGACCTGTTGCTTATTCTATACATAAACGTTTACACCTGCTAACCCCAACCCCAACCCCCACCCCACCCTCCCCAACCGCCACCCCCAGCAACCACACGTCTGCTCTTCACGTCTATGAGCCTGTGTCTGTTTCGTAGACAGGTTCATCTGTGTCATATTTTGGATTCTGTATGTAAGTGATAGCATGTGGTATCTGTCTTTCCCTTTCTGACTTAGTATGATCATCTCTAAGTCCATTCATGTTGTTGTGAATGAGGGGTGGATAATTTGAAGATGAGCAGTGTGATTAACAGAGATGAGAGGACTGAGAGCTTCTGCTGATGTTTTAACTGAGAAGCAATAGTGATTAAACCCTGAATGAATATTTATTAACATACAAATATGAGAAATAACTCATGAGGTTTTCATCTCATTAAAGAAGGTGCCCCCAAACTCCTAACTGCCAACATTCAGCTTACTTCAAGCTTCTATACAAGTTAAAAAAGCGGTTAAAAAAAAACAATTTTAATAACATTTTTCATGAATTAAAATGGGCTTTTTCTCATGTACGTCCAAGAATAAAAGCATAAAATTTGATATTTATAAAATGTCTGAGAATGATAGTAAAATTAAGTAATCTCTTCCCTACAACTTTCTTAAGATAACCTTCAATCTGGACCCACTCTAAACTCCTCATTTCTGAATCAGAACTGCTTTGAGTTTACTTAAAAAGTAAAAATACCAAATCTGCTGTTTACCAATATAACCATCACTACCACTTGTATACAGGAGACTGATAATCAGCCCTAAACCCTGCAGTGCCCAAAACCTTCATCTTCACCACCACCAGGCAGACAACCACCCTGGCGCCAAGAGCCCAAGGGCTTCTGAGAGAGGACACGCTCCTCGCTGCAGATTCTGTCATTTAGAAAGCGATCCAGAGGACGGGGCTGCCCTTCCGGGCACACTTTTCCTCAGCAACCACTTTTAACATATCGGGATGCAGTTCCACCTTCCGCAGCCCCCTAACCCACAAAAGCAATACAGAGGCTTAGTCTACATCCCTCGACAAGGGGTCGGATGCCCAGACGCCTGAAGGTGGACCAGCACCTCTCCTGAAAAGCTATTGCCATCTCGGGGCCCACCGTGTGATGGACACAGGCTGGACTGTGTGGCCTCGTGGTTCCTTCAGTGTCTGTGTGGGCACAGAACATTCCAGGGCATCTCCTTTCATGGAGAACTGCGTGCAGGCAGCCTGCCCAGTCTGAGACCACACTCCCTGTGCACAGAAGGCTATGTTCTGTTTGAATAAATGGCGTTTCTCACTGGTTCCATATAAAGAGCATCTCTTCTCCTGGGTTCAAGATATGTATTATGTCTGCAGTTATAGTACCAGGCTCTCTCCACTGAGAAGACTGTGACATTTGAAGCAAAAAGAAAGCCTTATATATGTGGTAGCTGTTTCCTGGTGGCTCATCTGGTAAAGAATCTGCCTGCAATGCCGGAGACCCAGGTTAGATCCCTGGGTCAGGAAGATCCCCTGGAGAAGGGAATGATTACCCACTCCAGCATTCTTGCCTGGAGAATTCCATGGACAGAGGAGCCTGGCAGGCCACGTCCATAGGGTCACAAAGAGCTGGACACAACTGAGCGACTAGCACTTTCACACTTTTCTGAGTTGGTGATGGACAGGGAGGCCTGGCGTGCTGTGATTCATGGGATCGTGGAGTCGGACACGACTGAGCAACTGAACTGAACTGATTAAAAATTGGAAGGAGAGCGTTTAAAGGAGAACTGAAAGGCTTAAAGAGAGAAAATTATGATCCACATCACATAATTTGGTAAAACTGAAAGGAATAACATTTTAATTTTAAAACTCAGGACACAGTCCGTGGAAGGCTAGTAAGTTGACGATTTATTACTGGACATGGAGCAAGAACCGTGTCGGTCGCCATCTGCACGGATGACATTGGCTCCACTGTCCCATGGGCAGGCCGTGTCCAGCACAGATGGCTCCGCTCCCGGCTCCAGCCCCGCAGCCCAAGACCCCTCACCTGAAAGCCAGGGCAGCCCAGCCTCCTTCCCGCTGAGCCACGAGAGAGGCGGTCTTACTGAGAGTCAGGCATGATTCCAAGCACGCCGCATAAACGAACCGGATTAAATCCTCACAACAGCTCCACAGAAGTGACCCCCACCCCCGCTCCCTGAGGGAGGAAGCTCGTCAGCAGGAGGCAGGGAGGATAACCCTGGCCGTCTCACCCTACTCTCCCCTGAGCCCGCGCTCTGGATCATGAAGTCCTCCCAACTCTGAAAGAAACCTGTGAGGTCAAGAAACCATCCACCTCCCCCCAAAGGCCCAAGCCGCCAGCCCCCAGCGTGTGCCCCTCAGGGAGGCAAGGCCACCACTGCAGGGGGACCCCCGTCCCTTGCCCCGTCTCCAGCAGGTGATGCGAGGGAGCCTGGGGGGAGGACTCCAGCCCACAGACCTCTGAGGGCAGATTTAAACGTTCTTTTTTTCCCACCTAATTCCTCTGATTAAATGAAACCAAGCTAATAATTCATTTTCAAGAGAACATCATAAAAATATCAAAGTAGCAAAGGAGAAAGTTCAAAACTCAATTCCGTGCTTTGGCTAATCTTTACCAACTTTTGACTATGATGGAGTTTTGAAATTAAGTGTGGTATTTGCCAGTACAAAATATTAAACTATTTCAACCTTGTTTCTTGCTTAAGGTAGCTCCCATGCGGGAAGATAATATAGTTAGCACTATTGACAAAAAGGCACCAGAGCGTCATCAAATTCCAGGCATATTGTCCCCAAACACCCTCAAAAAGATGAGGCCTCCCACCGTGCCCTGTGCTCAGAAGTGAGTATCTACTAACACCAAAATGTTCCCAGTCCCAGCCTTCCCCACCAGGTGCACTCTGCTGGCTGAGGGACCACGTGTGTTCTTTCTGGCCACACCATGTGACTTCTGGGATCTTAGTTCCCCGACCAGGGATTGAACCTGGGCTCCCAGCAGTGACAGTAGCAGGCCCTAACCACTGGACCGCCAGGGAAGTCCCCAGGACCAGGCCTATCTTGTCCCCAGCGTCTGCGCAGCATGAGCACGTGGGCCCGGAGCCGGTGTGCAACGCTACTGACTGACCCCTGCATTGGGCCTGGGGTCGGGGGCACACCCGCACTGCCCAGGACTGCGGCTCCTCCCACGGGCATCCTCTGCCTCGTCCAGCAGTGCAGCGGCTGAGAGGTTCGATGGGCTGGTGGACGGGGCACCGCGGGAAAGCAGACAAATGTAAAGGACTCGTGAGGGGCGCCCCACCTAGGCGCACAGGTTTCATCACCGTTTCCATCAGCGGGGCACGTGCCTCACCTCCTCTCACCCTGACGCACTCAGAGTAGGGGGGAAGCCCTCATCAACACCCCCATCGGCACGGGGTCCACCTGAGCATCGTCATCAGCATCCCATCTGAGGGAAGCTTGCCGCTGATGAACCGTCAGGAGTTGAGGGCAGAACCTGATGCTTAAACACGTCAGAGGCAAACAAAAAAGAAGAGTCACAAGCAAATGGCGCCAGGGAAACAGGAGGCACCCCTGAACCGCCCTCAGAGATCCGGGGGCAGCAATGACCCAGCGGCAGCCCAGGTGCTTCAGAGGCACATGGGTACCAAACTCTAACCGCCCCTGAACCTGCAGCGACACTCAACAGAACACCCCGAGACCTGTCCTGGGAAGAAAGGTGCACCAGGGCCCACTGGCCAGTGTGACCCCCCAAACACACACACACACACCTACCACACACACACCTACACTTCTTAGCATAATACGTCTACTTTAGAGGAAGATGTGAAGCTGCTCTCCACTCCCCAGTGTTCAGAGCAGCCCCTTTAGGATCGGTCACTGGGCAGGGGGCTGTCACCACCCCCCGGGACACGAGCGGCAGGTTCAGGCACCGAGACAGCAGCAGGGGACAGGCAGGCTGGGCACAGGAAGTGACAGGTCCGGGTCCTCCCGCACCACTCGCCCACGTGGCCCTGGCAAGAAGAGCTGCCACTTCCGAGGGCCTCCACGCGTGGTCTGAACCCCGCGACAAACACCAGGATGGACGGCCGTCAGCGTGAGCAGATGCGGGAGCGGGCCTGAAGGCCCGGGGTAAACAGCCGAGGTCCTGCGCCCACGAGCAGAGCCTGGAAACCCGGGTCCGGCCTCACACGCGGGGGCAGGCCAGACCCCCGGCTCCATGTGCTGGAGAAACAGACGCTGCAGGAAATGTCCTGGGGGACCCAGCAGGGTTCCGAGAGCCCCCGGGCAGTTGTTTCACCCACAGTAAGAGGGGTGAAGTCGTGCTGAGGCGGCCGGGGGCCCCAACAGGCAGCTGTGGGGGCAAAGCGAAAGGTAGAAGAGCAAAGGGTCCCCAAGAGGGCGGGTCGGCGGGGTGGCCAGCAGGTCAGGGGAGCACGTGCTGCCCACAGGGACCCGCGGGCACCGTCCAGGGGCCATCAACATGGAGACGGTGTGAGGAATCAGACCGCAAAGGTGGGGAAGCCAGGCCCCCCACCAGCTCCCGTGGACAGAGAGGAGGGGCGGGCACACAGAAGCTGCCACTTCTAGTCTCAGACGTGGGGCTTCTGGCCGGCAAAACCGGGAAATGGGGGACAGTGATGTGACTCTGCCATCATGAAGCTGGACAGATGTGTTCACAAGGGCCACTGTGCCCTGGTTCTGTTTAATCAGAGATTACAGCCTTGCTGGGGGGCTGAATCTCCTGGCTTTTCACTAAATGACAATGAGTTTTTCTTATCAAAAAGACTTGGCAATCCCATGTCACGATCCCATCTAAAATAAATACTGCTGCTCTATTAAATCTGGACATCTGCGAGCCTAGGGTCGGGGGAAAGCCTTCAGAAAGCCTGACAATTCAGGAGAGAGAGGAAGGGTCTGTGGCTTGAGGAGAAAATCAAGCATGTTTGGGTTTGATCTTTTTGTTGAGGACATCTACGGGGCAGGCAGAGAGGCAGACAGAAGTGGGGTGAAGGGCCGTGGACACTCATGCTCACCTTCACTCCAAGGCCGGGCACAGGGGCCAAGGGGAGGCCTGAGGACACCGTCCGTGTCCACAGGGAAGGTGGGAGGGGCCCTGTGCAGACGAAGGAGGGGCCAACAGGCCAGGAGACAGACCTCCTCACAGCAGAAGCAACTGACAAGACCCCAAACATGAAACATCCGCAAACGACGAACCCTGCATCTGGTTGCAAGGCTGCATGCAGGCCCGGGGTGGGGGGGGGGTGCGCACGGGAAGCTCACTCTGGGGGTCACATCATGAATCAACACCATGAGACGAGGTCTCACCCAAGACCGGACTGGAACACAACAAGGACTAAACATCAGCCGAGGACAGGATGAGTGCTTGAAAAGAGATGCTTTGGCCGCGTTGGAACACTGAGAGCTGACTTTGGGCTCGCTCGGTACATCACACTGCTTCACTGAGGGCCGTTCACCCCTCGGGTCACACAGGGCCTTGTACGCCAATCGGGCTGGCTGCCTGCTGGGCTCCTGGCTCCATCCTGCTTAAACATATCTGGGATTGTCAAATAAGCCTCAGGATGAACGTGTAATCCTGGCCTGCACTTGCTGCCAAAGCTGTTCCTCTCGTCATGCAGGGAAAATAACAATGAGAAGCAGAGATCTTTTCTTCAAAGGCACCATCCCTCCATTTATCACATTTTCCAAAACCCCAGGGACTCGCCCAGGAGGCGGTTGGCCCTGGAGAGACAGGGACAGGACTTCTGCCCGGGGAAGCGTGTCCAGCCTCTGGAAGGGACGATGGGAACAGACAGCGCAGGGCAGAAAAGCTGGCGCAGTCTCTACAGGGTGAAGGGGGCAGAGGGGACACAGGCCCCTTTGTCAAAGTTTTATTTTGAGTCTTGGTAACTCAACACTCAAAAAAAAAAAAAAAAAAAACGAAAAAGCTTTTCCCAGCCAAGAGGATTTTCACCTAATTCCAGCCACAATTACAAAAATAACCCTTACGCCTCAGCTTTTCCTCCCCAGCAGCGCTGGCTCAATAAACACAAGTATGTCCTAAGATACACAATCTCTTGTTTGGGGGCGGGGGGGTGGGTGGGAATCACCAGAAGGTAAAGCATTCAGTCCAATAGTAAATGTAGGATTTCAGGCATACTGGCGGGGGTCGGGGGTCAAGATGCACACAGTTTGGGTTTCTTTCTGCTTGTCCTCTTCTGGAAATAAAATATATAGATTCTGAAATAATGTCTACTTAAACCTCAAAATAACAGCAACTAAATGCCCCAAATTAAAAAAAGGTATTTGTATTCATCATTACTTTGTCATTCAAAATTACCGTTCATTTTAATTATCTCCATCTAATATGGACAAAATCACAACTCGGGTATTTAAGCACCAAAATTCTCAGGGAAATGAGGTCTCCCAATGGATCTGGGATGCCGTGGCCCAGAAATGAAGGCTTCAGCTCCCCTCACCCCAAGTCCACTCCATTCTCTGAGACCACAAGCCCTCTCCTCCCTCCCCTGAACTGCAGATGAGTCCATGGGGTCAGGGCCCCTTCGCTTGGATTCCAGGCCTGGCCCCGAGTTGTTTGTGGCACCCTTGTAAATGTATTCCCTTCATCTTTCCAATTAGCATCTGAGCCTGTCAGCTGGGATAAACATCCTCACACCTCTACACTGGGCACAGTGTTTGCCAGCTGACAGGCCACAGGCTGGGGTGAGTCATTCAGAGCCCGGAGCCATGCTCTGGGGAGCACGGAGAACAGAGGGGGACAGTGCACCATCCTCCCCAGAACGGGGAGGAGGCTCCTGCCCCAGACAAACTGGTCAGAGCCCTGACACTCCACAGTTCCCACCAGCCTTCCCCGGGCACCTCCCTAACCCGGGTTCAAAAACACCACTGAGGATCCCAAGGCTGGGGGCTCCCAACATTACAGATGCATTTATGCGCTGATGAGGCTGGGCCCACTCCTAGCAACAGACTCGCAGGGTCTGGGGTCTGAAGAAGGACTCTGCGTTTCAACCCAGATCTCCTGGAGACGCAGAGAGAAAGTGCCTTGAAGCCCCTGAGAAACATTGAGGCATGTGACCTCATTGGTTTCTAGCCTTGAATGCACATCAGAATCACCTGGGGCCTGAGAGTCCAGTGAGGTCATTCCTGGGTGGGGTCTGGGCAGAAATACAAACATCACAGGATATCCCTTCTATGTGGAATTAAAAAAAAAAAAAAGATACACGTGAACTTATTTACAAAATAGAAACATATTCACAGACACAGGAAGCAAACTTATGGTTACCAAAAGGGAGGGGGAGGCAGCTGGGATAAACCAGGAGCTTGGGATGAACAGATATAGACTGCTTCATACAAAATAAATTAACAATGAGCTACTGCACAGCACAGGGGACTCTATTCAACACCTTATAATAACCTATAATGGAAAAGAATCTGAAAAAAGAATATACACACTTATATGTATGTATTTAAACATGCATTTTATAACTGAATATGTATTTATATAACTGAACCACTTTGCTGTACACCAGAAACTAACACAATATTGCAAATCAACTACATGTCATTAAAAAAAAACCCCTACTTCAGCGGAATCTAAGATCCAGTCAGGTCAGGGGTCACTGATGAGGTGGCTCTAGCCATGCTGGTTCGGTACCTGACCCACCCAACAATTAATCGTGGCTCCTGCCCACCACCCATCTCCAGGGAAAGCTCTTTCTGTTGTTAGAGGGAAGCCCAGCCTACACGGAAGGCTGCACACACTGAAGCCTGGATCAGAGTGCTTCAAAGGGAGGCAGAACAGTGACGGGAGGGGAAATCGGGCTGTTCTGCTGTCTAGAAGAAGATGGGGAGAAGAGTGGGAAAAAAGAGGTGGGAAAACATGGAAAAGGGGTCTGTCTGAATCTAATTCAACAGTCTCCTTCCCATTTTTAAATAAAATAAATTTTTAAGAAATTCCTCTACCTGTGATACAAGTATACTTTTTCAAAGGTAACCCTTAAAAAAAAAAAAGGTTAAACTAGAAAACGGAGTGCGAAAGTATTCTATAAAGGACTCAAAAACATGTTTACACAATTTCAAACAATACTGTAGAAAAGAGCTTAAGGGCTTAAATATATAAGCGGCCAACTGATAGAAGAAAAGGTATGCTATTAGGAACACATTTAACTTCTTAAAAAGAAATATTTCAGAACTTACACATTGAAACTGGTAGTGTCCCTGAAAGCACTCATCACAGGAGACACGCGTACATATTCTGGTGTTGTCACTAGATGAATGTTTTAGTGTTCCTTCTCAGAATTGCAGTGAGTATTTCTCGTAACCCAAGGTTTTGAGAAAATCTTGCAGAACCAATACTATCTCTATCAATTACAGAAAATTCAACACTGGGAACTAGTGTAAAATATACTCTGTGTTTCCGATGAATCTCGCTCTGAAGATGATATGTTAAGTTTGCATCTATGTGCATATCCTAAACCATTCCTTCCAGGCCCTCTTCCCAAGTTTAAGGCAAAAAGGCAGAGAGAAGATGAAATGTTTGCTTCTGCTGAAGGGGCATCTGGATTAGTACAGCACACTCTTGAATTCTGGACTGTGCAAAAAATCATTTTCTGTACTTAAACTGTTGGTCCATGGATTTAGTCCATGGCAAGGAAAATTTTGGTCTAAATGCTGTCTAGGATCTTGAAACCATCAGGAACTGTATAGGTTCTAACAGATTCTTTTTTTTTCTTCTTGTTTTAAATGGTGATACCTCTTTTTAAATTAAAGTATAGTTGGTTTACAATGTTCTGTTAGTTTTAGCTGTACAGCAAAGTGATTCAGTTATACATATATGTATATATATTCTTTTCCAGATTCTTTTTCCTTATAGATTATTACAGAATATTAAGTATCATTACCTGTGCTGTACAGTAGGTCCTTGTTGGTTATCTATTCTGTATGAAGTAGTATGCACCGATTAATCCCAAACACCTAATTTATCCCCCGCTTTCCCTTTGGTAACTGTAAGTTTGTTTTCTATGTCCATGGGTCTATTTCCATTTTGTATGTAAGTTCACTGTATCTTTTTTTTTTAGATTCCACCTACAAGCAATATCTGTATTCGTGTTTCTCTGTATGACTTACTTCACTTACTGTGATAATCACTAACTCCATCCATGTCACTGCAAATAGCATTATTTCATTCCCATGGCTAAGTAGTATTCCAGTGTGTGGTGTGTGTGTGTGTGTGTGGTGTGTGTCTGTGGGCTGTGTGTCTGTGTGTCTCACATCTTCCTTACCCAGTTATCTGTCAGTAGACATCAGGCTGCCCCCCCCCACGAGCACACACGTGTGTGTGTGTGATGTGTGTGTCTGTGGGTCTGTGTGTCTATGTGTGTCTCACATATTCCTAACCCAGTCATCCGTCAGTAGACATCAGGTTGCCCCCCCCGCAAGCACGCGTGCGCGTGTGTGTGTGTGTTGTGTGTGTCTGTGGGTCTGTGTGTGTCTCATATATTCCTAACCCAGTCATCCGTCAGTAGACATCAGGCTGCACCCCCCTGCACGTGCACGCGCGTGCGTGTGTGTGTGTGGGTCTGTGTGTCTGTGTGTGTGTCTCACATCTTCCTTACCCAGTCATCCGTCAGTAGACATCAGGCTGCCCCCGTGTCCTGACTGTCTGTGATCAGTGTTGCTATGAACAGCGCTGTGTGTGTGTCTTCTGGCTTCAGTTTAACTTACACAAGTTGCCCTGGAGATTAAAATGCGGACTCTGGGATCCTGCCCTGGGAATTCTGATTGTACAGTCCTTGGAGAAGGTAGGGAATAAGCAATTTTCACAAGGATTCTGACATAGGTGGTCCCAGAGCCCAGGTGGAGAAACACTGCTCCAAGTGAACGAAGGAGGAACAAAACCCTAAGTCTGAATTTCCAGGTAGAAAGAAGTCTCGCTCCCATCATACCCGAAATCCCCTTTCTCTGTGGTCTGTGGTCAGCAGGACATTCTGATTTGCTCGACTTTTTCATCTTTTTCTCCATCCTCCCTTTCATACATACAAATATGATTTTTGCCCACATGGTCTGCAGGCCTCTGGGGACAGACTGTGACTTGCCATCTCTTGGACAGGATTCTTCCTTCTGCTTTATCTGTGATAACATCCCAGTGCCTGAGGTTCAGAGAAAGCAGAGTAAATGTCTCCTGACTATTTGAACTTAATGTAGAAGTTCTGCTGTGCTTTTGAAGAACTTAAAATGCATTATAAAGATCACATCTTATAATGCCATGAACATGCTAAACCTCTCATCTCATTGATTCTCTGTCAGCCATCTATTGGTTTCTAAACAGATTAATTTACATAATTCAAGAAATCTACACCTAAGGCTGGACAGAGGGGCTGCAGACCCTGCACCTTGTTACAAAGCACCTTTCATAGAATAAAAACTCCTGCAAATCAAAAAGTGACCAACATGGGGACTCTCCTCTTGTGTCCAGTTTCTCTCTAAAGCTAAAATCGAAGCAACAGCCCCAAGGGCAAAGCCTAAGAGATCACCCTATTCATTCATCTGTTCATATATCAGATTATTTATGCCACTAATATTTAGTAGACCCTGGCGACTTAGGTCAAGCTGTGTGGCAGAAGGTAAGGAGGCAAAGGTGAGTAAGAGTTACAGCCTTGGCCCACAAGACTTCAAAATCCAGGGAGCAAGAGAGCAGTATAGTGTGACGCCCCACACCAGGACCTTACCAGCATGGGTAGAGTCTGCAAGTGGGAAGGGCAGGTCGATGACTAAAACCTTATTTACCTCCACTGATTTTTATAATGAACCATATGCTGCTTTTATAATTAAAAAAAAATCCCAAGATGAAATAAACTTGGAAACACAATGAGGAAATGCAACCACTCAAGAGTCTTAGAAAGAAGGAACACTGTCTGTGGTCCTTAAGACTTAACATGGAATAACCAGGCTTAATATGCCCAGGATCCACTCTGGTCCCAATCATCACTGACAACCAGACTTCAGAAAAAGAATACTGATGACTGGTTCCCCTCCCCACCCTTATGCCTTCTGAAGGGTCTGCCTGGATGGCTCATCCCCATGCCAGACAGCCATCAAACCATACACATATGTCTTTTCCTTATTATATAAAGATATAATATTCCTTATTACAAAAACTGTATATATGTCTTCCTACTTATACTTTGCTTTTTGCTTGTCTTATGGTCTTATGTATTTTTATGGTTATAAGCTTTAAAATTATTATAACCAGCTGATTGCCGAAGAACTGATGCTTTTGAACTGTGGTGCTGGAGAAGACTCTTGAGAGTCCCTTTTACTGCAAAGAGATCCAACCAGTCCATTCTAGAGGAGATCAGTCCTGGGTGTTCATCGGAAGGACTGATGCTAAAGCTGAAACTCCAATACTTTGGCCACCTCATGCGACGAGTTGACTCACTGGAAAAGAGTCTGATGTTGGGAAGGATTGGGGGTGGGAGGAGAGGGGGACGACAGAGAATGAGATGGCTGGATTGCATCACTGACTCTATGGACATGAGTGTGAGTGAACTCCAGGAGTTGGTGATAGACAGGGAAAAAGTAATTCCTTCCTTATTTAGATTTTTTCCCAATTTCTCTTAATAGTGTTTTATAGTTTTATATGAAGAAGACTTGTATATCTTTCATTAATATTCCTAGGTATTTTACATTTTTGATACTATTGCAAATAGTTATTGTCTTTAAGCTCCACTTTCTAATTGTTTCTGCTACAGAGAAGCAATACTAAGTTTTGTATATTCATTTTGTATTACATAGCAGCTTATTTTCCACTCAGGAAAACAGGAATTATTCTAGGTATTTTATACAAAGAGAACTTAATATAAGAGATTTGTAACAGGTGATAGAGAAATTGAAAATTGAAAGAGGCGAGTTAATTGGGCAACTCAAATTATAAAAACCAGTGAGCTGTTTCCACCTCTAGACTGCAGGAATAAAAAAAAGAAGGTAGCATTACTGAAGCCCAGAGACCAGCATCACTCAGCCTAAGTGGGGCAGAGAGAGCATGTGCAGAGGAGCTAGAAAGAAATCAGGAGTTCCCTGAGATGCCACAGCGAGAAGAGAGGGAAAAGACCCTGGATCCACTCCCACCCCCACTATTATTCAGCCAGGCTCTTCCATTGGCTGAATGAGTGTAAATAGAAGCCACAGGCCAAAATAAGTTGCAAAAGTTTGTTCTCTTCAATACAGTACAGGACAGGGGAGAAACGGAATAGATGGGGGATGGATAGGTAACTGACCAGAGTATGTGTTACTTACTCTGATAATTTCTCTCTCTCCTTGAATACACACAATCATATCTTTCACAAATAATGGCAGTTTTATTACCTGTTTTTCAATCCTTTGAGTATCTATTTTCTTTGCCTTGTTGTACTGCTGGTGTAGGTGGATTTGTAGGCTCAGAGAACATCAAGTCACTCTCCAGTCTTCTGGAGCAATCTTCAGGTTCTTCCAGGTTCTTCAGCCCATCTGCAATAGGTAGGACTAACTGCCTACCTCATTTTTAGAGTAAAAGGTTCATGAGGTTTCAGAGCTGGAAGGGCTTTAGGAAGTTACCTTGTACAGGCATTGGCAAGCTACTATTCTATAGCCCTTGGGCCAAATTTCACCTGCTACTGATTCTGTGAATAAAGTGTTATAGCTACACTTCTTTGGTCATGTGTATCTGTGGCTGCTTTGGTGCTGCAATGGCACAGTTGAGTAGTTGGACAAAGACCACATGGTCCTCTAAGCCCCAAATATTTATTATTTTGACTCTTTGCAAAATAAGTTTCCTACCCTTGATCAATTCCACCCTCTTCATTTGACAGATGAGGAAACTGGTCACCACCCATGGCCACACAGCTATTAGTAGGGGATGTGGATTAGATCACAGACCTCCAGACTCCTAGACTAGTGTTGTTTTCACTGCATTACACAATTAGAAACTTCTCCAGATTCAATGTGGACTCTGTGTTGTCAGATGGGGCAAGAAGGAAGTCCTAGTGTGGAGATGGCCTGGGGCCCTTCAGATGGGGTGCCAGCGGGGACTCAGGGGATGCAGCTCTCCTTTCTGTCTGCCTTTCTCTCTATTATGGATGAGACCATGGCAGTGACAGTTCTCCTTTGCCCTACATCAATACAAAGAAGGAAAGAATGTGAAGAATGAGCCTCTTCTCCTTTTGTGCAAAACCCTCTCCCCCACATGCAGTGCCAGGATGATGTTAGCTTAGCTTCCTCAAAGTACTGCACAATTTAGATTCATCAGTTTCAACTTGAAAGTGTTGTGAATGTTATTGTTTGCTTGAAAGTTAAGATTTCCAAAGGACCTTGAATTATTATTTACTGTCCTTGTTGCAATTATTCACAGCTCCCTAGACATAGAAAACATTCAATTAAATTCTCAAGCAGTGCTGTTTGATGATGGATACAGGGAGGATTTCTACTGCAAAGGAATGACCTCACATTTACTCTTCTCAGTATCGAGGCCTCAGCTTTCTTCTGTTTGAAAGGCATAATTGTTTTAAACAATGTGAAATGATTTTACATTTTTTCCTTTCTTATGTCCTTAATGTCTTGCAGTCTCACTGTGGAGACTTCAAATGGAAAGACTGATTCTAGACTCCAAGTGTGTCTTTGTCCTCTGTTCACCACTACGTCGTTTGGGAGTTTGTGCCCATTACCGTAAAAGAATATTTACTTAACTAGATAGTCCCATAAGTGAGGGTCTTACAGTAAGAGAGAGAAAGAGTTTTATTTTCTGTTAACCTAAACTTATTCTCTCTCTCTTTTTACTACTATGTAGGAGAATTCTCTTTCTTAAAGTTCATTTCAAATCCTTCCTGCTTTGATTTCTTTGCAAAGCTGTGACTTCAGTCAGAATATTTTAGAACTCAAATGCTGGATTTAATTTTTTAAAACATTTATTTATAGAGTTAAGGAGATGGCTATTTCTTTGTCTTCAGGAGCACGTTCCTTTAGCTCTGATCACATATCCTATCTTCCCCCCTGGACAAACCCTGGAGAGGCATCTGAGTAACATGGAGATGGGGGCAGACCGGGTCACTCATCACTTCACAGGACTCCCATCACCTGATGCTATCATCCTCTGAACCATCTTCCTCAGTTATATCTCTTGAGGGAGACAAGAATGGTTTGCTATTATTATTGTTTTCTAAGTCTGGAATATATAAAACTGCTTATGACACCATGGTTCCAGAAAGCAGGCTGGATACTTTACCTCACAACTGGGAGAGGGGGACTGAGTGATGCTAAGTTGAGCACAAAATCTAGTGTCCTTTTCTCCCTCTTTGATGTGGGTCCCCATAGCCAACACCTGAACATTTGATTCCCTATGAGCTGTGTAATGAAAAAGGCCAGGTTTTGCCCATCTATTGCTAAAATGAGGGCAATTACAGTAATATACAAATTTCTACCTCTTAAGGTTCCTACTCCTAGACCAAAGATAATTTAGTTGATTTTGTGCCCCCATCGTCCTCCTTGTTGATATCTGAGACTCCCCAGTGGCCTGTCTGTCTCAGTTCTGTCTGTCATCTACAGCTCCTTTTGACAGAAGAAGGGTGCCACAGTATCTCCCCTGCAGAACTCGCGGGGTTCTGCAGGGGAGATAGCCCCGCAGCCCAGTCTCACTCAGAGGTTCCCTTCTCTCTGCAACACGGGTTCTGCTGGTCAGATAGTCACTGCTGAAGTCAGGCTGCAAACGGCCCAGTGCCATTTGCCACTCAGCTGCAGGACTGGGAGAGTTGCAGCGCTCTACATGGACAGATGGCAAAAGGAAAAAGACAGGCTTCTCTTATGCTGTGCACCTATACCAGTGCCCCCTCCCAGTATTACCATCCTCCCAACCTGCTTGACCCAACAGTTTGCTTTTAGGTGAACCCTAATTAAGATCTTTCTGGCTTTGTAGAAGATTTCAGCCTATTTGTCCACAAGATCATGACATTTTGAATTGAGAGAACATTCTTTCTTGCTGAATGATGTTTGGTTGGAGACTAGAAATATTAGATTTCTTTTTTTTGTCACTTAAAATTTTTTTTTAATTGAAGGATAATTGCTTTACAGAATTGTGTTAGTTTCTGCCAAACATAAACATGAATCAGCCATAGGTATACATATGTCCCCTTCCTCTTGAGCCTCCCTCCCACTTTCCTCCCTATCCCACCCCTCTAAGTTGTTACAGGGCCTGGGTTTGAGTTCCCTGAGTTATACAGCAAACTCCCATTGGTTATCTATTTTACATATGGTAATATAAAGTTTTCATGTTAGTCTCTCCACACATCCCACCCTCTCCTTCCCTCTAGCCTGTGTCCGTAAGTCTTTTCTTTATGTCTGTGTCTCTGTTGCTGCCCTGCAAATAATTTAATCAGTACCATCTTTCTAGAGTCCATAGATATATGCATTAACATACAATATTTGTTTTTTTCCTTCTGAGAAGTGTCAGATTTCTTAATGGTCTATCTTTTTCCATCCATGGGCTGACATTTCCCACTTTCACATTCCCAGTGCTCCTCCCCATTCAGGGGATTCACACATATCCAGAGAAGCTGAGCAGAAGCAAGTAGAAAAGTTAGTTACATCAGATGTGTACCCAGGTGAAGCCTGGGGCTGGTATAAGCCAGGAGCCAGGGCTAGGACCTCTGACTCAGTGGGAAGCAAATGCTTAAAAAAAAATTTTTTTTTTAATTGAAGTATAGTTGACTTACAATGTAGTGTTAACTTCTTCTGTACAGCAAAGTTATACACACATATTTTCTTTCTCATATTATTTGCATTATTGTTTGTCACAGGATATTGAGTATAGTTCCCTGTGCTATATATAGTAGGGCTTCTCAGGTGGTACTAGTGGTAAAGAATCCACCTGCCCATGCAGGAGACGCAAGAGACAGGCTTGAACCCTGGGTTGGGAAGATTCTTTCGAGGAGGAAATGGCAACCCACTCCAGTATTCTTGCCTGGAAAATTCAGAGGATCCTGGCAGCTGCAGTCCATGGGGCTGCAAAGAGTTGGACATGACTGAGTGACTGGACGAAACAGCAGCACAATACAATTTGTTGTTTATCCATCCTGTATACAATAGTTTAAGGCTTCCCAGTTGGCTAAGTAGTAAAGAATCTACCTGCCAAGAAGGAGATGTGGGTTCAATGCCTGGGTCCAGAAGATTCCCTGGAGGAGGAAATGGCAACCCAATCCAGTATTCTTGCCTGGGAAATCCCATGGGTGGAGGAGCCTGGCAGGCTACAGCCCATGGGGTCTCAGAGTCAGATATGACTTAGTAACTACACAATAACGGCAACAATAAAAGAGTTTGCCTTTGATAATCCCAAACTTGACAGATGAATGGATAAAGATGTGGTACACATATTCAATGGAATATTACTCAGCCATCAAAAAGAATGAAATAATCCCATTTACAGCAGCATACATAGACCTAGAGATTGTCATACTAGGCAAAGTAAGCCAGAAAGAGAAAGGCCAACATCGTATGGCATCACTTCCATGTGGAATCTCAAATACAGTACACATCAGCAGGAAATAAATATCTAGGAAACAGATTCACAGACACAGAGAGAAGACCTGGGATTGCCAAGGTGGTAGGGCTGGGGGAGGGAAGGACTCTATGTTTAAGATGCTCACTTTGCTTTCTCTTGGTATCTCAAGATCCTGTGTTTCTACTGATTCCTTCATCACAGTCTTAGGATTACATCATGTTACCTTGAAAAACAGTGTTGCTCTTGGAAAAAATTCTTAGAAGAAAACTGTTGCCCTTTCTTACCCAGGGCCCACATGCCAGTTACCTTCTGGACTGCTTCACTGTATTTAGAACAGTATCCTTTCTATTTATCAGATTTGGTACTCTGAGTCTGATTTTTTGAACCATATTCTTTACTCCTTTATGGCCAGTGGTTCTGAATTTTTAGTGCCACCGACCTCTTTGGAAGCCTGAGGGCCTTTCTTAGGGATTACCGTATTAAATACATAACATGCAATACATAAGAGTATGCTGCTAAGTCGCTTCAGTCATGTCCGACTCTGTGCGACCCCATAGACAGCAGCCACCAGGCTCCGCCGTCCCTGGGATTCTCCAGGCAAGAACACTGGAGTGGATTGCCATTTCCTTCTCCAATGCATGAAAGTGAAAAGTGAAAGTGAAGTCGCTCAGTCATATCCGACTCTTAGCGACTCCATGCACTGCAGCGCGTCCGTGGGATTTTCCAGGCAAGAGTACTGGAGTGGGGTGCCAGTGCCTTCTCTGACATAAGAGTATAAAAGATCCTAAATGTAATGAAATACAGTTAACAAAGTATTTTAAAAAAAATTTCCTACTTCTTTTTTTAAACATTTAATAACAAGGTCCAGTGATGAGTCTAATAAACAATTTTGAAATGGTGATAAATGATATTTTGAATTAACAGCAATAATTCTAATATGATGTGAAAATATTTGTGTTTTCTGTTGGTGACAAAGTCATGGGTACTATTAACGTTGCTCTGTTTGGGGCTTCCCAGGTGATGCTAGTGGTAAACAAACACACCTGGCAAGGCAGGAGCTATAACGTTGCTCTGGTTTGTAGTAGAAGGAAATGCTTTGTTGTAGTTAAAGATTAGTGAAAATAAATATGAATTATTTTTCTATCCAAGTTCACAGATCTGGGGTTCATGGGTCCCTGGTTAATGTGTGAGCTCTGAGCAGGGTTCCCCTGGCCATTTCTGTGGTTTGGTCTTGGTTCTGTGGTTTGGTCTTGGTCAAGGTCCCTGTGGTCCATTTAACATGCTGTGGTATCTTTTGCCCTTGCAGCGAATCAGAGTTTCTGGCCCCCTGGTTCAAGCAGAATTTTTAGCTTCTTAGGAAACTAGAAGATACTAACTGGTACCTGGAAAGGGGTGCTACTTGGTTGACCAACTAAGAAGAACCCAACCCTCAAGGACAGATGGGCTTGGAATGAATAGGGGAAGAGGGATGTACAGCTTCTTCTCTCTTGGGCAGCATCTTAACCCAGCCTTGCACTCTCGGATGATTCCTGGGCCTCCTGGTGCTTAACTCAGGGCAGGGTGGAC
Organism: Moschus berezovskii; assembly: GCF_049115385.1. Taxonomy (NCBI): domain Eukaryota; kingdom Metazoa; phylum Chordata; class Mammalia; order Artiodactyla; family Moschidae; genus Moschus; species Moschus berezovskii. The sequence goes on along the minus strand of NC_142482.1, from coordinate 14,278,235 downwards.
AGAGGCCATTCCATCCTCCCTTTGTAATCCCTGCATCCCAGCAAATCTGGCTGTATGGACGTTTCCTTGTGGCTTCCCACTTTTGTGCCTTGCTCTATCCCTGTCCTTAAAGGAGATCCCTCCCATCACGCTCTGTTAGAGTGAACCATTTGCTTTATTCTTTCACTTGATTAAAATATCTGCCCCCTCACCCCCCGCCCAAGAATGGCTATGTTGTGAGTGTACCCTAAACTTATGGGAATATATATAATATTTATTTTAGACTATTACCAATCTTTCCAAGCCACATTCAGATTCAGCTACCTCCTTGGTGCCTCCCCTGGTATTTTCAGATGCAGAGGACTCCCATCCTGGGTCCTCAGGCCTCCACTCTTGTCATCACATTCTGTGGTGAACAGATGGCTTCTCTTGTCTCTTCTTCCAGATCATAAGGCCTTTGAAGAGAGCGTTTAGGTGTTTATTTATTGATGTATTCTCCCCAGTACCCAGCCTGATATTTGCACATAGCATCCTATTTTATCATATTCTCATTAGTTAATTATTTAATATGCCACATGGTAAGCACACAAGAAAAAACATTTGTGGCAAGATTTTGACTAAAAATAATGATTGATAACATTTTGGTTGAATCAATAAATTTTTTCCTTGAAAAAGCCACTCTTCACTGTAATAAGAGCTATTTACAGGGAGGGGCCAAAGTATTGGAGTTTCAGCTTTAGCATCAGTGCTTCCAGTGAACATCCAGGACTGATCTCCTTTAGAATGGACTGGTTGGATCTCCTTGCAGTCCAAGGGACTCTCAAGAGTCTTCTCCAACAGCACAGTTCAAAAGCATCAATTCTTCGGTGATCAGCTTTCTTCACAGTCCAACTCTCACATCCATACCTGACCACTGGAAAAACCATAGCCTTGACTAGATGGACCTTGCCACCTCATGCGAAGAGTTGACTCACTGGAAAAGACTCTGATGCTGGGAGGGATTGGGGGCAGGAGGACAAGGGGACAACAGAGAATGAGATGGCTGGATGGCATCACCAACTCGATGGACGTGAGTTTGAGTGAACTCCGGGAGTTGGTGATGGACAGGGAGACCTGGTGTGCCGATTCATGGGTCTCAGAGAGTCGGACACGACTGAGCAACTGAACTGAACTGATAGGGAGGGGCATTTCTACCCACCTTTCTGCATCAGATAGGCCTAAGCGTAGACCTCCTGACTTGATACAACCAAAGAATTCTTTGTTAATTAAATTGGTCAGGCTATTTGCTAGGGTACATGTTAAGAAGGAAGGCATCTCCTCCCTGTATACAGGTGAGGCTGTCACCCATCCCTACTCTGGGGAGACCAACCATCCTAGTCTGTGGTGGGGATGTATTGGGGATAGGGCAGAAAGTAGGAGCCCTCTTGGCTCTTTGAGCCTAGACTGTGCTTCCTATCTAACTTCTACCAAAAATTCATTGTATGGGGGCTATTGGATGTCTTCCCAAATACTATTAGGTTTTATTTTGATTTTGTGCCGTCATTTTGCAAAAAAATTCCCTTAGTCCAGATTTTCTCAAGGAGGTTGGGTGGACAAGGCAGGAGCTGGTTATTTCTGGGTCTCTGTCCATGACGCCATCAGAATTTTGTCAAAATCTCATCTCTAACCTAAACATCACTGAGGAGAACTACAACAGGAAGTTGAGCACATTCTGTTGATTACACAGGCATCACTGTTTTCTGTTGATTTTAGAATATCATGAAAAAAATCACCCAATTTCATAATATGAATGGTATGAAGTTCTGTTTCCAAGCTCTGGACACTCATGGCAGGTTTGGGACAGATTTGGAGATTCGTACAGTGAAAGGAGCTCTGGATAGTGAGGGCTTTTCATGGTGGCACTTCTCCTTGTGTCATAATGAGGAAAGAAGGTGGGCTTACCAGGGTGGGCTTTCTTTCCCAGATGAGGAAATAGGAAGAGTCCTAGAGCTGAACTGCTGTGTCCAGTTTTGAAACTGGCAGCTGCAGGCTCCCTGTGGCATTTCTAGGTGACTTGCATTTATTTCCTTTTGCTAGAGCTGTGACCTGCTTTTATAATTTATCCTGCTGTGATATAAATAATACGGATGAAAATCCATTAATATCACAGAAAAAAATGCATGTACAAAATATTCATGGCATGGTTCTGTAATAGCTCAAGTGTTTAAAACTTAAACATTTTTTTACACAATAATCTATATATTGGGTCCCTTCCCCTGCTTTGGAACACTATCCCTTCAGCAGTAGGTATTAGCCATGGAATCTGGGGACTAGATTTATAAGCTGGGTATCTAGGGATTAACTCAGCAGTTTTTCAAGTGAAAGTTCCTAAGAATTTCTTAAATATTTTATAAACCACGATTTTTTTCCAGCAATGTGTTATAGGAATCAGGCAAAAAAGATTGTAGTTGAAAGAAAATGAGATGTTGATCTCCAAGGACATAATTTTCTTCACCTGTAATAACTTGTTTTAAAGTCAGAGAGCTTTTAAATCAGTTCACCGTAACTACTCCTAGGAGAAAATATTTTGTTGAACTTCTATTCTTGTCTTTTTCTTCCAAGTGGTTTTCAGAATATTGGTGAAGCTAAAAGACCAAACAGAATTCTGGAAATAAACCATCTTTGTCCTGTAAGCTAGTTGTTCATATGGAAATGGCTGAGAGGGAAAATGATGCACTTTTGCACTGAGCTCTGCAGAAAATTAGCTAGATAGCACAAGACTTGTACATCTAATTGACTTTTTAGTGTCTCTTGTTGGGTGTCTCAAAGGCAACCAGAAACCAGACTTGGGGCCTCCTGTCTCATCTTATTACATTCCTCACATGGTAAGTGGTGTAACCCTTCATCCAGTGGCAAGTGGCAGAACAATGTATTGAATGGTTGAACTGTACTTTTTCTCTTCATGCTTCTCCTTTCCAGATCACTTAAAAAAGTGAATTTGTTATATAGTGAGAGTGTCTCAGTGTGACTCCCAGCCTCAGGGATCCTGGCTGGGTTGAAGCAGTGTCTGAGGTTCAAAGCTGGCCTTCAGAAAGGCTTCAGCTAGTTGCAGAGGGAGGAGCTGAAGAGGGAAAAGATTTTGAGGACCAGCAGAGGGAAAGGGAAGGGAGAAACCTGTGAGGATCTCTGCAGGGGACCTGAGTGGCACTTCTAGGCTGTGTCCCTAGGAGGTGGAATCCCTCAGGGGAAAGAGTTATTGTTCCTAAGGAGCTGGATTTAGCCCCACCAGAGATTTCTGTGACTTGGGAGTAGTAACATCCTAGAAGCCAAAAGATGACAAAAACAAGCATCATGTACAGAGCCATGGAGGCTGTTGAACCAGGAGGAAGATTGCTGGAAACAGCCCTGGAGAAGGGCCTCTGTGGTCAAAAGAGAGCATGTGGAGGGTGAGGCAAAGTACGTGGAAAGAGAACCTCTTGGTCCACAGGCTTGCCCTGCTGATCTGCTCAGCACACAGGCTTCTTGAAATAGATTGCTAGCTTGGTCTTCATCACCCCTCAGGGAAATGACCCTCCTCATGAAAGTGAATGCATGGGGGCTCATCTGCTCCTGTAGCCCTCTCTTCCCAATTTCCCCTTCGGTCCTTTCTTCCTTCCCTTTAATGAAGTAAGCCCCAAAGAGGTGTGTGTTGAGGTCTGCCTGGGAAACAGGAGTCAGGCTCTGTCAACTAAGCCTCATTAATAAAGGGAATAAGAGCAGCTTTCCAAGAGGACTGTTGAGAGGAAAGCTCTCTGTGAAGCAGTTATCATGACTATGGCTTCGTGCACGATGGTCCCCAGGCTTGTTATGTCCTGAAACTGGGACTCAGTATCACTCACTTGTGGTAAGCTGGGTTCCTGATCTCGTCATGCCCTTGGCTTCCAGCTTGACCCTGAGCCCCTGGTCCCATGTGCCTGCCAGCTGGGCTCTCATCCACTCATTTCTGAGTGAGCATATTCTTATACTCTTACCATAGAGTCTCCCAAGAATAACAAGTAATTTTTAAAGGCTTAAGTAAGAACATGTCTATCACAAGAACTTTTATAAAAAGTAGGAGGGAATTTTCAATTGAAGAAACATCAGTTAAAAAATATTAGCTGTTCTTTTTGTTGTTTCTGAAGTTAATAAGACATGGATGTAAACTTTAAACAGTTTATCATTTCAAATTCAGTTCAGTTCAGTCGCTCAGTCATGTCCGCCTCTTTGAGACCCCATGGACACAGCATGCCTGGCCTCCCTGTCCATCACCAACTCCCAGAGTTTACTCAAACTCATGTTCATTGAGTCAGTGATGCCATCCAACCATCTCATCCTCTGTTGTCCTCTTCTCCTCCTGTCTTCAATCTTTCCCAACATCAGGGTCTTTTAAAATGAGTCAGTTCTTTTTGCATCAGGTGGCCAAAGTATTGGAGTTTCAGCTTCACCATTAGTCCTTCCAATGAACACTCAGGACTGATCTCCTTTAGGATGGACTGGTTGAATCTCCTTGCAATCCAAGGTACTCTCAAGAGTTTTTTCCAACACCAAAGTTTGAAATCATCAATTCTTTGGTGCTCAGCTTTCTTTATGGTCCAACTCTCACATCCATAGATGCCTACCATAGCCTTCACCAGACGGACCTTTGTTTTCAAAGTAATGTCTCTGCTTTTTAATATGCGGTCTAGGTTGGTCATAACTTTCATTTCAAGGAGTAATTGTCTTTTAATTTTATGGCTGTTGTCACCATCTGCAATGATTTTGGAGCCCCCAAAAATAAAGTCTCTCACTGTTTCCCCATCTATTTGCCATGAAGTTATGGGACCTGATGCCATGATCTTAGTTTTCTGAATGTTGAGCTTTAAGTTTATGGTTTGAATATATATATAATTTTTTAGTTGTGTACATGTTCAGTTGTGTCCAACTCTTTGCGACTCCGTGGACTATAGCCCACCAGGCTCCTCTGTCCATGGGATTTTCCAGGGGAGAATACTGGAGTGTGTGCCATTTCCTCCTCCAGGGGATCTTCCTGACCCAGAGATCAAACCTGCATTTCTTGCATCTCCTGCAAGAAACTGGCAGGTGATTCTTTACCACTATAAGTTAAAATATAATCTCTTGCAGATGACAAAATACTCTGAGAGATGACACTTGATTATTTATTGTTTCTATCTCTCTCTGTCTTCTCCATCTGGGAATTCTTGCATTATTGCATCCAAAATCTCTGTGATAGTTAATTATGTTCCATATGCCAGTAAGTTTGCACGAGGTTAATAAAATTTAAGCTCTAGGACCCGCACCTGTACTAGCTCTTCTAAGATTCAGTTCTAATTTTGTTACTATACTTTGTATAATTTTCCTTAAAAAATAATTACTTCAGTTCAGATGCCGCAAGGGCTGGAGTTCTTCCTGGTTCCTCAGGAAGGGCTTTTTCCCCTTGGTGGTAGGTGGGTCCACCGTTCCTACTGTGTTTTCTCTGAGGTGAGCTCAGGGATCATGCCACTGCTGATCTCCTTCTGCAACTCGTAGCTTTCAGTTCACTGATCCTTTCTCTGGGGCTATCCCTGTGAGAACAAAGCTAGTCTCTACAAAACATATGCCAGCAATTCTGAAAATATTTTTGTTGTTTAAATAATGCAGTAACAAGCCTCCCTCTCATCCTATTCTATTCTCTAAGGGGAACCACTGTTCAGCATTTGTGTCCATATTTCTGAATCTTTCTTTGCATTTGTTAACATGGATACTTTAAAATTTTTACACTAAAATTGTATATTATGTTAGCAAACAATTATGCTATTTGTATTGCTCTGCAATTTTTAAATTTAGCAGTTTGTCTAGGATATCTGTCCAGTACATGTAGACTTAACATTCTTTAGAAACTATGCAATTCCTGGATCTGGATGTCTTTTTCCTTTCCTGGGTTAGGGAAGTTTTCTGCTATTATTTCTTCAAATAAGTTCTGTGCCTCTTTCTCTCTCTCCTTTCCTCTGGGATCCCTGTAATACTTCATGTTGTCAGAAGTCTCAAACTATCTTCATTGTTAAAAAAAATTCTTTTTTCTGTTCATCTTGGATGATTTCCTGGAATGAACCTGGAATTTCCTTGGATAAACCTGGAATGTTAGGTACATGAATCAAGGTAAATTGGAAGTGGTCAAACAGGAGATGGCAAGAGTGAATGTCGACATTTTAGGAATCAGTGAACTGAAATGGATGGGAATGGTGAAATTTAATTCAGATGACCATTATATCTACTACTGTGGGCAAGAATCCCTGAGAAGAAATGGAGTACCCTCATAGTCAACAAAAGAGTGTGAAATGCAGTACTGGGATGCAATCTCAAAAATGACAGAATTATCTCTGTTCATTTCCAAGGCAAACCATTCAGTATCATGGTAATCCAAATCTATGCCCCAACCACTAATGCTGAAGAAGTTGAAGTTGAACATTTCTATGAAAATCTACAAGACTTTCTAGAACTAACACACAAAAAAGATCTTTTCATCATAGGGGACTGGAATGCCAAAGTAGGAAATAAAGAGATACTTGGAGTAACAGGCAAGTTTTGCCTTGGAGTGCAAAATGAAACAGGGCAAAGGCTAACAGTTTTCCCAAGAGAACACACTGGTCATAGCAAACACCCTTTTCAAAAACACAAGAGACTCTATCTACACATGAACATCACCAGTATTGATACTGAAATAAGATTGATTATATTCTTTGCCACCAAATATGGAGAAACTCTATACAGTCAGCAAAAACAAGACTGGGAACTGATTGTGGCTCAGATCGTGAACTCCTTATTGGAAAATTCAGACTTAAATTTAAGAAATTGGGGAAAACCACTAGACCATTCAGGTATGACCTAAATCAAATCCCTTAGGATTAAATAGTGGAAGTGACAAATACATTTAAGAGATTAGATCTGATAGACAGAGTCCCTGAAGAACTATGGATAGAGGTTCATTACATTGTACAGGAGGAAGTGATCAAGACCATCCTCAAGAAAAAGAAATGAAAAAAGGCAAATGGTTATCTGAGGAGGCTTTTCAAATGACTGTGAAAGAAGAGAAGTGAAAGGCAAAGGAGAAAAGGAACGATATATCCATTTGAATGCAGAGACCGAGGAATAGCAAAGAGTGATATGAAAGCCTTCCTCAGTGATCAATGCAAAAAAATAGAGGAAACAATAGAATGGGACAGACTAGAGATTTCTTGAAAAAATTGGAGATATCAAGGGAATATTTCATACAAAGATGGGAATATTTCATACAAAGATGGACTCAATAAAGGACACAAATGGTATGGACCTAACAGAAGCAGAAGATATTAAGAAGAGGTGTCAAGAATACACAGAAAGTAAAAGTGAAGTCGCTCAGTCGTGTCTGACTCTTTGCAAGTCCATGGACTGTAGTCCACCAGTCTCCTCCATCCATGGAATTTTCCAGGCAAGAATACTGGAGTGGGTTGCCATTTCCTTCTCCAGGGGATCTTCCTGACCTAGGGATTGAAACCGGGTCTCCTGCATCGCAGGCAGACTCTTTACCATCTGAGCCACAGGTTACTTTTTCTTTTTACACAGAAGAACTATACAAAAAAGATATTCATGACCCAGACAATCATGATGGTGTGATCACTCACCTAGAGCCAGACATCTTGGAATGCGAAGTCAAGTCCGCCTTAGGAAGCATCACTACAAACAAAGATAGTGGAGGTGATGGAATTCCAGTTGAGCTACTTCAAGTCCTAAAAAATGATGCTGTTAAAATTCTGCACTCAATATGCCAGTAAATTTGGAAAACTCAGCTGTGACCACTTGACTGGAAAAGGTCAGTTTTCATTCTAATCCCAAAGAAAGGCAATGCCAAAGAATGTTCAAACTACCACATGGTTGCACTCATCTCACATACAAAGTAATGCTCAAAATTCTCCAAGCCAGGCTTCAATAGTAAGTGAACTACGAACTTCTCAATGTTCAAGCTGGATTTAGAAAAGGCAAAGGAACCAATTTACCATCTGTTGGATTATCGAAAAAGCAAAAGAGTTCCAGAAAAACATTTATTTCTGCTTTATTGACTACACCAAAGCCTTTGACTAGGTAGATCACAACAAGCTGTGGAAAATTCTTAAAAGATGGGAATACCAGACCACCTTACCTGCCTCCTGAGAAATCTGTATGCAGGTCAAGAAGCCAGACATGGAATGACTGGTTCCAAATCGGGAAAGGAGAACATCAAGGCTGTATATTGTCACCCTACTTATTTAATTTATATTCAGAGTACATCATGAGAAATGCTGATCTGGATGAAGCACAAGTTGGAATCAAGATTGCTGGGAGACATATCAATAACCTCAGATATGTAGATGACACTACCCTTATGGCAGAAAGTGAGGGAGAACTAAAGAGCTTCTTGATGAAATTGAAAGAGGAGTGTGAAAAATCTGGCTTAAAACTCAACATTCTGAAAACTAAGATCAAGGCATCTGGTCCCATCACTCCATGGCAAATAGAGGGAAACAATGGGACAGTGAGAGACTTTATTTTCTTGGGCTCCAAAATCACTGCAGGTGGTGACTGTAGCCTTGAAATTAAAGATGCTTTCTCCTTGGAAGAAAAGCTATGACAAACCTAGACAGCATATTAAAAAACAGAGACATTGTTTTGCCAACAAAGGTCTGGCTAGTCAAAGCTATGGTTTTTCCAGTGATCATATATGGATGTGAGAGTTGGACTGTAAAGAAAGCTGAGTGCTGAAGAATTGATGCTTTTGAACTGTGGTGTTGGAGAAGTCTCTTGAGAGTACCTTGGACTGCAAGGAGATCAAACCAGGCAATCCTAAAAGAAATCAGTCTTGAACGTTCATTGGAAGGACTGATGCTGAAGCTGAAACTCCAACATTTCAGCTACCTGATATGAAGAACTGACTTATTGGAAAAACCCTGATGCTGGGAAAGATTGAAAGCAGGAGGAGAAGGGGATGACAGAGGATGAGATAGTCAGATGGCATCACCGACTCGATGGACATGAGTTTGAGGAAGATCCAGGAATCGTTGATGGACAGGGAATCCTGGCATGCTGGAGTCCACGGGTCTCAAAGTGTTGAAAACAACTGAGCCACTGAACTGAACTGGGTAATTTCCACTACTCTCTCTTCTGGATCAGTTATCCATTCCTCTGTCATCAAATCTACTATTGATTCCTTTAAGTGTGTTTTTAATTTCAGATTTTGTGTTCTCCAGGTCTGTTCGGTTCTTTATATTTTCTAACTGTTTTTAAAACTCCCTGTGTTCATCTGTTTTTCTCTAGAGTTCATCGAGCATATTCATGATCTTTACCTTGAATTCTTTATTGGGTAGCTTACCTGTCCCTACTTTGCTAGCTTTTCTTCTGAAGTTTTGTCTTGTTTTTTCATTTGGACTATATTTCTCTGTGTACCCTTTTTCTTCATCATTTGGGTTTGTTTATGTTTTGAATGTGTTGATTATGTTTCCTGATCTTGGAGAAGAAGCCTTCTGTAGGAGGGATCCAATGGGGCCCTGCAGCACACTGCAGTCAGCAGAACTGAGTGTTAGGGGAACCCCCAGTGTGGGCTGCTTGTGCCCTTCTGTTATTGCCAGCCTGACTACTGTGGATGTGCTGTGATCAGGGCTGGCCCCCGCCCAGTTACCTTACAGGTCCGCCTCCTGTGGTGGCTGCCAGTCTGCTAGTGGGTAGGGCCGTTTCATGACATAACTTTCTGTGTGGCTCTGGAGGCTCTAGAGCTGATGCTGGCCTGCTGGTGTCTGGGTCTGGGTCCTGGGGCTCCTGGCTGTGGAATGTGGAGTATCCTCAGGCTGGTGTGGGTCTGCTGGTGGGCTGGGCTGCATGCCCAGATGAGTCGGTGCACATCCTGGGGATGCCAGCCTGATGGTGGATGGGTAAGCCCCTGGCACGAATAGCTAGATGGAGGACTCTGAAGTGGAGTTTCCCAGCACCAGAGGTTCTCAGGGTGGATTGAGCTCTCAGAAATGCTTTCTTTCCCAGGGAGAGTCTGAGCTGCCTCCTGACTCTTGGGAGGCTCTCCAAGAGCAGCAAATGTGTCTGACCCAGACTCTTTTTACATTACTGCTTCTGTGCTGGGACTTGGAACTTGTGAAATTCTGTGTGTGCCTTTGAGAGCAGAGCTTCTGTTTCCCAGAGCCTCTGGCCCTCTCATGCATAGATTTCACTGGCCTTTAAACCCAGATGTTCTGGGGACTCAGTTTCCTAGGCAAGAGCCCCAGTCTGGGAGTCCAAAGTGGGGCTTGGACCCCTTGCTCTTTGGGGAGAACTTCTTCAGCTGTGATTACCCTCCCATTGGTGTTTTGGTTGTCTGTGAAGATGTCTATCCAATTCATCTATCTGGATACCAATATCAGGATCCCTTGGTTACTGTAGATTTTTAAAAATTAATTAATTAATTAAATTTACTTTACAATATGGTAGTGGTTTTGCCATACGTTGACATGAATCAGCCATGGGTGTACATATGTTTCCAATCCTGAACCCCCCTCCCACCTCCCTCCCCATCCCATCCTTTTGGGTCATCCCAGTGCACCAGCCCCGAACACCCTGTATCATGCATTGAATCTGGACTGGTGATTCAAGTATGATAATTTACATGTTTCAATGCCATTCTCCGATATCATCCCACTCTCACCCTCTCCCACAGAGTCCAAAAGACTGTTCTATACATCTGTGTCTCTTTTGCTGTCTCATATACAGGGTTATCATTACCATCTTTCTAAATTCCATATATATGCATTAGTATACTGTATTGGTGTTTTTCTTTCTGGCTTACTTCACTCCGTATAATAGGCTCAGGTTTCATCCACCTCATTAGAACTGATTCAAATTATTCTTTTTAATGGCTGAGTAATACTCCATTGTGTAAATGTACCACAGCTTTCTTATCCATTCGTCTGCGGATGGATATCTACATTGCTTCCATGTCTTGGCTATTATAAACAGTGTTGTGATGAACATTGGAGTACATGTGTCTCTTTCAATTCTGGTTTCCTCAGTGTGTATGCCCAGGAGTGGGATTACTGGGTCATAAAAAAATTCTGAAGTTATGTTAGACTTCTGACTTTGTTCTTTCTCAAATTCATTTTGTCTATTCTATGCCTTTTACATTCCCACATGGATTTTAGAATAAACTGGTGAATTTTCAGCAAAAAAAACTTGTTGGAATTTTAATTGTGATTACATTGAACCTAAAGATCAATTTTGGAAGATCTGGCACCTGAAAATATTGAAACTTCTGATTTATAAACATGGTTTATCTCTCCATTTATTTATCTTTTAAAGTATTTTAGCAATATTCTTTTCATTTTCAGAGTGCAAGTTTTATTTACATTTTGACAGGTTTATCTCCAACGATTTCATATTTTGATGTTACTCTAAATGGTTCAGTTCAGTTCAGTTCAGTTGCTCAGTCATGTCCAACTCTTTGCCACCCCATGGAATGCAGCACGCCAGGCCTCCCTGTCCATCACCAACTCCCGGAGTTTACTCAAACTCATGTCCATTGAGTCGGTGATGCCATCCAACCATCTCATCCTCTGCTGTCCCCTTCTCCTCCTGCTTTCAATCTTTCCCAGCATCAGGGTCTTTTCAAATGAGTCAGCTCGTCACATCAGGTGACCAAAGTATTGGAGTTTCAGCTTCAACATCAGTCCTTCCAATGAACTCTAAATGGTAATTTTTGTTAATTGCAATTTCAATTTGTTCATCGCTGGTATAATAGAAATATAATTGATTTTTTGTTTGCTCTTTTTCCTATAACAGTGCTAAACATTTATTAGTTTTGATTACTTTTCTATAGTTTCCTTGGAATTACCTACATAGATACTCATGTAGTCTGCAAATACAAAGAGTTTTACCTCTTTTACAGTCTAGATGACTTTTCTTTGCCATATTGCTCTGGCTGGATTCTCTACTACAGCTTTGAATAGAATTAGTGAGAATGAAACATCCTTCTTATTCACAGTGTTAGAAGGAAAGTATCTAGTGTCTCACCATTAAGTATGATGTTACCAATAAGTATTTTTAGATTCTCCTTTCTTCCTAATTTTCTGAGAATTTTTTAAAAAATCAGGAATAGATGTTGAATTTTGTCAAATGTTTTTGCTGTGTCAGTTGAAATAATCATATTCTTTTTTAGTGTGTTGATATGGTCAGTTACACTGATTGATTTTTGCCTGCTGGGATTTTGATTGGTATTTTATTGAATATTAAAAAGGGTTGATATCTTTCCGATAAAGAGTTATGAAATCTATGAAACTTGGCAACGTTTTGCAGTTTTCTGTGTAGAGGTCTGGTACATATTTCTTCCTCTCCCTCTTTCCTTCCCTCCCTCTTCTTTCTTTTTTTGTTTGAACTCTTTAAGAGTAGATTGCCTACATACTCGTTTTAAAATATGCCCACCTGTTTTTAGCACTCCTTCCATTAGAAGTAGTTTCAAGACCCATTCTCTTGAATTTTGGTTAGTCTTAATGACTTGGTTATAAGAATGGAATGCAGCAGCTGATGCTATGTGGCTTTTCAGGCTATTTCTGAGAAAGCCAGATCTCATTAAGGACATTCTCTTGCATTCTGACATTATATTCTCTTACATTATATTATCTTTTGTGATTCAGTCTTTACCTTGGTGCCTGGAACTAGATTCTAAATATATTTAAAATAATTTTCGAAATAGTAACTTGTTCTACCTCTAGCGACTTGACAAAGCTGGAAGTGATGGGTTGGGGATGGGAGTGGGTGGGAGATAGGGAGTGGGAGAAAACTTTGTGAAGGAAATATTTCTATTATAATTCAGCACATGGGAAAACAAAGACCCAGAGAAGGTAAATTAATTACCCATATAAAGGTAGACCCACAAATGAAGCCCCCAGGCCATACCTGGCACCAATGTTCTGGTCCTTCCTCACTATGCCAAAGAGAATAGGATTAATATGTCATATCTTCCTGGAGGACATTTTATTTGAGTATTTTGAATATTAAACTATACATGATATATCATGGAGTATAACAAACAACTTTAGTTCAGTTCAGTTCAGTTCAGTCGCTCAGTCGTGTACTACTCTTTGCGACCCCATGAGTCATAGCACGCCAGGTCTCCCTGTCCATCACCAACTCCTGGAGTTCACTCAAACTCATGTCCATCGAGTCGGTGATGCCATCCAGCCATCTCATTCTCTGCTGTCCCCTTCTCCTCCTGACCCCAATCCCTCCCAGCATCAGAGTCTTTTCCAGTGAGTCAACTCGTCGCATGAGGTGGCCAAAGTATTGTAGTTTCAGCTTTAGCATCAATCCTTCCAATGAACACCCAGGACTGATCTCCTTTAGAGTGGACTTGTTGGATCTCCTTGCAGTCCAAGGGACTCTCAAGAGTCTTCTCCAACACCTCAGTTCAAAAGCATCAATTCTTACCATCTTTTAAAAAGACAAAACCAGAGAATTCAAAGAAATATCATCCTTGCAGCTTATTATTTTGGACTATAACTCCAAAATTATCAATTTACCTCTTCTGTTTTGGTAGCAGTTTTAAAGATATTCCTGATCCAGGAGGAAAAAAGAAATGTATTGTGCCATGCTTTGCAGGGCACCGATCACACAATTCTAAATTTACTGATACATTTTTGGTTGTCAGTACTTGCCAAACACGAAGCTTATCATTCTTCCTCATTTGTATTTACTGCCTTCCTACAAACTAGACAATATTACATCCTATTTTAGGTGAAGCCCCTGAGTCTCAGGCTAAGCAGTTTGCCTACATTTTCACAGACAGAGTAGGGATCCAATGTTTGGTCTGTTTGTTTCCAAGGACTCTGCTCCTAATCCCTAATATTGCTTAAGCAAAGGATTCTTGAACTGGAGCTCCTTGTAAGAAGCATAGGGGTGGAAATGTTAGTTGTAGATGTGGGCAATACTTGATTAGCTCAGTGAAAGAATTAGTTGCTCTGTTGTGTCCTACTCTTTGCAACCCCATGGACCTTGCCAGGCTCCTCTGTTCATGGAATTCTCCAAGCAAGAATACTGTAGTCGGCTGCCATTTTCTCCTCCAGGAGATCTTCTCAACCTAGGGATGGAACTCAAGTCTCCTGCATTGCAGGCAGATTCTTTACTGTCTCAGCCTCCATAGTGTAATTCTGCATTCCAGCATGGTCTACAGGGGGACCATTCTGTGCAAGTTAGATCTCTGATCTCTCAGGATAGAACTCATTATGGCTTCAGAATGCAACCCTCAGCTCCTCTTTGACTGGCCAGCCAGTTTGCAGTGAGGTCTCATACCTGGCTGTGCATCTGCTCAGCCATCTGTAGTATGAGATGTCAATCATTCTTACCTTAGGGACACCATGCAATTTCAGTTTAGGAAAATTACTGTCTTGCGGAAGGATAAAGCAGAATGCCAGTGGTAAAGATATTTTAATAACGTGTCTTACTTTCCTAGATATATGGATTGTAAACTTAGAATTTTAAAGTACGTGAATAATCTCCCAGGCTCTGAAAGCAGTTTATTTTATGCCTAACGGATCACTGGCTTGTGTGTCCTCCTTCCTAGGACACTGTCTTATCAAGTCTGACAGTCAAGGTTTGCAGGCCAAATAAAACCACAGTGTCTCTGAGATAAATAAATTGCTCAGATCAGCTCTTTGGTCACTGTGAGAGTGTCCAGCTTTGGTCATTTTGGTTGTGCCAGAGAGTGGGAGTGGTGAACAGGGGTAAGAGGAGCCATAACCTGGCAGGTCATTCTGTAGTTTCTTAGAAAGGACACTAGCTTAGTGGGGTGGTGAATCTTCTAGCTGATGATTTATTTTTTCAAAAGACCTGAAACTGTTACACGGACCACTGCCTCACTTTCTCTCCTGTGATTAAGTGAATATGATTTCAACAGCTTTATCTCCCATGAACATCCAACAAACACCCTGATTTTCAGTTTTATTTGTGTCCTACATCACAAATATCTAGGGACAGTGTCCACAGTGAGGTTTTATTTTAATGTCTAGTGATGCCTCTCAAAGCTGAGGGGACTCAACAGGGTCAGGAGACTCAGGGCTACTTCTTGTTCCAGATTTGCAGTTTGTGCTCATTTGAATGAATTTTCATTATTTCCTGATCCCGGTGCAGCCAGAATTCACAGCCTGCAGTTATATAATTGGAAACTGTTTCTGGTGACAGGATGTGACCTTCCTCCTCAGAGCTGGCCCTTTCCCCAGTCTCAATGAATGGGGCTGTCATCTTCCTAGCCACTCATGCCAGAACCTAGGAGTCATCCTAGGCCTTCTGCCCTTTTGGCTGTTCTCAGCCCATCACCATGTCATTTTCTTTAGTCCTGAAATAGCCCCTTCAGCAGCCTCCCTGGCACCTTCTTGGTGCTCCTTCTCATCAATATTCTCTACACCATAGCCAGAATGATGTTATCAAGTTATGAATGCATTGGCACAACTCATAAATATATATTTAGTGCCTACTGTGTGTAAGCAATAGAGTGGGGAGTAAAATAAAGCTCTTCCCTCATTAAAATGCACAAGGAATTGTGTTAGATTCTCAACTTCTCCTCCCCTACCCCCATCACCGCATCTAGAAACACTTCCATAGATTTCTAGGTCGCAGGTGAAAACCCAAAATCTTTCCAGGGGAATTCATAACCATGTCCCCATACCTTCAGCCTCACTTTTGTCAACATTCGCTTCATTCTAACCTCCCTGCCTCTTGCTGTTCCTTAATTATGCCAACCACCTGCCATTCTTGGGCCTTTGCACGTGTTGCCTTTCTTGTCCAGAATGCATTCAGCCTTCACTCCCATCATCAGCTCTTAAGGTCTCACTTCAAGTGTTTCTTCCAAAAGGAAGACGTCCTGGGTCTACCAGACTAGGCCACATCCTTGATTTCTATGCTTTCATAGTAACATAAGAACTTCTGGGGTAGTCATCACAGCTATTCTTAGGATTAGTTAATTAGTGACTTGACCTCCACAAGTCTTTAAGCCCCATAAATTTTTAAAAAATTGAAGAATAGTTGATTTACAATGTTGTATTAGTTTCAGGTGTATGGCATAGTGATTCAGTTTACACACACAAACACACATACACATGTTTATTTTATTATTATTTTTTAAATTTTTATTGGAGGTTAATTATTTTACAATATTATATTGGTTGGTTTTGCCATACATTGACATGAATCTGCCCAGGGTGTACATGAGTTCCCCCTCCCAAACCCCCCTCCCACCTCCCTCCTCCCCTTATCCTTCTTCTGGGTCATCCCCACATACCAGACCCGAGCATCCTGTAACATGCATCGACCCTGAACTGGCGATTCATTTCACATATGATAATATACATGTTTCAATGCCATTCTCCAAAACCATCCCACCCTCACCGTCTCCCACAGAGTCCCAAAGACTGTTCTATACATCTGTGTCTCTTTTGCTGTCTCATATACAGGATTATTATTTGCATCTTTCTAAATTCCATATATATGCATTAGTATATTGTATTGGTGTTTTTCTTTCTGGCTTACTTCACTCTGTATAATAGGCTCTAGTTTCATCCACCTCATTAGAACTGGTTCAAATGCATTATTTTTAATGGCTGAGTAATAATCCATTGTGTATATGTACCAAAGCTTTCTTATCCATTTATCTGCAGATGGACATCTAGGTTGTTTCCATGTCCTGGCTATTATAAACAGTGCTACAGTGAACATTGGAGTACATGTGTCTCTTTCAGTTCTGGTTTCCTCGGTGTGTGTGCCCAGGAGTGCGATTGCTGGGTCATATGGCAGTTCTATTTCCAGTTTTTTGAGGAATCTCCACACTGTTCTCCATAGTGGCTGTACTAGTTTGAATTCCCACCAACAGTGTAAGAGGGTTCCCTTTTCTTCACACCCTCTCCAGCATTTATTGCTTGTAGACTTTTGGATAACAGTCATTCTGACTGGTGTGACATGGTACCTCATTGTGGCTTTGATTTGCATTTCTCTGATTATGAGGGATGTTGAGCATTTTTTCATGTGTTTGTTAGCCATCTTTATGTCTTCTTTGGAGAAATGTCTGTTTAGTTCTTTGGCCCATTTTTTGATTGGGTCATTTATTTTTCTGGAATTGAGCTGCAGGAGCTGCTTGTATATTTTGGAGATTAATCCTTTATCAGTTGCTTCATTTGCTATTATTTTCTCCCATTCTGAAGGCTGTCTTTTCACCTTGCTTATAGTTTCCTTTGCTGTGCAGAAGCTTTTGATTTTAATTAGGTCCCATTTGTTTATTTTTGCTTTTATTTCCAATATTCTGGGAGGTGGGTCTCGGAGGATTCTGCTGTGATTTATGTCAGAGAGTGTTTTGCCTACGTTCCCCTCCAGGAGTTTTATAGTTTCTTACACTTAGTTCTCTAATCCATTTTGAGTTTATTTTGGTGTATGGTGTTAGAAGTGTTCTAGTTTCATTCTTTTACAAGTGGCTGACCAGTTTTCCCGGCACCACTTGTTAAAGAGACTGTCTTTTCTCCATTTTATATTCTTGCTTCCTTTGTCAAAGATAAGGTGTCCATAGGTGCGTGGATTTATCTCTGGGCTTTCTATTTTGTTCCATTGATCTATATTTCTGTCTTTATGCCAGTACCATACTGTCTTGATGACTGTCGCTTTGTAGTAGAGCCTGAAGTCCGGCAGGTTAATTCCCCCAGTTCCATTTTTCTTCCTCAAGATTGTTTGTCTATTCGAGGTTTTTTGTATTTCCATACAAATTGTGAGATTATTTGTTCTAGCTCTGTGAAAAATATCGTTGGTAACTTGATAGGGATTGTATTGAGTGCATAAATAACTTTGGGTTGTATACTCATTTTTACAATATTTATTTATTTATTTTTTTTTGGTAATTAATTTATTTTTTATTGGAGGCAAATTATTTTACAATATTATATTGGTTGGTTTTGCCATACATTGACATGAATTCGCCCCGGGTTTACATAAGTTCCCCCTCCTGAACCCCCCTCCCACCTCCCTCCTCCCTTTATCCTTCCTCTGGGTCATCCCCGCATGCCAGCCCCGAGCATCCTATAACATGCATTGACCCTGAACTAGTGATTCGTTTCACATATGACAACATACGTGTTTCAATGCCATTCTCCCAAATCCTCCCACCCTCACCCTCTTCCACAGAGTCCCAAAGACTGTTCTATACATCTGTGTCTCTTTTGTTGTCTCGTATACAGGGTTATCATTTGCATCTTTCTAAATTCCATATATATGCGTTAGTATACTGTATTGGTGTTTTTCTTTCTGGCTCACTTCACTCTGTATAATAGGCTCCAGTTTCATCCACCTCATTAGAACTGATTCAAATGTATTCTTTTTAATGGCTGAATAATACTCCATTGTGTACATGTACCAAAGCTTTCTTATCCATTCGTCTGCAGATGGACATCTAGGTTGCTTCCATGTCCTGGCTATTATAAACAGTGCTGCAATGAACATTGGAGTACATGTGTCTCTTTCAATTCTGGTTTCCTTGGTGTGTATGCCCAGGAGTGCGATTGCTGGATCATATGGCAGTTCTATTTCCAATTTTTTGAGGAATCTCCACACTGTTCTCCATAGTGGCTGTACTAGTTTGCATTCCCACCAACAGTGTAAGAGGGTTCCTTTCTCTCCACATCCTCTCCAGCATTTATTGCATGTAGACTTTTGGATAGCAGCCATTCTGCTATCCATTTATTCTTCCAATCCACAAACATGGTATATTTCTCCATCTATTAGTGTCCTCTTTGATTACTTTCACTAGTGTTTTATAGTTGAACTCCCAGAAGTTCAAGCAGGTTTTAGAAAAGACAGAGGCACCAGAGATCAAGTTGCCAACATCCGCTGGATCATGGAGAAAGCAAGAGAGTTTCAGTAAAACATCTATTTCTGCTTCATTGACTATGCCAAAGCCTTTGACTGTGTGGATCACAATAAACTGTGGAACATTCTGAAAGAGATGGGAATCCCAGACCACCTGACCTGCCTCTGGAGAAACGTGTATGCAGGTCAGGAAGCAACAGTTAGAACTGGACATGGAACAACAGACTGGTTCCAAATAGGAAAAGGTGTACGTCAAGGTTGTATATTGTCACCTTGCTTATTTAACTTTTCTGCAGAGTATATCATGAGGAACGCTGGGCTGGAAGAAGCACAAGCTGGAATCAAGATTGCTGGGAGAAATATCAATAACCTCAGATATGCAGATGACACTACCCTTATGGCAGAAAGTGAAGAGGAACTCAAAAGCCTCTTGATGAAAGTGAAAGAGGAGAGTGAAAAGGTTGGCTTGAAACTCAACATTCAGAAAACAAAGATCATGGCATCTGGTCCCATCACTTCATGGGAAATAGATGGAAAAACAGTGGAAACAGTGTCAGACTTTGTTTTTTTGGGCTCCAAAATCACTGCAGATGCTGATTGCAGCCATAAAATTAAAAGACGCTTGCTCCTTGGAAGGAAAGTTATGACCAACCTAGATAGTATATTAAAAAGCAGAGACATTACTTTGCCAACCAAGGTCCGTCTAGTCAAGGCAATGGTATTTCCCGTGGTCATGTATGGATGTGAGAGTTGGACTGTGAAGAAGGCTGATTGCCGAAGAATCGATGCTTTTGAACTGTGGTGTTGGAGAAGACTCTTGAGAGTCCCTTATACTGCAAGGAGATCCAACCAGTCCATTCTAAAGGAGATCAATCCTGGATGTTCACTGGAGGGACTGATGCTAAAGCTGAAGCTGCAATACTTTGGCCATCTCATGCGACGAGTTGACTCACTGGAAAAGAGTCTGATGATGGGAAAGGTTGGGGGCGGGAGGAGAAGGGGACGACGGAGAATGAGATGGCTGGATGGCATCACCGACTCTGTGGACATGAGTTTGAGTGTACTCCGGGAGTTGGTGATGGACAGGGAGACCTGGCGTGCTGTGGTTCATGGGCTCGCGGAGAGTCGGACACGACTGAGCGACTGAACTGAACTGAACTGATGTACAAGTCTTTTGTTTCCTTAGGTAGATATATTCCTAAGTATTTAATTCTTTTTGTTACAACAGTGAATGGAATAGTTTCCTTAATTTCTCCTTCTATTTTCTCATTATTAGTGTATAGGAATGAAAGTGATTTCTGTGTGTTAATTTTGTATCCTGTAACTTTACTGTATGCATTAATTAGCTCTAGTAGTTTTCTGGTAGAGTCTTTAGGGTTTTCTGTGTAGAGGATCATGTCATCAGTGAACAGTGAAAGTTTTACTTATTCTTTTCCAATTTGTATTCCTTTTATGTCTATTTTCTGCTCTGATTGCTGTAGCCAAAACTTCGTTGAATAGCAGTGGTGAGAGTGGGCACCCTTGTCTTGTTTCAGACTTTAGGGGAAATGCTTTCAATTTTTCACCGTTGAGGATAATGTTTGCTGTGGGTTTGTCATATATAGCTTTTACTATGTTGAGATCAGTTCAGTTCAGTACAGTCGCTCAGTCATGTCCGACTCTCTGCGACCCCATGAATTATAGCACGCCAGGCCTCCATGTCTATCACCAACTCCCGGAGTTCACTCAAACTCATGTCCACAGAGTCGGTGATGCCATCCAGCCATCTCAATCTCTGTCGTCCCCTTCTCCTCCTGCCCCCAACCTTTCCCAGCATCCGAGTCTTTTCCAGTGAGTCAACTCGTCGCATGAGGTGGCCAAAGTATTGCAGTTTCAGCTTCAGCATCAGTCCTTCCAGTGAACAACCAGGATTGATCTCCTTTAGAATGGACTGGTTGGATCTCCTTGCAGTCCAAGGGACTCTCAAGAGTCTTCTCCAGCACTACAGTTCAAAAGCATCAATTCTTTGATGATCAGCTTTCTTCACAGTCCAACTGTCACATCCATACATGACCACAGGAAAAACCATAGCCTTGACTAGATGGACCTTTGTTGGCAAAGTAATGTCTCTGCTTTTTAATATACTATCTAGGTTGGTCATAACTTTCCTTCCAAGGAGTCTTTTAGTTTCCTGGCTGCAGTCAACATCCGCAGTGATTTTGGAGCCCCCAGAAATAAAGTCTGACACTGTTTCCACTGTTTTTCCATCTATTTCCCATGAAGTGATGGGACCAGATGCCATGATCTTTGTTTTCTGAATGTTGAGTTTCAAGCCAACCTTTTCACTCTCCTCTTTCACTTTCATCAAGAGGCTTTTGAGTTCCTCTTCACTTTCTGCCATAAGGGTGGTGTCATTTGCATTTCTGAGGTTATTGATATTTCTCCCAGCAATCTTGAATCCAGCTTGTGCTTCTTTCAGCCCAGTGTTCCTCATGATGTACTCTGCAGAAAAGTTAAATAAGCAAGGTGACAATATACAGCCTTGACGTACTCCTTTTCCTATTTGGAATCAGTCTGTTGTTCCATGTACAGTTCTGACTGTTGCTTCCTGACCTGCATACAGGTTTCTTAAGTGGCAGGTCAGGTGGACTGGGATTCCCATCTCTTTCAGAATGTTCCACAGTTTATTGTGATGCACACAAAGGCTTTGGCATAGTCAATGAAGCAGAAATAGATGTTTTTCTGGAACTCTCTTGCTTTCTCTATGATCCAGCGGATGTTGGCAATTTGATCTCTGGTGCCTCTGCCTTTTCTAAAACCTGCTTGAACATCTGGGAGTTCACGGTTCATATATTACTGAAGCCTGGCTTGGAGAATTTTGAGCATGACTTTACTAGCGTGTGAGATGAGTGCAATTGTGAGGTAGTTTGAGCATTATTTGGCATTGCCTTTCTTTGGGATTGGAATGAAGACTGACCTTTTCCAGTCCTGTGGCCACTGCTGAGTTTTCCAAATTTTCTGGCATATTGAGTGCAGCACTTTCACAGCATCCTCTTTCAGGATTTGAAATAGCTCAACTGGAATTCCATCACCTCCACTAGCTTTGTTCGTCGTGATGCTCTGTAAGTCCCACTTGACTTCACATTCCAAGATGTCTGGTTTCAGGTGAGTGATCACGCCATCGTGATTATCTTGGTCATGAAGATCTTTTTTGTACAGTTCTTCTGTGTATTCTTGCCACCTCTTCTTAATATCTTCTGCTTCTGTTAGGTCCATACCATTTCTGTCCTTTATCGAGCTCATCTTTGCATGAAATGTTCCCTTGGAATCTCTAATTTTCTTGAAGGGATCTCTTGTTTTTCCTATTCTGTTGTTTTCCTCTATTTCTTTGCAATATGTCCCTTCTATTCCCACTTTCTGGAGGTTTTTATCATAAATGGATGTTGAATTTTGTCGA
Source organism: Moschus berezovskii (assembly GCF_049115385.1). NCBI lineage: Eukaryota > Metazoa > Chordata > Mammalia > Artiodactyla > Moschidae > Moschus > Moschus berezovskii. Next base: position 14,255,965 of record NC_142482.1, on the reverse strand, counting down.
AAGCTTTCTCTGCATCTATTGAGATAATCATATGATTTTTACTTTTCAGTTTGTTAATGCGGTGTGTTACGTTGATTGATTTGGGGATATTGAAGAATCCTTGCATTCCTGGGATAAAGCCCACTTGGTCATGATGTATGATCTTAATGTGTTGTTGGATTCTGATTTCTAGAATTTTGTTAAGGAGTTTTGTATCTATGTTCATCAGTGATATTGGCCTGTAGTTTTCTTTTTTTTGTTGGCTCTTTACCAGGTTTTGGGATTAGTGTGATGGTGGCCTCATAGAATGAGTTTGGGTGTTTCCCTTCCTCAGCAATTCTCTCCTAGATTTTGAGTAGAATAGGTGTTTGCTCTTCTGTAAATTTTTTGAAGAATTCAGCTGTGAAGCCGTCTGGACCTGGGCTTTTGTTTGCTGGAAAATTTCTGATTACAGCCTCTAGTTCCGTGCTCTTGATGGGTCTGTTCAGATTTTCTATTTCTTCCTGGTTCAGTTTTGGAAAGTTGTACTTTTCTAGGAATTTGTCCATTTCTTCCAAGTTATTCATTTTATTGCCATATAATTGCTGATCGTATTCTCTAATAATCCTTTGTATTTCTGTGTTGTCGGTTGTGATCTCTCCATTTTCATTTCTAATTTTATTGATTTGGTTCTTCTCCCTTTGTTTCTTGATGAGTCTGGCTAGTGGTTTGTCAATTTTATTTACCTTCTCAAAGAACCAGCTTTTGGCTTTGTTGATTTTTGTTATGGTCTGTTTTGTTTCTTTTGCATTTATCTCTGCCCTGATTTTTACGGTTTCTTTCCTTCTCCTAACCCTGTCGTTCTTCATTTCTTCCTTTTCTAGTTGTTTTACATGTAGAGTTAGTTTATTTAGTTGACTTTTTTCTTGTTTCTTGAGGTGTGCCTGTATTGCTATCAACTTCCCCCTTAGCATTGCTTTTACAGTGTCCCAGAGGTTTTGGGTTGTTGTGTTTTCATTTTAATTCATTTCTATGCATATTTTGATTTCTCTTTTGATTTCTTCTATGATTTGTTCATTATTCAGCAGCGTGTTGTTCAGCCTCCATATGTTGGCATTTTTAATAGTTTTTCTCCTGTAATGGAGATCTAATCTTACTGCATTGTGGTCAGAAAAAATTCTTGGAAGGATTTCAATTTTTTTGAATTTACCAAGGCTAGATTTATGGCCCAGGATGTGATCTATCCTCGAAAATGTTCCGTGTGCGCTTGAGAAAAAAGGTGAAATTCATTGTTTTCAGGTGAAATGTCCTATAGATATTTATTAGGTCTAACTGGTCTATTGTATCATTTAAAGTTTGTGTTTCCTTGTTAATTTTCTGTTTAGTTGATCTATCCAGAGATGTAAGTGGGGTATTAAAATCTCCCACTATTATTGCATTGTTGTTAATTTCCCCTTTCATACTTGTTAGTAATTGTCTTACATATTGTGGTGCTCCTATGTTGGGTGCATAAATATTGATAATTGTTATATCTTCTTCTTGGATTGATCCTTAGATCATTATGTAGTTTCCTTCTTTGTCTCTTTTCACAGCCTTTGTTTTAAAGTCTTTTTTTTCTGATATGAGTATTGCTACTCCTGCTTTCTTTTGGTCTCTCTTTGCATGGTATGTCTTTTTCCAGCCTCTCACTTTCAGTCTGTATGTGTCCCTCATTTTGAGGTCGGTCTCTTGTAGACAACATATATGGGGTTCTTGTTTTTGTATCCATTCAGCCAGCCTTTGTCTTTTGGTTGGGGCATTCATCCCAATTATGTTTAAGATAATTATTGATATGTATGATCCCGTTGCCATTTTCTTTATTGCCTTGGGTTCAAGTTTATACACCCTTTCTGTGTTTCCTGTCTAGAGAAGATCCTTTAGCATTTGTTGGAGAGCTGGTTTGTTGATGCTGAGTTCTCTCAACTTTTTCTTGTCTGTAAAACTTTTGATTTCTCCTTCATATTTGAATGAGATCCTTGCTGGTTACAGTAATCTGGGCTGTAGGTTACTTTCTTTCATCACTTTAAGTATGTCCTGCCATTCCCTCCTGGCCTGAAGAGTTCTGTTGAAAGATCAGCTGTTATCCTTAATGGAATCCCCTTGCATGTTATTTGCTGCTTTTCCCTTGCTGCTTTTAATATTTGTTCTTTGTGTTTGATCTTTGTTACTTTGATTAATATGTGTCTTGGAGTATTTCGCCTTGGGTTTATCCTGTTGGGGTCTCTCTGGTGTCTTAGACTTGGGTGATTATTTCTTTTCGCATTTTAGGGAAGTTTTCAACTATTATCTCCTCAAGTAATCTCTCATGGTCTTTCTTTTGGTCTTCTTCTTCTGGGACTCCTATGATTCGAATGTTGGAGCGTTTAACATTGTCCCAGAGGTCTCTAATATTGTCCTCATTTCTTTTAATTCTTTTTTCTTTTTTCCTCTCTGTTTCATTTATTTCTACGTTTCTATCTTCTATCTCGCTTATCCTGTCTTCTGCCTCTGTGATTCTACTGTTTGTTCCCTCCAGCGTGTTTCTGATCTCATTCATTGCATTATTCATTGTATAATTTCTGTTTTTTATTTCCTCTAAGTCCTTATCAATCCTTTCTTCCATCTTCTCAGTCCTTTTCTCCAGGTTATTTATCTGTAGCTCTATTTTGCTTTCAAGATTTTGAATCATTTTCACCATCAAAATTCAAAATTCTTTGTCAGGTAGATTCCCTATATCTTCCTTTTTTGTTTGTGTTGGTGGGCATTTATCTTGTGGGTATTTCTCTGCCTCTTCATCTTGCTTATATTGCTTTGCTTCTGGTGGCATTTCCCTCTTCTGGCCGTTTGTGGAGTTCTCTTTATTATGGTGTTTCCTCGCTGTGTGTGGGGTTGGATGGATGACTTGTCAAGGTTCCCTGGTTAGGGAAACTTGTGTCGGTGTTCTGGTGGGTGGACCTGGATTTCTTCTCTCTGGAGTGCAATGAAGTGTTCTGTAATGAGTTATGAGATTTCAGTGGGTGTGGAGTGACTTTGGGCAGCCTGTATATTGAAGCTCAGGCGTATTTTCCTGTGTTGCTGGAGAATTTGCGTGGTATGTCTTGCTCTGGAAGTTGTTGACCCTTGGGTGGTGCTTGGTTTTAGTGTAGGTATGGAGACGTTTCATGAGCTCCTACTGATTAATGTTCCCTGGAGTTAGGAGTTCTCTAGTGTTCTCAGGATTCAGGCTTAAGCCTCTTGCCTCTGGTTTTTGGTCTTATTCTTGGAGTAGTCTCTAGATTTCTCTATCTGTCATTTCCAAGGTGGTTCCCTCTGTTTTAGCTTCTGTTTGCTGGTCTCTTCAGTGTCTAATTTCTGCCCTGATACTAGGGGGCGGTTCGACACTTTTTAAGGCTCAGTTGTTCAGTCCTGTTCTGGGAAGGGAGGAACGCTGCAGACAAATATCTCTGGCATCTGTGGGGAGTGCTCGCAGCGTCTCGGCCACACTGAGTTTGCCCCCGCTCACAGCGCGTGTGTTGTCCCAGTCTACACTGCACAGGCTCTAGGTTGCTCTGCTGGGAGCTGTCCGAGGCTGGCGCTGGGTTGTATGCACTTCCCAGGTCTGAGCGTCTCAAGTTCAGTTTCTCGGGTACTCCACAAAGGTGCAGACTTGTTTGGGCCTGCGTTTTGTGCCTTCCCCGGTCTGAGCAGCTCAGGTGACCTGGTGTTTGGGGAGCGCGGTCTCTGTGACTTATCGCCTCCCCAATCCCTGCCACTCGGTTTTCTGGGTGTACAACCGGTGCACCTTCTCAGGCGGATATCGACCGGCCCGAGCCCAAGAAGTCTTGATTAGCAACAAGCCTGCCTGCAGTTTGTATCAAATGCCTTTCTGGGGCTGTGGTTGCCCACTCTGGCCCTGGCTGACCTCCCTGCCTGTCTCGGCGGGGGATGGGGGATGGGCTGACTGCAGCCAGCTCGCTTTGCTCAGCCCTTTGTTCTGTGAGTGGGGCTGGCGGAGTCTTAGGTTAGAGCTTTCCGCCTTTTTGTGGGGAAGCTATCCCAGTGTGCTTTGCTATCCCCAGTTAATTCTCTCAGATTTTTCTCGAGGCATTCAAGCCCAGTCCTCTCTCTAAGCAGTTCAGCCGGCTCCTTCCGGCCCAGCCCCTGCTTGCTAATGGCATTTGCAGGCGTCTGCACTGCTTCTCTGCTGGGAGTTACCATTTAGTAGGTAATCTGTGGGTTTTAATTATTTCTTTCTTTTTCCTCCCGGTTATGTGGTCCTCTGAGGTTCCAACGCTCGCCACAGACTAGCCAGTGAGAGTGTTTCCTGGTGCTTGGAAACTTCTCTCTTTTTAAAGCCTCCCTTCCCGGGATGGAGCTCCGTCCTTACCTCTTTTGTCTCTCTTTTTATCTTTTATGATTTTTCCTACCTCCTTTCGAAGACAATGGGCTGCTTTTCTTGGTGCCTGATGTCCTCTGCCAACATTCAGAAGTTGTTTTGTGGACTTTACTCCACGTTCAAATGTTCTTTTGATGAGTTTGTGGGGGAGAGAGTGGTATCCCCGTCCTATTCCTCTGCCATCTTGTTCCTTCCTCTGTATATGTATTCTTTTTCAGTTTCTTTCCCATAGAGATCCTTCCAGAAGCTTGAGTAGAGTTCCCTGTGCGCTATACAGTAGATCCTTGTTAGTTATTTACTTTGTACAGTGAAAGTGAAATCTCTCAGTCGTGTCCGACTCTTTTTGACCCTATGGACTGTAGCCTGCAAGGCTCCTCCATGCATGGGATTTTCCAGGCAAGAATACTGGAGTAGATTGCCATTTCCTTCTCTAGGGGATATTCCTGACCCAAGGTTCGAACTTGGGTCTCCCACAATGCAGGCAGACTCTTTACCATCTGAGCCACTGTAGTAGTAGATATATTTTATATTAATATATATATTGTAATATATACATATAGTTGTTGTTCAGTCACTAAGTTGTGTCTGACACTTTGTGACCCCATTAACTGCAGCATGCCAGGCCTCCCTGTCCTTCCCTGCCTCCCTACGTTTGGTCAAACTCATGTTCATTGAGTCAGTGATGCCACCCGACCATCTCATCCTCTGTCACCCACTTCTCCTTTTGCCCTCAGCTTTTCCCCATATCAGGGTCTTTTCAAATGAGTCAACTCTTTGCATCAGGGGTTTGAAGTATTGGAGCTTCAGCTTCAGCACCAGTCCTTCCAATGAATATTCAGGACTGCTTTCCTTTCGGATTGACTGGTTTGATCTTGTTGCTATCCAAGGGACTCTCAAGAGTTCTCCAGCAACACAGTTCAAAAGCATTAATTCTTTGGTGCTTAGCCTTCTCTATGGTTCAACTCTCACATCCTTACCTGACTACTGGAAATACTGGAGAAACCATAGCTTTGACTATATGGACTTTTGTCGGCAAAGTGATGTCTCTGTTTTTTAATATGCTGTCTAGGTTTGTCATAGCTTTTCATCATAGTAGATGTATTTTATATATAGTAGTGTGTATTTGTTAATACCAGACGGCAAATTTATCCCTCCGCCATCCTTCCCCCTTTGGTAACATAAGTTTATTTTCTACATTTGTGAGTTTGTTTCTGTTTTGTAAGGAAGATTTATGCTCATCATTTTTTAGCTGCAGAGGCCAGTATACATCATGGGTAATAACTTAAAATGATATTTTAAAAATGCATCATTTGAACGAATGGACAGACTGGGTCTTATGGAATGGGTCTGTACTTACTGATTCAGTCTGGGTTGGCCACATAAGCTGATGATGTCTGAGAGCTCAGGATCTTGAAATGCATGTACCTATGAAGCCAATCCATCTCCTCTAATTATTAGCAAATTATTCACCCTCTGAATTCTTCAGTTTTGGCACCAATATAGAAAGGCTATTATAAGAAATAAATGGAACATTGACACAAACCACTCAGCATAGTGACTGGAATGTGGTAAACAGTAAGTGCTAGTCAAAATTATAGCAACACATCATTATCATTTAACATAGCTTCTGTCTACACATGTAAGTAGCAGTCCTAGTCTTTACTGCTGTCAGTTAGTCATATGTGAATGAAGTGTCCCTTGGGGGAGAAAGCCTTCAGAAATCCCAAGTGTCCTTCTTAATATTCTGTATTCCACTTCCCTGCAGGAGGATTTGCCCTGGGAGCAGAGACCACTGCTGTTCTCCAGTATTCGTTCTCTCCTCTGTTGTAAAGAAAATGTTTAAGGATCCACACCGCTCAGAATAAAGTCAGTGCTTACTAGTCCCTGTTTCATCTGATGTGTCTGTTTGACTAATTTCTGGCCAGTGGGGGTAATGTCTGTGGCAATTTTGAGGATATTTTTCAAAAGACAGCTGGAGTTTACCCTCACCCTTTTTTATTATTTCCCTTTCTAGCTAGAATGCTGGAATGCTGGCTGGACCCAGAGCTGCCCTCTGCAACATGATGTGACTGGGTATGGAGATCCTGTGAGGCACAGCTACAGGGCAGAGCCTGGGTTCCCAAGGCCTTTGAGGTTGGAGACTTGCTCTGTAGAGCAGTGCCATCATGTGACTCTGATCTTTCTCCTTCCCAATTTTTAAATCAGGGAGAAGCAAACTTCTGCTTTGCTCAAGCCGCCATCATAGGAGGCTTTATTTCCAGCCAAAACTGAATTGTAGGTGATACAGTTCTATACTATAAGACATGGAAGGAACAAGAATGTCCTTATCTTCTTTCCAAGCCCTGGCAGATTCTGATTCTGACTCCTATTTTCCTCTGAGATTTGACAGCACAATGCAAGGACTAGACTTTATTTAGCACTGTAGAGTCCAGAAGAGTCTTTCTATGCCTTTCCACACCCAGGTGCAGGTCAGAGTCCCAGCACCTTATCTGGCTTTTTCACTCATTTATTCAGACCACAGATATTTTTCTGTTATACACTGTGGAGAAGGCACTGTCCCAGTTACTTGGGGTTCATCAGTAGGTTAAGCAGTTGAAGTGGGTTGTATTTGAAATGATTTCTCTTGTTTCAGAAAGGAGAGCAAAGAGGAACTGCTAGAGCAGTCATGTTTATGGTTGTTATTTCAACCTCAAGATCTTTATGGTTTTAGGGTGAATTTAGTGGTGAGACTTACAGTTAACACAGATAATTTCTTTAGCTTTTAATGTTTGTGAAGACAAGTAAAAGTGGCTCTTTTGGATGTTTTATGGTCAGAAATTTGGTCATCATATGTTGAGAGGAAGCTTGAATGATAGGCCATAGGTCTTTTTCATTTCATTTTAAATTTATTTATTTTTTTAATCGAAGGATTTTTGCTTTATAGAATTTTTTTTGTTTACTGTCAAACCTCAACACAAATCAGCCATAAGCATACATATATCCCTCCCTTTTGAACCTTCCTCCCATCTCCATCCCCATCCCACCCCTCTGGGTTGACACAGAGCCCCTGTTTGAGTTTCCTGAGCCATACAGCAAATTCCCACTATCTATTTCATATATGGTAATGTAAGTTTCCATGTTACTCTTTCCATACATCACACCCTCTCCTCCCCCTCCTTGTGTCTATAAGTCTGTTCTCCATGTCTGTTTCTCCTCTGCTGCCCTGCAGATAAATTCTTCAGTACCATTTTTCTAGATTCTGTGTATATGCGTTACTATACGATATTTATCTTTCCCTTTCTGACTTATTTCATTCTGTATAATAGGCTCCAGGCTCATCCACTTCATTAGAACTGACTGAAACATTTGTTTTTTATGGCTGAGCTATATTCCATTAAGTTTATGTACCACAGCTTTTTTATCCATTCGTCGATGGCCATCTAGGTTGCTTCCATGTTCTAGCTATTGTAAAGTGAAGTGAAGAGGAAGTGAAAGTTGCTCAGTTGTGTCCGACTCTTTGTGACCCCATGGACGATACAGTCCATGTAATTCTCCAGACCAGAATACTGGAGTGAGTAGCCGTTCCCTTCTCCAGGGTATCTTCCCAACCCAGGGATCGAACTCAGGTCTTGGGCTTTGCAGGCAGATTCTTTACCAGCTGAGACACGAAGGAAGCCCAAGAATACTGGAGTGGGTAGCCTATCCCTTATCCAGTGGATCTTCCTGACCCAGAAATCGAGCTGGGTTCTCCTGCATTGCAGACGGATTCTTTAGCAACTGAGCTATGAGGGAAGCTATTGGAAACAGTGCTGCAATGAACAATGGGGTACATGTGTCTTTTCAATTTCGGTTTCCTCAGGGTATATGGCTAGGAGTGGAACTGCTGGGTCATATGATGTTTTTATTCCTACTTTTTAAAGGAATCTCCATACTGTCTTCCAAAGTGGCTGTATCAATTTCATTCCCACCAACAGTGCAAGAGTGTTTCCTTTTTCTCCACACTCTTTCCAGTTTTTACTGCTTGTAGACTTTCTGATGTTGGCCAGTCTGACCGGTGTGAGGTGATATCTCATTGTAGTTTTGATTTGCATTTCTCTAATAATGAGCAATGTTGAGCATCTTTTCATGTGTTTGTTAGCCATCAGTATGTCTTCTTTGGAGAAATGTATGTTTAGGTCTTTTACTTACTTTTTGATTAGATTGTTTGTTTTTCTGGTATTGAGTTGTATGAGCTGCTTCTAAATTTTGGAAATTAATCCTCTGTCAGTTGTTTCATTTGCTATTATTTTCTCCCATTCTGAGGGTTGTCTTTTCACCTTGTTTATAGTTTCCTTTGCTGTGCAAAAACGTTTAAGTTTAAATAGGTCCCATTTGTTTACTTTTGTTTTTATTTCCATTACTCTAGGAGGTCGAACAAAGAGGATCTTGCTTTGATTTATGTCATCTAGTGTTCTGCCTATGTTTTTCTCTAAGAGTTTTCTAGATTCTGGCCTACATTTAGGTCTTTAATCCATTTAGAGTTTATTTTTGTGTATGGTGTTCTCCAAGCCAGGCTTCAACAATACATGAAGCGTGAACTTCCAGATGTTCAAGCTGGTTTTAAAAAAGGCAGAGGAACCAGAGATCAAATTGCCAACATCCGCTGGATCATGGAGAAAGAAAGAGAGTTCCAGAAAATCATCTATTTCTGCTTCATTGACTATGCCAAAGCTTTTGACTGTGTGGATCACAATAAACTGGAAAATTCTGAAAGAGATGGGAATACCAGACCACCTGACCTGCCTCTTGAGAAATCTGTATGCAGGTCAAGAAGCAACAGTTAGAACTGGACATGGAACAACAGACTGGTTCCAAATATAAAAAGGAGTACGTCAAGGCTGTATATTGTCAGAATGCTTAATTAACTTATATGTAAAGTACATCATGAGAAATGCCGGGTTGGATGAAGCACAAGATGGAATCAAGATTATTGGGAGTAACCTCAGATATGCAGATGACACCACCCTTACGGGAGAAAGTGAAGAAGAACTAAAGAACCTCTTGATGAAAGTGAAAGAGAAGAGTGAAAAAGTTGGCTTAAAGCTCAACATTCAGAAAACTAAGATCATAGCATCTGGTCCCATCACTTCATGGCAAATAGATGGGGAAACAGTGGAAACAGTAACACATTTTATTTTTTTGGGGCTCCAAAAACATTGCAGATGGTGACTGAAGCCATGAAATTAAAAGACACTTACTCCTTGACAGGAATGTTATGACCAACATAGACAGCATATTCAAAAACAGAGACATTATTTTGCCAACAAAGGTCGGTCTTCAAGGCTATGGTTTTTCCAGTAGTCATGTATGGGTGTGAGAGTTGGACTATAAAGAAAGCTGAGCACTAAAGAATTGATGCTTTTGAACTGTGGTGTTGGAGAAGACTCTTGAGAGTCCCTTGGACTGCAAGGAGATCCAACCAGTCCATCCTAAAGGAAATCAGTCCTGAATATTCGTTGGAAGGACTGATGTTGAAGCTGAAACTCTAGTACTTTGGCCACCTGACACGAAGAGCTGACTCATTTGAAAAGACCCTGATGTTGGGAAAGATTGAAGGCAGGAGGAGAAGGGGATGACAGAGGATGAGAGGGTTGCATGGCATCACTGATTCGATGGATATGACTTTGAGTAAACTCCGGGAGTTGGTGATGGACAGGGAGGCCTGGCATGCTGCAGTCCATGAGGTCGCAAAGAGTCATACACGACTGAGTGACTGAACTGAACTGAACTGATGGTGTTAAGAAGTGTTCTAATATCATTTTTTTTACATGTAGCTTTCCAGTTTTTTCAGCACCACTTATATATTCTTGCTTCTTTTGTCAAAAATAAGGTACCCACAGGTGCATAAGTTTACTTCTGGACTTTCTGTCTTGTTCCCTAGGTCTATATTTCTGTTTCTGTGCCAGTACCATACTATTTTGATGACTGTAGCTTTGTAGTATAATCTGAAGTCACGAAGGTTGATTCCTTCAGCTCCATCCTTCTTTCTCAAGACTGCTTTGGCTATTCGGGGTCTTTTGTGTTTCCATACGAATTGTGAAATTTTTTGTTCTAGTTCTGTGAAAAATGTCATTGGTAATTTGATAAGGACTGCATTGAATCTGTAGATTGCATTTGGTAGCATAGTCATTTTCACAATATTGATTCTTCCTACCCAGGAACATGGACTATCTCGCCATCTGTTTGTGTCATCTTTGATTTCTTTCATCAGTGTCTTATAATTTTCTGTGTACAGTTCTTTTTGTCTCCTTAGGTAAGTTTATTCCTAGAAAATTTATTCTTTTTGATGCTATGGTGAATGAGATTGATTCTTTAATTTCTCTTCCAGAGTTTTCATTGTTACTATATAGAAATGCAAGTGATTTCTGTGTATTGATTTTGTATTCTGCGACTTTGCTAAATTCACTGATTAGTAATTTTCTGATAGTATCTTTAGGGTTTTCTATGCATAGTATCGGAGAAGGAAATGGCAACCCACTCCAGTGTTCTTGCCTGGAGAATCCCAGGGATGGGGAAGCCTGGTTGGCTGCCGTCTATGGGGTCGCACAGAGTCGGACACGACTGAAGTGATGCAGCAGCAGCAGCAGCAGCATGCATAGTATCATGCCAACTGCAAACAGCAAGAGCTTTACTTCTTTTCCAGCCATGGGTCCTCTTATCATCTAACATGGACCAATTCTTCTTCCATCCTTGCCAGGATGCAGACTAGCCTGCTCTGGGGCACAGGGATGGAGGTGGTGTGCTTACTGTCAAGGAGGCAGGGACTACTCTGAGCTGGCTCACCAAGGACACATGGCCAGTGTGGTTTTCCCTCCTTCAGGTTTAAGTCCTGGTCTGCTCCTGATGATCTTGGGCAGAATGTCCACAGAGACCCTTGCTTCCTCTTGCTTAGTCCTGACTGCCCCACAGCAGCACGAAAGAGGCCAGGCTTGTCTCAACATCTTGGTACCAGTATCAGTCTAGCTAACCAGAATTTTTGTTTCTTTCTAGTGGGACCAAACTTTCTCTCTTTTTGATGCCCCAAACTGTTATTTATTTAGTGACTCGGATTCAAGTGGGGCTGTACAATATTCTCAAATATTTATTTATCTTTTCTTTCCGAATTCAAGCTGATAGATAGTACACTTTATTTCAAAGGATTCTGGTTCTCTTTTTCAAAAGCGTAAACTATTGTGTGTAACAGGATTGCCAGAGAGAGGAAGGCGTCGGAATACTCTCTGCTTTGATCAGACTCAAGATTCAGTAGGACTCAGAGAGTGTGCCTTGTGGGGCACCACAGAGGCTGTGTCCAAGCCCTCCCTGTCCTTTGGTGGCCTGGCAGCAGCAGACCAAGGAACCTGGTTGGACCACACAGGTAGGGCAGGGTAATTTAGAAGTCACCCTGAGGAGGGATGTCCAGTGACAGGAGGCCTCCCCAATGTTGGGAGTTCCTGTGGTCTCAGGACAAAGTGTCAGATACAACTTAGCAACAAAAGAGCAACAGCAAGCATTCTATATGTTAGTTAAGATTGCCTGTTTATAGAGGATATCCTTTTGTCTTTTGGTTATACTCCTTTTATAGGCTTTTCAGTAACTCTCAGAAGAAAGTACTTTGGAAAGAAATGTAAAGCTACTGTATTAGGAGAACATTGTTCACTAAAAGGAAATAAGAACTGGAAGTAATAATTTTTGAGTGATTAAAAAAAAAAGCTTAAGAAATGACATGAGTGTGATCAAAGCAGAGAGTATCCTTACAGCCTTCCTCTCTCTGGTAATCCTGTCCCTTCAAATAGTTTATGCTTTTGAAAACAGAACCAGAATCTTCTGAAACTAACTTTTCTGAGGCAAGGAAAAACAACTTGTGCTATCTGCTTGAATTAGGAAAGAAAACACAAAGAAATATTTGAGAGTATTGGTAAACAACAATTCAGGACATCAAAAATGAGTTCACAGAAACTTGACATTTTCTGAGAAACACTTTATTTGGTGTAGTAAGAAGTAACTGCAGTAAATAATTCTGTGTGTTCTAGCATCCATTTTAATCTAATTGATGGTCCAGTACTGCAGAAGTTTCTTGTTCCTCCCACTGCAAACCAGTTCAGGAAACACACCCTCATGACCCATATTCCCTGGTCCTCTGATCTTGGGAACTTTCATTCAGAACCTGATGCTTATGCTTGAGTAACACAAAATAAACATCCACAAAACTTTGTGGCTTGATTATTTCTAAAATCTACATTAGTGTAGTTGGCAGAACATGTCAATGAAATTCTGTATTTTGGTCCGGTGCTTATGAAGTCCACCTCAAAGCATGTAAACCCTTGTTTCCTCTTTAGACCCTTAGCCCAATGTGCTGGGGCAAAGTGTCTCAAACTGTAACGTGCACTTGAACAACCTGGGGCCTCATTAAAATGCAAGTTCTGATGCAGCACAAGGGGGTAGCCCAGATTCTGCATTTCAGACAACCCCCAGGTGGTTCCTGTGGTCAAGAACCACACTCTGAATAGCCAGGGTCTGGGTTCTGACTGGAGACTCACACATCAGCATGTTGTGAGAGTTGAACTTCCTTCTCCTTTCCTGGAGAACTGACGCACTGAATATGTAACAGTGTGATGGGAATTCTCTAGAGGCTGCACTCTGACAGTTACTGCCACCTCTTTAGCTTTATGATGAGATAACAGAGTCCTATTGTGCTGTGATATTCAATTCCCTTACTGCGTCCACAATTCTGTTCTCTATGGATACATCTCTACTGCTGCCCTGCAAATAAGTTCATCAGTACCATTTTTCTAGATTTCATATACATGCGTTAAAATATTATTTATGTCAAAGAGTAGTCTATATTGTCCTCTAAAAGTTTTATAGTTTCTGGTCTTACATTCAGGTTTTTAATCCATTTTGAATTTATCTTTGTGTATGGTGTTAGGAAGTGTTCTAATTTCATTCTTTTACACTAAGAATGCACATGTGTGCATGCATGCTTAGTCACTTCAGTAGTGTCCAACTCTTAGAGTACCTCCCAGGCTCCTCTGTGCATGGGATTCTCCAGGCAGGAACACTGGTGTGGGTTGCCATGCCCTATTCCATGGCATCTTCCCGACCCTGGAATTGAAATTGCATCACCTGTGTCTCCTGCATTGCAGGCAGATTCTTTACTCACTGAGCCACCTAGGAGGCCCTCACTTAAAAATAGTTGTCCAATTTTCCCAACACCAGTTACTGAAGAGAATATCTTTTCTCCCTTGCATATTCTTGCCGCCTTTGTCAAAGATAAAGTGCCCATAAGTGCTTGGATGTATACTTTGGGCTTCCTATCTTGATCCATTGATCTATATTTCTATTTTATTCTTTTTGGTATTTATTTTTTAAAATTAATTTATTTTAATTGGAGGTTAATTGCTTTATAATATTGTGGTGATTTTTGCCATACATTGACATGAATCAGCCATGGATGTACTCGGGCCCACCATCCTGAACCCCCTCTCAGGGGTCATCTATTTTGCATATGATATTATTCATGTTTCAGTGCTATTCTCTCATATCATTCCACTATATTTCTATTGTTGTGCCCATATACTGTCTTGATGGACATGGAACAACAGACTGGTTCCAAATCAGGAAAGAAGTACATCAAGGCTGTATATTGTCACCCTGCTTATTTAACATATATGCAAAGTACATCACGTGAAATCTCGGGCTGGATGAAGCATAAGCTGGAATCAAGATTACTGGGAGAAGTATCAATGACCTCAGATATGCCGATGACACCACCTTTATGGCAGAAAGTAAAGAGTAACTGAAGAGCTTTCATCACTCTTGATGAAAGTGAAAGAGGAGAATGAAAAAGTTGGCTTAAAACTCAACATTCAGAAAACTAAGATAATGGCATCCGGTTCTATCACTTCATGGCAAATAGATGGGGAAACAATGGAAACAGTGACAGACTATTTTCTTGGGCTCCAAAACCACTGCAGATGGTGACTGTAGCCATGAAATTAAACGATACTTGCTCCTTGGAAGAAAAGTTATGACCAACCTAGACAGCATATTAAAAAGCAGAGACATTACTTTGCCAACAAAGGTCTGTCTAGTCAAAGCTATGGTTTTACCAGTAGTCATATATGGATGTGAGAGTTGGACCATAAAGAAAGTTGAGTGACAAAGAATTGATGCTTTCAAACTGTGGTGTTGGAGAAGACTCTTGAGAGTCCCTTGGACTGCAAAGAGATCCAACCAGTCCATCCTAAAGGAAATCAGTCCTGAGTATTCATTAGAAGGACTGATGCTGAAGCTGAAGCTCCAATACTTTGGCCATCTGATGCGAAGAACTGACTCACTGGAAAAGACCCTGATGCTGGGAAAGATTGAAGGCAGGAGGAGAAGGGGATGACAGAGGATGAGATGGTTGGATGGCGTCACTGACTTGACGGACATGAGTTTGAATAAGATCCGGGAGTTGGTGATGGACAAGGGAAGCCTTGCGTCTTGCAGTCCATGGGGTCTCAAAGAGTCAGACACGACTGAGCAACTGAACTGAACTGAACTGTCTTGATGACTGTAGCTTTGTAGTATAGTCTGAAGTAAGGAAGGTTGATTCCTCCAGCTCCATTTTTCTTTCTGAAAATTGCTTTGGCTATTTGATTCTTCTGTTTTTCCATATGAATTGTGAATTTTTTTTTTTTGTTGTTCTAGTTCAGTGAAAAATGCCATTAGTAATTTGATAGAGATTGTATTGAACCTGTAAATTGCTTTGGGTAGTATAGTCATTTTCACAATATTGATTCTTCCATTCCAAGAATGTGGTATATCTTTCCATGTGTTTATTTCATCTTTGATTTCTTTCATCAGCGTCTTATAGTTATCTATATACATCTCTTCTGTCTCCTTAGGTAGTTTTATTCCTTGGTGTTTTGTTCTTTTCATTGCCATGGCAAATGGGATTGATTCCTTAATTTCTCATTCTTAGTTTTCATTGTTCGTGAATGAAATGCAAATCAGTTTTTGTGTACTGATTTTGTATCCTGTGATTTCACTAAGTTCACTGATAAGCTCTAGTATTTTCTGGTAGCATTTGTAAGGTTTTCTATGTATAGCATCATCTGAATTTATTTTATGTCATTTTCTTCTCTGATTGCCATAGCTAGGAATTCTAGAACTATGTTGAATAATAGCGGTGAGAGAGGACACCCTTGTCTTGTTCCTGATCTTAGAAGAAATGCTTTCAGTTTTTTACCATTGAGAACAATGTTTGCTGTGGCTATGTCATATATGGCCTTTATTATGTTGAAATAAGTTCCTTCAATGTCCATTTTCAGGAGAGTTTTTATCATGAATTGGTGCTAAATATTGTTATTGTTGAAAGCTTTTTCTGCATCTATTGAGATGATCATATGATTTTTATCACCACTTTTGAGAGTCCCCTGGACAGCAAAGAGATCAAACCTGTCAGTCCTAAAGGAAATCGGTCCTGAATATACTTTGAAAGACTGATGCTGAAGCTGAAGCTCCAATACTTTGGCCTCCTGATGCAAATAGCTGACTCATTGGAAAATACTCTGATGTTGGGAAATATCGAAGACAAAAGGAGATGAGGGCAGCAGAGGATGAGATGGTTGGATGGCATCACTGACTCAATGGACAAGGGTTTGAACAAACTCTGGGAGACAGTGAGGGGCAAGGAAGCCTGGAGTGCTGCAGTCCATGGGGTTACAAAGAGTTTGACATGATATAGCAACTGAACAATGCAACAAAATGTTATATCACATTGATTGATTTGTATACATTGAAAAATTCTTGCATCCCTTGGATTAACCTGACTTGATCATGATGCATGTATGACTATTTTAATGTGTTGTTGGATTCTGTTTCCCAGAAATTTTTTGAAATTTTTGCATCCATGTTCATCAGTGATATTGACCTCTATTTTTTTTTTTTATTTTTGTGCTATCTTTGTCTGTTTTGGCATCAGGGTGATTGTGGCCTCATAGAATGAATTTGGAAGTTTTCTTCTTCTGCAATTTTTGGGAAGATTTTGAGAAGGATAGGCATTAGTTCTTCTCTAAATGTTTCATAGAATTCACTTGTGAAGCCATCTGGCCCTGGCTTTTGTTTGTTGGGATTTTTTAAATTTAAATCACAGTTTTGATTTCAGTGCTTGTAATTGACTTGTTCGTAATTTCTATTTTTTCCTGGTTCAATCTTCAAAGACTGAAATTTTCTAAGAAGCTGTCCATTTCTTCAATGGATGTACAAAAATGTGATTTACCATTTTGTTGTGTTGTTCAGTTCCTAAGTCATGTCTGACTGCAGCATGCCAGACTTCCCTGTCCCTCACTATCTCTGGGATTTTGCTCAAGTTCATGTCCATCGAGTCAATGATGCCATCCAACCATCTGATCCTCTGCTGTCCTTCTCTCCTTTTGTCTTCAATCTTTCCCAATATTAGGGTCTTTTCTAATGAGTCAATGTGTCAAATCCTTGTAACTGATGTCTAGTTCATTTTATTGGCATATAGTTGCTTATAATAGTCTCTTAAAGCTTTGTATTTCTGTATTGTGTGTTGTATTTTTTTTTCATTTCTAATTTTGCTGATTTGATCTTGACGAATCAAGATTCATCATTTCTTGATGAATCTGTCTAATCATTTGTCAATCTTGCTTATCTTCCTGAAGAACCAGCTTTTACTTTTATTGATCTTTGCTATTGTTTCCTTCATTTCTTTTTCACTAATATCTGCTATGATCTTTATGATTTCTTTCTTTCTATTCACTTTTGGCTTTTGCTTCTTTTCCTAGTTGCTTTACATAAGGTTAGGTTGTTCATTTTATTTTTTAAATAGAGCTGTATTGCTATAAACTTCCATCTTAGTAGTGATTTTAGAGTATCCCATATGTTTTCATTGTAACTTGTTTCTAGGTGTTTTTTTATTTCCTCTTTTATTTCTTCAGTAATCTATTGTTATTTAGAAATTCTTGAATCAGTTTTAATGAGGTGGATGAAATTGGAGCCAATTATACAGAGTGAAGTAAGCCAGAAAGAAGAACATCAATACTGTATATTAACGCATATATATGGAATTTAGAAAAATGGTAACCTGAACCCTGTATAAGAGACTGCAAAAGAGACATAGGCATTTAGAACAGTCTTTGGGACTCTGTGGGAGAGGGTGAAGGTGGAATGATTGGGGAGAATGGAATTGTAGCATGTATATTATCATAAGTGACCAGACCAGGTTCGACGCATACATTTTCCTCTGTTCATTTCTTTGCATTTGTGCTTTTTTAATAAAATTCTTTTTTAGAAATAAAAAAAAATAAACAGAAACACAACAACAACAACAACAAAAAGAAATTCATTGTTTAATATCCATGTGTTTGTGTTTTTAAACAGTTTTCCCCCCTTGTAATTGATATCTACTTTCACCTAGAGCCAGACATCTTGGAATGTGAAGTCAAGTGGGCCTTAGAAAGCATCACTACAGACAAAGCTAGTGAAGGTAGTGGAATTCCAGTTGAGCTATTTCAAATCCTGAAAGATGATGCTGTGAAAGTGCTGCACTCAATATGCCAGCAAATTTGGAAAACTCAGCAGTGGCCACAGGACTGGAAAAGGTCAGTCTTCATCCCAATACCAAAGAAAGGCAATGCCAAAGAATTCTCAAACTACCGCACAATTGTACTCATCTCACATGCTGGTAAAGTCATGCTCAAAATTCTCCAAGCCAGGCTTCAGCAATATGTGAACCGTGAACTTCCAGATGTTCAAGCAGGTTTTAGAAAAGGCAGAGGCACCAGAGATCAAATTGCCAACATCCGCTGGATCATGGAGAAAGAAAGAGAGTTCCAGAAAATCATCTATTTCTGCTTCATTGACTATGCCAAAGCCTTTGACTGTGTGGATCACAATAAACTGTGGAACATTCTGAAAGAAATGGGAATCCCAGACCACCTGACCTGCCTCTGGAGAAACCTGTATGCAGGTCAGGAAGCTACAGTTAGAACTGAACATGGAACAACAGACTGGTTCCAAATAGGAAAAGGAGTACGTCAAGGTTGTATATTGTCACCTTGCTTATTTAACTTATATGCAGAGTACATCATGAGGAACGCTGGGCTGAAAGAAGTACAAGCTGGAATCAAGATTGCTGGGAGAAATATCAATAACCTCAGATATGCAGATGACACCACCCTTATGGCAGAAAGTGAAGAGGAACTCAAAGGCCTCTTGATGAAAGTGAAAGAGGAGAGTGAAAGGTTGGTTTGAAGCTCAACATCCAGAAAACAAAGATCATGGCATCTGGTCCCATCACTTCATATGAAGTAGATGGGGAAACAGTGGAAACAGTGTCAGACTTTATTTTTTTGGGTTCCAAAATCACTGCGGATGCTGATTGTAGCCATGAAATTAAAAGACGCTTACACCTTGGAAGGAAAGTTATGACCAACCTAGATAGTATATTAAAGAGCAGAGACATTACTTTGCCAACACAGTCTGTCTAGTCAAGGCTATGGTTTTTCCAGTGGTCATGTATGGATGTGAGAGTTGGACTCTGAAGAAAGCTGATCACCGAAGAATTGATGCTTTTGACCTGTGGTGTTGGATAAGACTCTTGAGAGTCCCTTGGACTGCAAGGAGATCCAACCAATCCATTCTGAAGGAGATCGATACTGGGTATTCATTGGAAGGACTGATGCTAAAGCTGAAATTCCAATACTTTGGCCACCTCATGCGACGAGTTGACTCACTGGAAAAGAGTCTGATGCTGGGAATGATTGGGGGCAGGAGGAGAAGGGGACGACAGAGAATGAGATGGCCGGATGGCATCACCGACTCGATGGACACGAGTTTAAGTGAACTCCGGGAGTTGGTGATGAACAGGGAGTCCTGGCGTGCTGTGATTCATGGGGTCGCAAAGAGTCGGACACAACTGAGCGACTGAACTGAACTGAATTGAACTTCATAGTATTGTGGTCAGAAAAGATGCTTGATACTACTTCAGTTTTCTTAAATTTACCAAGCCTTAATTTGTGACCCAAGATGTGATCTATCCTGGAGAACAGTCTGTGTCCACTTGAGAAGAAAGTGTATTCTTCTGTGTTTGGATGGACTATTTTGAAGATATAAATTAGGTCCATCTGATACAATGTGTCTTTTAATGCTTGTGTTTCCTTATTAACTTTCTGTTTTGATGATCTGTCTATTGGTGCAAAGGTCTGTACAATCAAGGCTATGATATTCCCAGTGGTCATGTATGGTTGTGAGAGCTGGACTATAAAGAAAGAAGAACCCCCAAGAATTAATGCCTTTGAACTGTGGTTCTGTGGAAGACTCCTGAAAGTCTCTTGGACAGAAAGTATCAAACCTGTCAGTCTTAAGGGAGATCAACCATGAATGTTCACTGGAAGGGCTGATGCTGAAGCTGAAGCTCCAGCATTTTGGTCATCTGATGCAAACAGAGAACTCATTGGAAAAGTCCCTGATGCTGGGAAAGATCGAGGGCAGAAGGAGAAGATGGTGTTAGAGGATGAGATGGCTGGATGGCATCACTGATGCAATGAACACGAACCTGGGAAAACTCCAGGAGATTGTGAGGGACAGGGGGGCCTGGCGTGCTGCAGTCCATGAGGTCACAAAGAGTCGGACATGACTGGGTGACTGAGCAACAACAGCAATTGGTGCAAGTGGGGTGTTAAAGTCCCATGCTATTATTGTTTTACTGTTCATTTCTCCTTTTATGTCTGTTTTTGCCTTATGTATTGAGGTGCTCCTACGTTGGGTGTACCAATTTTTATGTCTTCTTGGGTTATCTTCTTGATCATTTGTAATGCCCTTCCCTATCTCTTGTAATATTCTTTATTATAAGATATAGTCCTTCTGATACGAGAATGGCTAGTCCAGAGTTTTTTGATTTCCATTTTCTTTTTAAAAATTTTTATTTATTTATTTTAATTGGAGGCTAATTATTTTACAATATTATAGTAGTTTTTGCCATACATTGACATGAGTCAGCCAAGGGTGTACATGTGTTCCCCATCCTGCACACCCTTCCTGCCTCCCTCCCCATCCCATCCTTCAGGTCATCCCAGTGCACCAGCCCTGAGCACTCTGTCTCATGCATCAAACCTGGACTGGCGATCTATTTCATATATGATAATATACATGTTTCAATGCTATTCTCTCAAATCTTCCCACCCTCGCCTTCTCCAACAGAGTCCAAAAGTCTGTTCTTTACATCTGTGTCTCTTTTGTCATCTCACATATAGGATCATCCTTACCATCTTCCTAAATTCCATATCTATGCGTTAACATACTGTATTGGTGTTTTTCTTTCTGACTTACTTCCCTCTGTATAAGGAATATTTTTTCCATCCTCTCACTCTCAGTCTGTATGTGTCCCTAGGTATTAAGGGGTCTCTTGTAGGCAGTATATATAGGGGCCTTCTTTTTGTATTCGTTTAGCCATTCTATGTCTTTTTGTTGGGGCACTTAATCCATTTAAAGTAATCTTTGGTACATATGGTCCTATTGTCATTTTTTAATTGTTTTGATTTTGTTTTGTAGGTCTTTTCCTTCTCTTATGTTTCCTACCTATAGAAATTCCTTTAGATGTTTTGGTCTTGCTAAATCTTCTAAACTTTTGCTTGTCTGTAAACTTTTTATTTCTCTATCAGTTTTGAATGAGAGCCTTGCTGGGTAGAGTAGTCTTTGTTGTAGGCTTTTTCCTTTCATTACTTTAAATATATCCTATCATTCCCTTCAGGCCTGCAATGTTTCTGCTAAAAGATCAGCTGTTAACTGTATGGGGCTTCCCTTGTATGTTACATGCTGCTTTTTCCTTGCTGCTTTTAATGTTTTCCCTTCGTGTTTAATTTTTGTTAATCCTTCCTTGGGTTTATCCTATATGGGACTCTCTAAACTTCTTGACTTCATTGACTATTTCTTTTCCCGTGTTAGGGAAGCTTTTGACTCTAATGTCTTCAAAAATTTTCTCAGATCCTTTCTTTTTCTCTTCTTTTTCTGGGACCCCTATAATTCATATTTTGGTGTGTTTAATATTGTCCCATAGGTCTCTGAGACTACCCACAGTTCTTTATTCTTTTTTCTTTATTCTGCTTTTCAGCAGTTATTTCCACCATTCTGTCTTCCAGCTCACTTATCCATTCTTCTGCTCAGTTATTCCACTATTGATTCCTTCTAGAGTATTTTTAATTTTAGTAATTGTGTTGTTCTCACTGTTTGCTTATTCTTTATTTTTTTCTAGGTCCTTGTTAAACGTATTAAATGACTCTTGCATTTTCTCCATTCTATTTTTGAGATTTTGGATCATTTTTACTATCATTACTCTTAATTCTTTTTCAGGTAGTTTACCTATTTCCTCTCCTCTTCATTTATTTGGTTTCATGGGTTTTTACCTTTTTTCTTTAGTTTCATAACATGTATTTTCATTTTACCTAACTTACTGTGTTTGAGTCTCCTTTCCCCAGGCTATAGGGTCATACTTCTTCTTGCTTTTGTTTTCTGTCCTTGGTGGGTAAGGTTTGGTTGGTCTTGTCTTGGGAGGGACTTGTACCTGCATTCTGATGGGAGAAGGTGAGTTTTTTCCCCTCTGCTGGGCAGGACTGTGTGAGGTGGTTTGTTTTGGGGTGTCTTTGGGAAAGCCTGTATGCTGATGATTGGGTTTGTGTTCTTGTCTTTCTTGTTGATTGGGTGAGACATCCTGCTTGTGTGCTGCCAGCAGTGGGTGGTGCTGGATCTTGGATACATGTGGAGGCCGTTGTGGAAGTTTTCACTAATTAATACTTGCTGGGGCCAGGAGTTCTCTGGCAGTCTATTGTCCTTAACTCAGTGATTTCACCGCAGGCTGAGGCCCAATCACTTGGTGGGGAATCAAGATCTCAAAAGCCATTTGTTATGTCAATGAAGGGGACTAAAACAAATACAGAGAAAACAAAGAAAAAAATCAAGAAGCAAAAAGTGAACCCCAGACAAATGGTAAATGGAAAACCAGACAAATAGAAACAAAACCAAAGGAACACACATGAACACAAAACCAAACGGTCCAAAGAAAACAAGTTACATCCAGTGAGCAAAGGAAACCAAGAATGATAATAAGTTAAAAGCAAAACTAACCAAAACACAGCAGAAAACAAGACCAAACAGAGTGCCAACTGAGGAGTCAAGCAAAGAAAACAAAACAAACAAACATGGTGAAAAAAAAAATAGAAAAGTAAAGTTAAATCAGTTCAGTTCAGTTCAGTCCCTCAGTCATGTCCAACTCTTTGCGACCCCATGAATCGCAGCATGCCAGGCCTCCCTGTCCATCACCAACTTCTGGAGATCACCCAAACCCATGTCCATCGAGTCGGTGATGCCATCCAGCCATCTCATTCTCTGTCGTCCCCTTCTCCTCCTGCCCTCAATTCCTCCCAGCATCAGAGTCTTTTCCGGTGAGTCAACTCTTCGTGTGAGGTGGCCAAAGTATTGGAGTTTCAGCTTTAGCAACAGTCCAAAGTCAAATAGAGGTATATAAAAAAGATTTATGTATATTAAAGAACACAACAGAAAAGAACAACAGTAAAAAAAAAAAATACCAAGAACAAAAAGCCCTCAGAAAAACACAGAACCACAAAAAGTGAACATGGAAATGTATAAAGGAAAATAAAGTGTGATTTAAAAAAGTTCTCAAAATCCTCAGTTCAGTTCAGTTCAGTCCCTCAGTCGTGTCTGACTCTTTGCGACCCCATGAATCACAGCACGCCAGGCCTCCCTGTCCATCACCAACCCCCGGAGTTCACTCAAACTCATGTCCATCGAGTCGGTGATGCCATCCGGCCATCTCATTTTCTGTCGTCCCCTTCTCCTCCCGCCCCCAACCTTTCCCAGCATCAGAGTCTTTTCCAGTGAGTCAACTCATCGCATGAGGTAGCCAAAGTATTGGAGCTTCAGCTTTAGCATCAGTCCTTCCAATGAACACCCAGGGTTGATCTCCATTAGAATGGACTGGTTAGATCTTCTTGAAGTCCAAGGGACTCTCAAGAGTCTTCTCTAGCCTAAGCAGAAATAATAAAGCAACAACTACAGAAACAGAGAAAAAAGAGGGAAAAAATCCAGAACCAACTACAGAATAAATCAAAATATAAGAACAATAATACATGTTTTTCTTGGGTCTCAGTTGTTACCATCATTTCCTCCACTTTGAGCCACAGCCCTCTTCCACTTACCTAGGAGGCCCTCCAATACTGGGAAGGGGCTGGTCTCTGGATCTGTTCTGGGGACAGTTCATATTCTAATCTGGTCCAACTCCTATGTATTCTTGCCCCTAATGCTCACAATAGCCAGAGCTATGGCATTTTCTTCTGTGGGATCATTCATTGTCCTTTTATATATTCTTTCAGTAGTTAGTCATGTCCACCTCTGTGAGACCCCATGGACTGTAGCCTGCCAGGCTTCTCTGTCTATGGAATTCTCCAGGCAAGAATACTGGAGTGGGTTGCCATTTTCTTCTCAGGGATATATTCCTTAGACACAGAGTTTTCCTAGTTGATCATGTGAATTTAATCTGCTTTTGTACAGCTGGTGGGAAGATTTTCGATGATCATCCTTAGCCATTCTGCCCCTGGAGCTCAACTGTGCTGTCATCCCCACCTCTGTATATTGGTTAGCCACAAGAGTTTGCTCCTGAGGCCTCCCTAGAGGACTTGGGTCTGCCCCAGTGAGGACCCCGCATGGAAGTGGTGCGGCGGCTTTGATTGCATGGATCCTGGTGTCACCAGGTGTGCAGGGAGACTGGAGGCTTTGGGAGCAGGAGATATGTTGTCATTGGCACTCTTTTCTAGTCTCTGGCAGCTCTGTCCCAGTGAGGACTGAGTGGATATGGTGCAGGTGCTCGGATTGCAGGGACCCTGGTGATACCAGGTACTCAGGGAAGCTGGCAGCTATGGGGACAGGAGCTAGGGCCAGGAAACATGGCTCACCTCTGTCACGCGTTCTGGTGAACTTGTGTGCCTGTCTGGGATACATAGGGCTTGTCTGTGTAGTTTTTACTACATTCAGACTGTCACAGATCAGCTACTTCACTCCCAACAGCCTCAAATGCCTCCTTTCTCAGTCCCAACCAGTTGCTCCCCCACCCCCAGGTGCAGGTCCAGTCCTGATCATTCTTTTTCCTTTCCTTCCTTCATCCTACTGAGTTTTGTGTGGACCTATATATTCCTTTCTGCTGGTTAGGGGCTTCCCCCTGGGTGATGTGGAGCCACTGAAATCTATACAGAGGAATGGCATGATCCTACTTACAAGTTAGAAGGGCTGCTGTGTTGTTCTGTGGCTAGAAAGAGGGGCCCAGGTAAAGATGCTAAAGATACTCTGTGGGCAAGAGAGGATGAAGTCCTGTAGCAAAGCTGTGAGTATGGAGAGCAGCAGTCAGGAGATAAAAATTTGACCATGCATTGTAGCCAGAAATCAAACATACCTGTATCAGAGCCTTTCTTTGTTAACAATTAGCTGTGTGGCCTTGGGCAATTTACTGAAGCCCTCTGAAGCTGTTTCCTCATGATGAAAAGGGCAGGCTGGTCACCACTACATTCAAAGGTGTAGGAAGTCATAGGCAACGTGAGTGAAAGACTAACATGGTGTCCAGCATGAAGGGTGGTGTAGTTGGCGCTTATGGATGGGAATGGGGCATCCGTAAATGAGACAGAAGTGGTTTCACCTCCTGCTTTTCTTCTTTGTGTGGTCTAAAAAGGAGTGGCTCCTGGCCCTTTCTCCATGGCCTCTGCTGAGCGCTTAGTAGGTTTTCAAGATTTTGGATTTAAGTCCAAAATTGACTTTCTAGACCCAATCTCTGATTTGAGCTCCATTTTAAAGTTACTTGTTGAGCACTTGCTAAGGGCTCTGTTTTATACGTAAATCTTTGTTTAATTTTTTAATTTTATTTATTTAAAAAAATTTTTTTTATTGGAGGCTAATTACTTTACAATATTATATTGGTTGGTTTTGCCATACATTGACATGAATCTGCCCCGAGTGTACATGAGTGCCTCCTCCTGAACCCCCATCCCACCTCCCTCCCCATCCCATCACTCTGGTTCATCCCAGGGCACTAACCCCGTGCATCCTGTATCATGCGTTGAGCCTGGACTGGTGATTCATTTCACATATGATAATAGGCATGTTTCAATGTCATTCTCCCAAATCATCCCACCCTCACCTTCTCCCACAGAGTCCCAAAGACTGTTCTATACACCTGTGTCTCTTTTGCTGTCTCGTATACAGGGTTAAGGAGAAGGCAATGGCAAGCTACTCCAGTACTGTTGCCTAGAAAATCCCATGTATAGAGGAGCCTGGTAGGCTGCAGTCCCTGGGGTCGCTAATGGTCGGACACGACTGAGTAACTTCACTTTCACTTTTCACTTTCACACATTGGAGAAGGAAATGGCAACCCACTCCAGTGTTCTTGCCTGGAGAATCCCAGGGATGGGGGATCCTTGTGGGCTTCCATCTATGGAGTCATACAGAGTCGGACACGACTGAAGTGACTTAGCAGCAGCAGCAGCAGCATACAGGGCTAAGGTTACCATCTTTCTAAATTTCATATATATGCGTTAGTATACTGTATTGGTGTTTTTCTTTCTGGCTTACTTCACTCTGTATAATAGGCTCCAGTTTCATCCACCTCATTAGAACTGATTCAAATGTATTCTTTTTAATGGCTGAATAATACTCCATTGTGTATATGTACCAAAGCTTTCTTATGAATTTGTCTGCAGGTGGACATCTAGGTTGCTTCCATGTCCTCGCTATTATAAACAGTGCTACAATGTTTCCTCGCTGTGTATGCCCAGGAGTGCAATTGCTGGGTCATATGGCAGCTCTATTTCCAGTTTTTTAAGGAATCTCCACACTGTTCTCCATAGTGGCTGTACTAGTTTGCATTCCCACCAACAGTATAAGAGGGTTCCCTTTTCTCCACACCTTCTACAGCATTTATTGCATGTAGATGTTTGGATAGCAGCCATTTTGACTGGTATGTAATGGTATCTCATTGTGGTTTTGATTTGCATTTCTCTGATTATGAGGGATGTTGAGCATCTTTTCGTGTGTTTGTTAGCCATCTGTATGTCTTCTTTGGAGAAATGTCTGTTTAGTTCTTTGGCCCATTTTTCGATTGGGTCGTTTATTTTTCTGGAATTGAGCTGAAGGAGCTGCTGTATATTTTGGAGATTAATTCTTTGTTAGTTGTTTCATTTGCTATTATTTTCCCATTCTGAAGGCTGTCTTTTCACCTTGCTTATAGTTTCCTTTGCTGTGCAGAAGCTTTTGATTTTAATAAGGTCCCATTTGTTTATTTTTGCTTTTATTTCCAATATTCTGGGAGGTGGGTCATGGAGGATCCTGCTGTGATTTATGTCAAAGAGTGTTTTGCCTATGTTCTCCTCTAGGAGGTTTATAGTTTCTGGTCTTACATTTAGAGCTTTAATCCATTTTGAGTTTGTTTTTGTGTATGGTGTTAGGAAGTGATCTAGTTTCATTCTTTTACAAGTGGCTGACCAGTTTTCCCAGCACCATTTGTTAAAGAGACTGTCTTTTCTCCATTATTTATTCTTGCCTCCTTTGTCAAAGATAAGGTGTCCATAGGTGTGTGGATTTATCTCTGGGCTTTCTATTTTGTTCCATTGATCTATATTTCTGTCTTTATGCCAGTACCATACTGTCTTGATGACTGTGGCTTTGTAGTAGAGCCTGAAGTCTGGCAGGTTAATTCCCCCAGTTCCATTCTTCTTCCTCAAGATTGCTTTGGCTATTCGAGGTTTTTTGTATTTCCATACAAATTGTGAGATTGTTTGTTCTAACTCTGTGAAAAATATCGTTGGTAGCTTGATAGGGATTGCATTGAATGTATAAATTACTTTGGGTAGTATACTCATTTTAAAAATATTTATTCTTCCAATCCACGAACACGGTATATTTCTCCATCTATCAATGTCCTATTTGATTACTTTCAGCAGTGTTTTATGGTTTTCTATGTACAGGTCTTTTGTTTCCTTAGGTAGATATATTCCTAAGTATTTAATTATTTTCGTTGCAACAGTGAATGTTATAGTTTCCTTAATTTCTCTTTCTATTTTCTCATTATTAGTGTACAGGAATGTAAGGGATTTCTGTGTGTTGATTTTATATCCTGCAACTTTACTGTATTCATTGATTATCTCTAGGTAGCATATTAAAAAGCAGAGACATTACTTTGCCAACAAAGGCCCGTCTAGTCAAGGCTATGGTTTTTCCCGTGGTCATGTATGGATGTGAGAGTTGGACTGTGAAGAAAGCTGATCGTCAAAGAATTGATGCTTTTGAACTGTGGTGCTGGAGAAGACTCTTGAGAGTCCCTTGGACTGAAAGGAGATCCAACGAGTCCATTCTAGAGGAGATCAATCCTGGGTGTTCATTGGAAGGACTGATGCTAAAACTGAAACTCCAATACTTTGGCCACCTCATACGACCAGTTGACTCACTGGAAAAGACTCTGATGCTGGGAGGGACTGGGGGCGGGAGGAGACAGGGACGACAGAGAATGAGATGGTTGGATGGCATCACCAACTCGATGGACATGAGTTTTCATGAACTCCGGGAGTTGGTGATGGACAGGGAGGGCTGGCGTGCTGTGATTCATGGGGTCGTGAAGAGTCGGACACGACTGAGCGACTGAACTGAACCGAGTAGTTTTCTGGTAGAGTCTAGGGTTTTCTGTGTAGAGGCTCATGTCATCAGTGAACAGTGAAAGTTTTACTTCTTCTTTTCCAATATGGATTCCTTTTATGTCTTTTTCTGCTCTGATTGCTGTGGCCAAAACTTCCAGAACTATGTTGAACAGTAGTGGTGAGAGTGGGCACCCTTGTCTTGTTCCTGACTTTAGGGGAAATGCTTTCAGTTTTTCACCGTTGAGGATAATGTTTGCTGTGGGTTTGTCATATATCTTTTATTATGTTGAGGTATGTCCCTTCTATTCCCACTTTCTGGAGGGTTTTTATCATAAATGGATGTTAAATTTTGTTGAAAGCTTTCTCTGCATCTATTGAGATAATCATATGATTTTTATTTTTCAGTTTGTTAATGTGGTATGTTACACTGATGGATTTGCGGATATTGAAGAACCCTTGCATTCCTGGGATAAAGCCCACTTGGTCATGATGTATGATCTTCTTAATGTGTTGTTGGATTCTGATTGCTAGAATTTTAAGGATTTTTGCATCTATGTTCATCAGTGATATTGGCCTGTAGTTTTCTTTTTTTGTGGGCTCTTTACCAGGTTTTGGGATTAGGGTGATGGTGGCCTCATAGAATGAGTTTGGAAGTTTCCCTTCCTCAGCAATTTTCTGGAAGAGTTTGAGTAGAATAGGTGTTAGGTCTTCTGTAAATTTTGGAAGAATTAAGCTGTGAAGCCGTCTGGACCTGGGCATTTGTTTGCTGGAAGGTTTCTGATTACAGTTTCAATTTCCGTGCTCGTGATGGGTCTATTAAGATTTTCTCTTTTTTCCTGGTTCAGTTTTGGAAAGTTGTACTTTTCTAAGAATTTGTCCATTTCTTCCAAGTTATCCATTTTATTGCCATATAATTGCTGATAGTATTCTCTAATAATCCTTTTTATTTCTGTGTTGTCAGTTGTGATCTCTCCTTTTTCATTTCTAATTTTATTGATTTGGTTCTTCTCCCTTTGTTTCTTGATGAGTCTGGCTAGTGGTTTGTCAATTTTATTTACCCTCTCAAAGAACCAGCTTTTGGCTTTGTTGATTTTTGCTATGATCTCTTTTGTTTCTTTTGCATTTATTTCTGCCCTAATTTTTAAGATTTCTTTCCTTTTGCTTACCCTGGGGTTCTTCATTTCTTGCTTTTCTAGTTTCTTTAGATGTAGAGTTAGGTTATTTAATTGACTTTTTTCTTCTTTCTTGAGGTGTGCCTGTATTGCTATGAACCTTCCCCTTAGCACTACTTTTACAGTGTCCCAGAGGTTTTGGGTTGTTGTGTTTTCATTTTCATTCATTTCTATGCATACTTTGATTTCTCTTTTGATTTCTTCTATGATTTGTTCGTTATTCAGCAGAGTGTTGTTCAGCCTCCGTATGTTGGCATTTTTAATAGTTTTTCTCTTGTAATTGAGATCTAATCTCACTGAACTTTTGTCAGAAAAGATGCTTGGAATGATTTCAATTTTTCTGAATTTATCAATGGACATCACCAGATGGTCAACACCGAAATCATATTGATTATATTCTTTGCAGCCAAAGACAGAGAAGCTCTATACAGTTAGCAAAAACAAGACCAGGAGCTGACTGTGGCTCAGATCATGAACTCCTTATTGCCAAATTCAGACTTAAATTGAAGAAAGTAGGGAAAACCACTAGACCATTCAGATATGACCTAAATCAAATCCCTTATGGTTATAGAGTGGAAGTAAGAAATAGATTTAAGGGAGTAGATCTGATAGATAGAGTGCCTGATGAACTCTGGACGGAGGTTCGTGACATTGTACAGGAGAAAGGGACCAAGACCATCCCCATGGAAAAGAAATGCAAAAAAGCAAAATGGCTGTCTGAGAAGGCCTTACAAATAGCTGTGAAAAGAAGAGAAGTGAAAAGCAAAGGAGAAAAGGAAAGATATAAGCATCTGAATGCAGAGTTCCAAAGAATAACTAGGAGAAATAAGAAAGCCTTCCTTAGTGATCAATGCAAAGAAATAAAGGAAAACAACAGAATAGGAAAAACAAGAGATCTCTTCAAGAAAATTAGAGATTCCAAGGGAATATTTCATGCAAAGATGGGCTCGATAAAGGACAGAAATGGTATGGACCTAACAGAAGCAGAAGATATTAAGAAGAGGTGGCAAGAATACACAGAAGAACTGTACAAAAAAATCTTCATCATGAAGATAATCACGATGGCGTGATCACTCACCTGAAACCAGACATCTTGGAATGTGAAGTCAAGTGGGACTTACAGAGCATCACGACGAACAAAGCTAGTGGAGGTGATGGAATTCCAGTTGAGCTATTTCAAATCCTGAAAGATGATGCTGTGAAAGTGCTGCACTCAATATGCCAGCAAATTTGGAAAACTCAGCAGTGGCCACAGGACTGGAAAAGGTCAGTCTTCATTCCAATCCCAAAGAAAGGCAATTCCAAAGAATGCTCAAACTACCGCACAATTGCACTCATCTCACACGCTAGTAAAGTCATGCTCAAAATTCTCCAAGCCAGGCTTCAATAATATGTGAACTGTGAACTTCTAGATGTTCAAGCAGGTTTTAGAAAAGGCAGAGGCACCAGAGATCAAATTGCCAACATCCGCTGGATCATGGAGAAAGCAAGAGACTTCCAGAAAAACATGTATTTCTGCTTCATTGACTATGCCAAAACTTTGACTGTTTGGATCACAATAAACTGTGGAACATTCTGAAAGAGACGGGAATCCCAGTCCACCTGACCTGCCTCTTGAGAAAGCAGTGTGCAGGTCAGGAAGCAACAGTTAGAACTGGACATGGAACAACAGACTGGTTCCAAATAGGAAAAGGAGTACGTCAAGGTTGTATATTGTCACCCTGCTTATTTAATTTATATGCAGAATACATCATGAGGAACGTTGGGCTGGAAGAAGCACAAGCTGGAATCAAGATTGTTGGGAGAAATATCAATAACCTCAGATATGCAGATGACACCACCCTTATGGCAGAAAATGAAGAGGAACTCAAAGGCCTCTTGATGAAAGTGAAAGAGGAGAGTGAAAATGTTGGCTTGAAGCTCAACATTCAGAAAACGAAGATCATGGCATCTGGTCCCATCACTTCTTGGGAAATAGAAGGGGAAACAGTGGAAACAGTGTCAGACTTTATTTTTTTGGGCTCCAAAATCACTGCATATACTGATTGCAGCCATGAAATTAAAAGACGCTTACTCCTTGGAAGGAAAGTTATGACCAGCCTAGATAGCATATTAAAAAGCAGAGAGATTACTTTGCCAACCAAGGTCCGTTTAGTCAAGGCTATGGTTTTTCCAATGGTCATGTATGGATTTGACAGTTGGACTGTGAAGATAGCTGATCACTGAAGAACTGATGCTTGAACTGTGGTGTTGGAGAAGACTCTTGAGAGTCCCTTGGACTGCAAGGAGATCCAACCAGTCCATTCTAAAGGAGATCAATCCTGGGTGTTCTCTGGAAGGTCTGATGATTAAGCTGAAACTCCAATACTGTGACCACCTCATGCGACGAGTTGAATTTCTGGAAAAGAGGCTGATGCTGGGAGGGATTGGGGGTATGAGGAGACTGGGACCACAGAGAGTGAGATGG
Organism: Moschus berezovskii; assembly: GCF_049115385.1. Classification (NCBI taxonomy): domain Eukaryota; kingdom Metazoa; phylum Chordata; class Mammalia; order Artiodactyla; family Moschidae; genus Moschus; species Moschus berezovskii. The sequence goes on along the minus strand of NC_142482.1, from coordinate 14,224,285 downwards.
CTGGATGGCATTACCAAGTCGATGGATATGAGTTTGAGTGAACTCCGGGAGTTGGTGATTTACAGGGAGTCCTGGTGTGCTGTGTTTCATGGGGTTGCAAAGAGTCGGACATGACTTAGCGACTGAACTGAACTGAACTGAAGGCTAGATTTATGCCCCAGGATGTGATCTATCTTGGAAAAGGTTCCGTGCGCGCTTGAGATAATGGTGAAATTCATTGTTTTGGGGTGAAATGTCCTATAGAGATCTATTAGGTCTATCTGGTCTATTGTATCCTTTAAAGTTTGTGTTTCCTTTTTAATTTTCTGTTTAGTTGATCTATCCATAGGTGTGAGTTGGGTATTAAAGTTTCCCACTATTATTGTGTTGTTGCTAATTTCCCCTTTCATACTTGTTAGTAATTGTCTTACATATTGCGGTGCTCCTATGTTGGGTGCATAAATATTTAGAATTGTTATATCTTTTTCCAGCCCTTCACTTTCAGCCTGTATGTGTCCCTCATTTTGAGGTGGGTCTCTTGTAGACAATATATATGGGGTCTTGTGGTGTTGGAGAAGACTCTTGAGAGTCCCTTGTACCGCAAGGAGATCCAACCAGTCCATTCTAAATGAGTTCAATCCTGGGTGTTCATTGGAAGGACTGATGCTAAAGCTGAAACTCCAATACTTTGGCCACCTCATGCGACGAGTTGACTCACTGGAAAAGACTCTGATGCTGGGAAAGGTTGGGGACGCAGGAGACGGGGCCAACAGATAATGAGATGGCTGGATGTCATCACCGACTCTGTGGACATGAGTTTGAGTGAACTCCGGGAGTTGGTGATGGACAGGGAGGCCTGGCGTGCTGTGATTCATGGGGTCGCGGAGAGTCGGACACGACTGAGCGACTGAACTGAACTGAAGTGAACTGAAGTGTGGTTATATCCATTCAGCCAGCATTTGTCTTTTGGTTGGGGCATTCAACCCATTTATGTTTAAGGTGATTATTGATAAGTATGATCCCGATGCCATTTTCTTTATTGCTTTGAGTTCGAGTTTATGCACTCTTTCTGTGTTCCCTGTCTAGAGAAGATCCTTTAGTAGTTGTTGGAGAGCTGGTTTGGCGATGCTGAATTCTCTCAGCTTTTTCTTGTCTGTAAAGCTTTTGATTTCTCCTTCATATTTGAATGAGATCCTTGCTGCGTATAGTAATCTGGGCTGTAGGTTACTTTCTTTCATCACTTTAAGTATGTCCTGCCATTCCCTCCTGGCCTGAAGAGTTTCTGTTGAAAGATCAGCTGTCATCCTAATGGGAATCCCCTTGTGTGTTTTTTGTTGCTTTTCCCTTGCTGGTTTTAATATTTGTTCTTGATTTTGTTAATTTTGTTAATATGTGTCTTGGAGTATTTCGCCTTGGGTTTATCCTGTTAAGGTCTCTCTGGGTTTCTTGGACTTGGGTGATTATTTCCTTCCCCATTTTAGGGAATTTTTCAACTATTATCTCCTCAAGTATTCTCTCATGGTCTTACTTTTTGTCTTCTTCTTCTGAGACTCCTATGATTCGAATGTTGGGGCGTTTATCATCATCCCAGAGGTCTCTAATATTGTCCCCATTTCTTTTAATTCATTTTTCTTTTTCCCTCTCAGTTTCATTTATTTCTACAGTTCTATCTTCTAGCTCTCTTATCCTGTCTTCTGCCTCCGTTATTCTATTGTTTCTTCTAGAGTGTTTCTGATCTCATCTATTGCATTATTCACTGTATATTGACTTTTTTTTATTTCCTCTAAATCCTTTTTAAAACTTTCTCGCATCTTCTCGGTCCTTTTCTCCAAGTTATTTATCTGTAACTCCACTTTGCTTTCCAGATTTTGAATCATTTTCACTATTGGAATTTGAAATTCTTTATCAGGTAGGTTCCCTATATCTTCCTCTTTTGTTTGTGTTGGTGGGCATTTATCCTGTTCCTTTACTTGCTGGGTATTTCTCTCCCTCTTCATCTTACTTATACTAATGGGCTTGGGGTGGCCTTTCCATCTTCTGTTTGTGGAGTTTTCTTAATTATGTAGTTTCCTCTCTGTGTGTGGGGTTGGGCGGGTGGTTTGTCAAGGTTCCCTGGTTAGGGAAGCTTGTGTCGGTGTTATGGTGGGTGGAGCTGGATTTCTCTCTGTTCAGTCATGCTGTGGGGAGGGAGGGACTCTGCTAGCAAATATCCCTGGCGTCTGTGGGGAGTGCGCACAGTGTCTCGGCTACACTGGGATTGCCCCTGCTCGCGGTGTGTGTGCTCTCCCTGTTTATGCTGCTCAGGCTCTAGGTTGCTCTGTTGGGAACTGTCCACGGCCGGCGCTGGGATGTATGCACTTCCCAGGTCTGAGAGGCTCAGGTTGAGGTCCTTGGGTACTCCACAAAGGCGCAGCCTTGGCTGGGCGTGTGTTTTGTGCCTTCCCTGGTCCAAGCATGAACTCCTTATTGCCAAATTCAGACTTAAATTGAAGAAGGTAGGGAAAACCACTAGACCATTCAGATATGACCTAAATCAAATCCCTTATGATCATACAGTGGAAGTGAGGAATAGATTTAAGGGACTAGATCTGATAGATAGAGTGCCTGATGAACTCTGGACGGAGGTTCCTGACATTGTACAGGAGACAGGGACCAAGACCATCCCCATGGAAAAGAAATGCAAAAAAGCAAAATGGCTGTCTGAGGAGGCCTTACAAATAGCTGTGAAAGGAAGAGAAGTGAAAAGCAAAGGAGAAAAGGAAAGATATAAGCATCTGAATGCAGAGTTCCAAAGAATAGCAAGGAGAGATAAGAAAGCCTTCCTCAGTGATCAGTGCAAAGAAATAGAGGAAAACAACAGAATAGGAAAAACAAGAGATCTCTTCAAGAAAATTAGCGATTCCATGGGAATATTTCATGCAAAGATGGGCTCGATAAAGGACAGAAATGGTATGGACCTAACAGAAGCAGAAGATATTAAGAAGAGGTGGCAAGAATACACAGAAGAACTGTACAAAAAAGATCTTCACGACCAAGATAGTCACGATAATGTGATCACTGACCTAGAGCCAGACATCTTGGAATGTGAAGTCAAGTGGGCCTTAGAAAGCATCACTACTAACAAAGCTAGTGGTGGTGATGGAATTCCAGTTGAGCTATTTCAAATCCTGAAAGATGATGCTGTGAAAGTGCTGCACTCAATATGCCAGCAAATTTGGAAAACTCAGCAGTGACCACAGGACTGGAAAAGGTCAGTCTTCATCCCAATCCCAAAGAAAGGCAATGCCAAAGAATGCTCAAACTACCGCACAATTGCACTCATCTCACACGCTAGTAAAGTCATGCTCAAAATTCTCCAAGCCAGGCTTCAGCAATATGTGAACCATGAATTCCCAGATGTTCAAGCAGGTTTTAGAAAAGGCAGAGGCACCAGAGATCAAATTGCCAACATCCGCTGGATCATGGAGAAAGCGAGAGAGTTCCAGAAAACCATCTATTTCTGCTTCATTGACTATGCCAAAGCCTTTGACTGTGTGGATCGCAATAAACTGTGGAAAATTCTGAAAGAAATGGGAATCCCAGACCACCTGACCTGCCTCTTGAGAAACCTGTATGCAGGTCAGGAAGCAACAGTCAGAACTATACTTGGAACAACCGACTGGTTCCAAATAGGAAAAGGAGTGCATCGAGGCTGTATATTGTCACCTTGCTTATTTAATTTATATGCAGAGTACATCATGAGGAACGCTGGGCTGGAAGAAGCACAAGCTAGAATAAAGATTGCTGGGAGAAATATCAATAACCTCAGATATGCAGATGACACTACCCTTATGGCAGAAAGTGAAGAGGAACTGAAAAGCCTCTTGATGAAAGTGAAAGAGGAGAGTGAAAAGGTTGGCTTGAAGCTCAACATTCAGAAAACAAAGATCATGGCATCTGGTCCCATCACTTCATGGGAAATAGATGGAAAAACAGTGGAAACAGTGTCAGACTTTATTTTTTTGGGCTCCAAAATCACTGCAGATACTGATTGCAGCTTTGAAATTAAAAGACGCTTACTCCTTGGAAGGAACGTTATGACCAAACTTGATAATGTATTAAAAAGCAGAGAGATTACTTTGCCAACCAAGGTCCATCTAGTCAAGGCTATGGTTTTTCCCGTGGTCATGTATGGATGTGAGTTGGACTGTGAAGATAGCTAATCACCAAAGAATTGATGCTTTTGAACTGTGGTGCTGGAGAAGACTCTCGAGATCCCTTGTACCGCAAGGAGATCCAACCAGTCCATTCTAAGGGAGATCGATCCTGGGTGTTCATTGGAAGGACTGATGCTAAAGCTGAAACTACAGTACTTTGGCCACCTCATGCGACGAGTTGACTCACTGGAAAAGACTCTGATGCTGGGAAAGGTTGGGGTGGGAGGAGAAGGGGATGACCAAGAATGAGATGGCTGGATGGCACCACTGAACTGAACTGGTCCAAGCAGCTCAGGTGACCAGGCGTTTGGCGAGCGCGGTCACTGTGACTTGTCATCTCCCCAGTCCTGCCGCTTGGTTTTCTGGGTGTACAACTGGCGCACCTTCTCAGAAGGATATCGACCAGCCTGAACCCAAGAAGTCTCAGTTAGCAACAAAGCCTGCCTGCCACTTGGTATCGGAGGCCTCTCTGACGCCGCGGTTGCCCCCTTCCGTCTCTGGCTGCCCTCCTTGCCTGTGTCGGCGGGGATGGGGAATGGGCCGATCACAGGTGGCTCGCTGTGCTCAGTCCTTTGTTCTGTGAGCGGGGCTGGCGAAGTCTTAGGTTGGGGCTTTTCGTCTTTTCACAGACTTTTCCCCTTTCAACGGGGTCACTATCCCACAGTCTGCTTTGCTCCCGTTAATGTCCTCAGCTTGCCCTTGGGGTGTTCAGGCCCGGTCCTCTCTCTAAGCACTGCCGCCTTGCCTCCCTGCCCAGTCCCCACTTGCTAGTCAGGGGTGCTGTTGGTTGCACTGCCTCTCCGCTAAGAGTTTCCTTTGGGCACTTAGTCTGTGGGTTTTAATTATTTATTTCTTTTTTCTCCTGGTTATGTGGCCCTCTGAGTTTCCAAGGCTCACCACAGACTCGCCCGTGAGTGTTTCCAGGTGTTTGGAAACTTCTCTCTCTCTCTCTTTTTTTCTTAAACCTCCCTTCCCTGGATGGAGCTCCATCCCTCCCTCTTTAGTCTCTCTTTTTGTCTTTTATACTCTTTCCTACCTCCTTTCAAAGACAATGGGCTGCTTTTCTGGGTGCCTGATATCCTCTGTCGGCATTCAGAAGTTGTTTTGTGGGATTTACTCAGCGTTCAAATGTTCTTTTGCTGAATTTGTGGGGGAGAAAGTGGTCGCCCCATCCTACTCCTCCGCCATCTTCTCTCAGTCCCCCTGCTTAATCTTAATTATCTGATATGAATCTCCTCATTTGATTCCCTTCATAAACTACTTACTTTTTCTAGCTGTTTAGTTTTTGTATCTGTCCAATAATTTGTAGAGAATCTTTTAGAGCTTTGAGAAAACATCCCTCACCTGGAGCCTGTTTTTCTGGCCAAATACTTCCTGATGTTGTTATAACTTAACCTGTTTCTAAATCAGAGGAAATAAGAGAGATGAAGGAATAGAGATATGAAGTATATTAAGCTTCTGTAAATGTATCTCAGCTAAGTGCCTTGTTTTATTATTTTAAATACAGGTATCTGAGTAACTGTTCAAACAGTTCCTTTCTTTCTCCTCCCCCCTCCAAATTTCTCATACCAAAAATAAGGTATGTGCTTTGAGTATTTCATTCAAGTTTAAAGTTCTATTGCATTAAAAAAAATGTCTTCTGCTTTCCATTTACAAAAATCATAGCAGTTAAGTTTTAGGTAATAAAATGGATTGCAGGGATTTCAGTGGATTACAAAGTTGGAAAAAATTCATTAACATATCCTTTATCCAGTAAAAAGCATGTGTGTAGTCACTGGAGAATTTAAGGTTAAACACAAAATTTTGAGGGAAAGCCTATTGATTTTTGGTTAATGATACAAGAAAAATAAGGGTAAAATGCCAAGTACAAGTTCTTCTATTATTCTGAAGGGATTAAAAAATCACACCAGCAGAATGTTGAAACATAGCCAGTAGCTCTTATTGATTTCCCAGTGGAAACACAAATAAAAGCTGTTAGAAAATATGATTATTCCCTAAAATAAAAAATGATTTATGATTCCATAAAAATATGATTTTTTTCACACATATTAAGCACCAAACAATCAGCATTTCACTTAGCTTGGAAAGGTTTGTTTTAAAGCAGATGTTGGCTTTATGTAGTAACTCTTGCTTTCCCCCCAATGCTCTAGCTGGATTATCACTTTTATAAAAGTGAAAAATACATTTGTACATTAGTCAGGTGTAGAAAGAAACATGTACAACCAGCTTTTAGGGCCAAGGTTTTTTTTTTTTTCCAACAAAAGTCAAAGAGATGATTGCTAAAGCCTTTGTATTGTTTCCCAGTGAAATTGAGCTTTTTGAAGGATGTTATTTGATGGGACATGCAAGATTTTAGGGAGTTATGCAGTACAAAAAGGGAGATGAACATGCTGAATGAATACAGAAAGTCAGTGGAGAACGAAGGATAAGTCACATGTTCTGTATTCACTTACTATAAAGAAAGATTAACATTTGGTCCACGTACAGTACTATCAATTACGGGTTTGCTGCTGTTGCTGCTAAGTCACTTTAGTTATTTCCGACTCTGTGTGACCCCATAGACGGCAGCCCACCAGGATCCCCCGTCCCTGGGATTCTCCAGGCAAGAACACTGGAGTGGGTTGCCGTTTCCTTCTCCAATGTGTGAAAGTGAAAAGTGAAAGTGAAGTCGCTCAGTCGTGTCTGACTTGTAGCGACCCCACGGACTGCAACCTACCAGGCTCCTCCATCCATGGGATTTTCTAGGCAAGAGTACTGGATTGGCTTGCCATTGCCTTCTCCGAATTACGGGTTTAGAGTTTATTTATTTATTTTTTATTATTTTTATTTTTATTTATTTTTAAGGATTTTCTTTTTTTAAAAAAAATTTTGTTGGAGGCTAATTAATTTACAATATTATATTGGTTGGTTTTGCCATACACTGACATGAATCCGCCCTGGGTGTACAAGAGTTCCCCCTCCCGAACCCCCCTCCCACCTCCCTCCTCCCCTTATCCTCCCTCTGGGTCATCCCCGCATACCAGCCCCGAGTATCCTGTAACATGCATCGACCCTGAACCGGTGATTCGTTTCACATATGATAATATACATGTTTCAATGCCATTCTCCCAAACCATCACACCCTCACCATCTCCCACAGAGTCCCAAAGACTGTTCTATACATCTGTGTCTCCTTTGCTGTCTCGCATACAGGGTTATCATTTGCATCTTTCTAAATTCCATATATCGGAGAAGGCAATGGCAAGCCACTCCAGTCCATGCGGTCGCTACGAGTCAGACATGACTGAGCGACTTCACTTTCCCTTTTCACTTTCACACATTGGAGAAAGAAACGGCAACCCATTCCAGTGTTCTTGCCTGGAGAATCCCAGGGACGGGGGATCCTGGTGGGCTGCCGTCTACGGGGTCACACAGAGTCAGACACGACTGAAGTGACTTAGCAGCAGCAGTAGCAAATTCCATATATATGCGTTAGTATATTGTATTGGTGTTTTTCTTTCTGGCTTACTTCACTCTGTATAATAGGCTCTAGTTTCATCCACCTCATTAGAACTGGTTCAAATGCATTATTTTAAATGGCTGAGTAATACCCCCTTATGTATATGTACCAAAGCTTTCTTATCCATTCATCTGCAGATGGACATCTAGGTTGCTTCCATGTCCTGGCTATTATAAACAATGCTGCAATGAACATTGGAGTACATGTGTCTCTTTCAATTCTGGTTTCCTCGGTATGTATGCCCAGGAGTGCGATTGCTGGATCATATGGCAGTTCTATTTCCAGTTTTTTGAGGAATCTCCACACTGTTCTCCATAGTGGCTGTACTAGTTTGCATTCCAGCAACAGTGTAAGAGGGTTTCCTTCTCTCCACACCCTCTCCAGCATTTATTGCATGTAGACTTTTGGATAGCAGCCATTCTGACTGGTGTGACATGGTATCTCATTGTGGTTTTGATTTGCATTTCTCTGATTATGAGGGATGTTGAGCATTTTTTCATGTGTTAATTGAGCTGCAAGAGCTGCTTGTATATTTTGGAGATTAATCCTTTATCAGTTGCTTAATTTGCTATTATTTTCTCCCATTGTGAAGGCTGTCTTTTCACCTTGCTTATAGTTTCCTTTACTGTGCAGAAGCTTTTGATTTTAATTAAGTCCCATTTATTTATTTTTGCTTTTATTTCCAATATTCTGGGAGGTGGGTCTTGGAGGATACTGCTCTGATTTATATCAGAGAGTGGTTTGCCTACGTTCTCCTCTAGGAGGTTTATAGTATCTGGTCTTACATTTAGCTCTCTAATCCATTTTGAGTTTATTTTGGTGTATGGTGTTAGGAAGTGTTCTAGTTTAATTCTTTTACAAGTGGCTGACCAGTTTTCCCAACACCACTTGTTAAAGAGACTGTCTTTACTCCATTTTATATTCTTGCCTCCTTTCCAAAGATAAGGTGTCCATAGGTGCATGGATTTATCTCTGGGCTTTCTATTTTGTTCCATTGATCTATATTTCTGTCTTTATGCCAGCACCATACTATCTTGATGACTGTGGCTTTGTAGTAGATCCTGAAGTCTGGCAGTTTAATTCCCCCAGTTCCATTTTTCTTCCTCAAGATTGCTATGGCTATTCGAGGTTTTTTTTGTATTTCCATAGAAATTGTGAGATTATTTGTTCTAGCTCTGTGAAAAATATCGTTGCTAACTTGATAGGGATTGCATTGAATGTATAAATAACTTTGGGTAGTATACTCATTTTAAAAATATTTATTCTTCCAATCCACAAACATGGTATATTTCTCCATCTATTAGTGTCCTCTATGATTACTTTCACTAGTGTTTTATAGATTTCCATGTACAAGTCTTTTGTTTCCTTAGGTAGATATATTCCTAAGTATTTAATTCTTTTTAATTGCAACAGTGAATGGAATAGTTTCCTTAATTTCCCTTTCTATTTTCTCATTATTAGTGTATAGGAATGAAAGTGATTTCTGTGTGTTGATTTTGTATCCTGCAACTTTACTGTATGCATTAATTAGCTCTATTAGTTTTCTGGTAGAGTCTTTAGGGTTTTCAGTGTAGAGGATCATGTCATCAGCGAACAGTGAAAGTTTTACTTCTTCTTTTCCAATTTGTATTCCTTTTATGTCTTTTTCTGCTCTGATTGCTGTAGCCAAAACTTCCAGAACTATGTTGAATAGTAGTGGTGAGAGTGGGCACCCTTTTCTTGTTCCAGACTTTAGGGGGAATGCTTTCAGTTTTTCACCATTGAGGATAGTGTTTGCTGTGGGTTTGACATATATAGCATTTATTATGTTGAGGTATGTCTCTTCTATTCCCACTTTCTGGAGGGTTTTTATCATAAATGGATGTTGAACTTTGTAGAAAGCTTTCTCTGCATCTATTGAGATAATCATATGATTTTTACTTTTCAGTTTGTTAATGCGGTGTATTATGTTGATTTATTTGCAGATATTGAAATCCTTGCATTCCTGGGATAAAGCCCACTTGGTCATGATGTATGATCTTCTTAATGTGTTGTTGGATTCTGATTGCTAGAATTTTGTTAAGGAGTTTTGCCTCTATGTTCATCAGTGATATTGGCCTGTAGTTTTCTTTTTTTTGTGGGCTCTTTACCAGGTTTTGGGATTAGGGTGATGGTGGCCTCATAGAATGAGTTTGGAAGTTTCCCTTCCTCAGCAATTTTCTGGAAGAGTTTGAGTAGAATAGGTGTTAGGTCTTCTGTAAATTTTTGGAAGAATTAAGCTGTGAAGCCGTCTGGACCTGGGCTTTGGTTTGCTGGAAGATTTCTGATTACGGCCTCTAGTTCCGTGCTCGTGATGGGTCTGTTCAGATTTTCTATTTCTTCCTGGTTCAGTTTTGGAAAGTTGTACTTTTCTAGGAATTTGTCCATTTCTTCCAGGTTATTCATTTTATTGCCATATAATTGCTGATCGTATTCTCTAATAATCCTTTGTATTTCTGTGTTGTCGGTTTTGATCTCTCCATTTTCATTTCTAATTTTATTGATTTGGTTTTTCTCCCTTTGTTTCTTGACGAGTCTGGCTAGTGGTTTGTCAATTTTATTTACCTTCTCAAAGAACCAGCTTTTGGCTTTATTGATTTTTGCTATGGTCTGTTTTGTTTCTTTTGCATTTATCTCTGCCCTAATTTTTACAATTTCTTTCCTTCTACTAACCCTGTGGTTCTTCATTTCTTGCTTTTCTAGTTTCTTTAGATGTAGAGTTAGGTTATTTAGTTGACTTTTTTCTTGTTTCTTGAGATGTGGCTGTATTGCTATGTATTTCCCCTTAGCACTGCTTTTACAGTATCCTAGAGGTTTTGGGTTGTTTTGTTTTCATTTTCATTCATTTCTATGCATATTTTGATTTCTCTTTTGATTTCTTCTATGATTGGTTCATTATTCAACAGCGTGTTGTTCATACTCCATATGTTGGTATTTTTAATGGTTTTTCTCCCGTAATTGAGATCTAATCTTACTGAATTGTGGTCAGAAAAGATTCTTGGAATTATTTAAATTTTTTTGAATTTACCAAGGCTAGATTTATGGCTCAGGATGTGATCTATCCTGGAAAAGGTTCCGTGTGTGCTTGAGAAAAATGTGAAATTCATTGTTTTCAGGTGAAATGTCCTATAGATATCTATTGGGTCCAACTGGTCTATTGTATCATTTAAAGTTTGTGTTTCCTTGCTAATTTTCTGTTTAGTTGATCTATCCTAGATGTAAGTAGGGTATTAAAATCTCCCACTATTATTGCATTGTTGTTAATTTCCCCTTTCATACTTGTTAGTAATTTTATTACATATTGTGGTGCTCCTATGTGGGGTGCATAAATATTTATAATTGCTATATCTTCTTCTTGGATTGAGCCTTTGATCATTATGTAGTTTCCTTCTTTGTCTCTTTTCACAGCCTTTGTTTTAAAGTCTATTTTATCTGATATGAGTATTTGTACTCCTGCTTTCTTTTGGTCTCTATTTGAATGGAATATCTTTTTCCAGCCCTTCACTTTCAGTCTGTATGTGTCCCTCATTTTGAGGTGGGTCTCTTGTAGACAACATATATGGGGGTCTTGTTTTTGTATCCATTCAGCCAGCCTTTGTCTTTTGGTTGGGGCATTCAACCCATTTATGTTTAAGGTAATTATTGTTAAGTATGATCCCGTTGCCATTTTCTTTATTGCTTTGGGTTCAAGTTTATACAACCTTTCTGTGTTTCCTGTGTAGAGAAGATCCTTTAGCATTTGTTGAAGAGCTGGTTTGGTGATGCTGAGTTCTCTCAACTTTTTCTTGTCTGTAAAGCTTTTGATTTCTCCTTCATATTTAAATGAGATCCTTGCTGGGTACAGTAATCTGGGCTGTAGGTTATTTTCTTTCATCACTTTAAGTATGTCCTGCCATTCCCTCCTGGCCTGAAGAGTTTCTGTTGAAAGATCAGCTGTTATGCTTATGGGAATCCCCTTGTGTGTTATTTGCTGCTTTTCTCTTGTTGCTTTTAATATTTGTTCTTTGTGTTTGATCTTTGTTAATTTGATTAATATGTGTCTTGGAGTATTTCACCTTGGGTTTACCCTGTTGGGGACTCTCTGGGTTTCTTGGACTTGGGTGATTATTTCTTTTCGCATTTTAGGGAAGTTTTCAACTATTATCTCCTCAAGTATTCTCTCATGGTCTTTGTTTTTGTCTTCTTCTTCTGGGACTCCTATGATTCGAATGTTGGAGCGTTTAACATTGTCCCAGAGGTCTCTAATATTGTCCTCATTTCTTTTAATTCTTTTTTCTTTTTTCCTCTCTGTTTCATTTATGTGTACAATTCAATCTTCTAGCTCACTTATCCTGTCCTCTGCCTCTGTGATTCTACTGTTTGTTCCCTCCAGAGTGTTTCTGATCTCATCTATTGTATTATTCATTGTATATTGACTCTTTTTTTATTTCCTCTAAGTCCTTATTAAATCTTGTTTCCATCTTCTCAATCATTATCTCCAGGTTATTTATCTGTAACTCCATTTTGCGTTCAAGATTTTGAATCATTTTCACCGTCAAAATTTGAAATTCTTTATCAGGTAGATTCCCTATATCTTCCTCTTTTGTTTGTGTTGGTGGGCATTTATGTTGTTTCTTTCAGTTCAGTTTAGTTCAGTTCAGTCGCTCAGTCGTGTCTGACTCTTTTAGACCCCATGAATCACAGCACGCCAGGACTCCCTGTCCATCACCAACTCCCGGAGTTCACTCAAACTCATATCCATAGAGTCGGTGATGCCATCCAGCCATCTCATTATCTGTCGTCCCTGTCTCCTCCCTCCCCCAATCTCGCCCAGCATCAGACTCTTTTTCAGTGAGTCAACTCGTCGCATGAGGTGGCCAAAATATTGCAGTTTCAGCTTTAGCATCAGTCCTTCCAATGAACACCCAGGATTGATCTCCTTTGAAGTGGACTGGTTGGATCTCCTTGCAGTCCAAGGGACTCTCAAGAGTCTTCTCCAGCACCACAGTTCAGAAGCATCAATTCTTTGGCGATCAGCTTTCTTCACAGTCCAACTCTCACATCCATACATGACCACGGGAAAAACCGTAGCCTTGACTAGACAGACCTTGGTTTGCAAAGTAATGTCTCTGCTTTTTAATATGCTGTCTAGGTTGGTCATAACTTTCCTTCCAAGGTGTAAGCGTCTTTTAATTTCATGGCTGCAATCAGCATCTGAAGTGATTTTGAGCCCCCCAAAATAAAGTCTGACACTGTTTCCACTGTTTTTCCATCTATTTCGCATGAAGTGATGGGACCAGATACCATGATCTTCGTTTTCTGAATGTTGAGCTTCAAGCCAAACTTTTCACTTTCTTCTTTCACTTTCATCAAGAGGCCTTTGAGTTCCTCTTCACTTTCTGCCATAAGGGTGATGTCATCTGCGTATCTGAGGTTATTGATATTTCTCCCGGCAATCTTGATTCCAGCTTTTGCTTCTTCCAGCCCAGCATTCCTCATGATGTACTCTACATATAAATTAAATAAGCAGGGTGACAATATACAACCTTGATGTACTCCTTTTCCTATTTGGAACCAGTCTGTTGTTCCATGTCCAGTCTAACTGTTGCTTCCTGACCTGCATACAGGTTTCTCAAGAGGCAGGTCAGGTGGTCTGGTATTCCCATCTCTTTCAGAATGTTCCACAATTTATTGTGATCCACACAATCCAAGGCTTTGGCATAGTCAATGAAGCAGAAATGGATGTTTTTCTGGAACTCTTTCTTTCTCCATGATCCAGCGGATGTTGGCAATTTGATCTCTGGTGCCTCTGCCTTTTCTAAAACCTGCTTGAACATCTGGAAGTTCATGGTTCACATATTGTTGAAGCCTGGCTTGGAGAATTTTGAGCATGACGTTACTAGCGTGTGAGATGAGTGCAATTGTGTGGTAGTTTGAGCATTCTTTGGCATTGCCTTTCTTTGGGATTGGAATGAAGACTGACCTTTTCCAGTCCTGTGGCCACTGCTGAGTTTTCCAAATTTGCTGGCATATTGAGTGCAGCACTTTCACAGCATCATCTTTCAGGATTTGAAATAGCTCAACTGGAATTCCATCACTGCCACTAGTTTGTTCGTGGTGATGATCTCTAAAGCCCACTTGACTTCAAATTCCAAGATGTCACTTGCTGGGTGTTTCTGTGACTCTTCATCTTGTTTACATTGCTTTGCTTCTGGTGGCATTTCCCTCTTCTGGCCGTTTTTGGAGTTCTCTTTGTTATATAGTTTCCTTGCTGTGTGTGGGGTTGGACGGGTGACTTTTCAATGTTCCCTGATTAGGGAAGCTTGTGTCGGTGTTCTGGTGAGTGGAGCTGGATTTCCTCTCTCTGGAGTGCAGTGTAGTGTCCAGTAATGAGTTATGAAATGTCAGTGGGTTTGGAGTGACTTTGGGCAGCCTGTATATTGAAGCTTAGGCATATTTTCCTGTGTTGCTCGAGAATTTGCGTGGTATGTCTTGCTCTGGAACTTGTTGACCCTTGGGTGGTGCTTGGTTTTAGTGTAGGTATGGAGGCGTTTGATGAGCTCCTATCGATGAATGTTCCCTGGAGTCAGGAGTTCTCTGGTGTTCTCAGGATTCGGGCTTAAGCCTCTTGCCTTTCGTTTTTGGTCTTATTCTTGGAGTAGTCTCTAGACTTCTCTATCTGTCATTTCCAAGGTGGTTTCCTCTGTTTTAACTTCTGTTTTCTGGTCTCTTCAGTGTCTAATTTCTGCCCTGATACTAGGGGGCGGTTCAACACTTTTTAAGGCTCAGTTGTTCAGTCTTGTTCTGGGAAAGGAGGAACGCTGCAGACAAATATCTCTGGCATCTGTGGGGAGTGCTCGCAGCGTCTCGGCCACACTGGGTTTGTCCCCACTCACAGCGCATGTGTTGTCCCAGTCTACATTGAACAGGCTCTCGGTTGCTCTGCTGGGAACTGTCCGAGGCCGGCGCTGGGTTGTATGCACTTCCCAGGTCTGAGCGTCTCAAGTTCAGTTTCTCGGGTACTCCACAAAGGCACAGACTTGGCTGGGTCTGCGTTTTTTGCCTTCCCCGGTCTGAGCAGCTCAGGTGACCAGGTGTTTGGGGAGCACGGTCTCTGTGACTTATCGCCTCCCCAGTCCCTGCCACTCAGTTTTCTGGGTGTAAAACCGGTGCACCTTCTCAGGCGGATATCGACCAGCCTGAGCCCAAGAAGTCTTGATTAGCAACAAGCCTGCCTGCAGTTTGTATCAGATGCCTTTCTGGGGCCGCGGTTGCCCCCTCCGGCTCTGGCTGACCTCCCTGCCCCTTTCGGTGGGGGATGGGGGATGGGCTGACTGCAGCCGGCTCACTCTGCTCAGCCCTTTGTTCTGTGAGTGGGGCTGGCGGAGTCTTAGGTTAGAGCTTTCCGCCTTTTTGTGGGGAAGCTATCCCAGTGTACTTTGCTATCCCCTGTTAGATCTCTCAGATTGTTCTCGCGGCACTCAAGCCCAGTCCTCTCTCTAACCAGTTCAGCCAGCTCCTCCCTCCCCAGCCCCCGTTTGCTAATGGCGTATGCAGGCATCTGTGCTGCTTCTCCGCTGAGAGTTACCATTTGGCGGGTAATCTGTGGTTTTTAATTATTTCTTTCTTTTTTCCTCCCGGTTATGTTGCCCTCTGAGGTTCCAAGGCTCGCCACAGACTAGCCAGTGAGAGTGTTTCCTATTGTTTGGAAACTTCTCTCTTTTTAAAGCCTCCCTTCCCAGGACGGAGCTCCATCCTTACCTCTTTTGTCTTTTTATCTTTTATGTTTATTCCTACCTCCTTTCGAAGACAATGGGCTGCTTTTGTTGGTGCCTGATGTCCTCTGCCAGCATTCAGAAGTTGTTTTGTGGACTTTACTCCGTGTTGAATGTTCTTTTGATGAATTTGTAGGGGAGAGAGTGGTCTCACTGTCCTATTCCTCCGCCATCTTGTTCCTTCTCTCTCTGGTTTAGAGTTTAAAAGATGAAAAAAAAAAAAAAAGAGAGAGAAAACCTAAGGAATTCAATGTAAGCAATAAGTTAACTCAAGTCTTTGACCAACTCTTAAAAATAAGCTATCCAATTAAAACAATTAACTTGGTTGCATATGTTGACAGAGCTGAAATAAATTCTTCATGTTTGTATAATAGAAAATCGGTTAAATATGCTAGTTTTCTACTTTTTCTTTACCAAACTATCTCTTACTGATTGTGTCAACTGCCAAGTTGACTTTTCTGGTATAAAAATTTGATGAAACTTTATATATTTGCTTCTTTTGATTAGTCACTTAGAGTTGATCAAATTTGGACTACTATTTTGTTTTTTCCTAATCCAAACTCTTATTTGAAATTTAGTCCTTTTATTACCTGATTGGACAAATAATGGAAATTTCCTTTTTTCTCATATGCCAATTTCATAATTACTTTTTTTTTTGTTCTAACAAAATTTATTATGCAGTAATTACAAAGGTTGAAGATTCTTCCGTCTCAAATAAAAATAACTGTTATAATTACACACATAATATAGTACCTTAGAGTGAGTCCAATAAATATCACAGGAAGTACAGGGCATTTTCAACTGGAGAGACACATACTTTCTCACAGTGTGACACAGGAGAGCCTGCTCACATCATGATCTGGATACGGTCATGCTCGTAGTAACAGTCCACACAGAACTGAGGCAAAGCAGTTCCTTCAGAATGTGAAGTACCGGGCAAACCATTCCTGGCGCTGGGGATCTGGAGAAGCCACCGGGGAAGCGGCACTCTGAGGAGGACTCAGAAATGTCTTGGGCTCTTTGGGTGGCACGGGCTGAGGAAATGGTTTGCTGCTGTTGAACTCAATATCATGGACGGGAGTTAGGAATGGGATCCAGGCAGTTAGGACGTCCATTGCCCACTCCACCAGATTCCAGAGCACTTAGATTGGGAACACTCACAAACCTGTTTGTTGGTGACTTATTGTTCTTCTTCTTTTGCTTCATCAGTGGATTGATAACACCAACCGTCGGACTTGAGTTAAATACTTTGTTGAAGTTAGTTTCTCGATTGACTAATTCCAGCTGATAGAATTTATTATCCTCGACACTTGTAAAGCTGCATTTACTTCCTTGAGTAGCTCGTTAGTCTTATTAAAATCTGCCCGCATGATATTTTTCTCTCTGAGGTGGTCTGCTGTCATGACATCCAGCTCTTTTTCAAGTCTCTTGTTTAAATCTTGTTCATGCAACCTCATCTGCTGGTTGGAGTCACTTCGTATTCTGAGAATTTCTTTTCCCTTAAATTCCAGTTCCTTGGTTAGGGCATTTATATTTTCATGAAGGTGCTGTACCTCCTGATCCAAGTCTGAGATGTGATGCTCTCTGTGTCTTACTTCATCTTGTAGATCTGTTATTCTGCACATGTGCTCCTTACTCTGTCTTCTGCTGATGTCTATGCTTTGCTCTAATTCCATTTTAGCAGCTGTCAATTCTTGATGATGATTATGCCTTAACAAATCAATTGCAGCTGCATGTTGCTGGTTTAGTTCGGAGTGTAAGGAAGCAAGCATAGCCTTTCCTTCATCTTCTAATTCAAACCGAAGTGTCTGAAGTTCCTGTTCCATTTCTATCCGGAAGCCCTCCATTGATTCTCTGTGTGCATCTTTTAATGACTGAAGCTCTGCAGAATGTTTCTGTTGTAAATGACTTTCAAGAGCTCTTTGTTCCTTTTCCTTTTCTTCTTCCATGGTTTGAAATGCAAGGACGTGTGCTTCTTTTAAAGATTTATGTCTCTGTTGATGATGCTCCTCTAATTCTTCTAGCTCTTGTGTAAGTCGCTGTCGCTCCTGTGTAAACTGGGCTTGCAGTTGCTGCAGAGAGGTCTGAGACTGGGAAAGCTGCATCTCCAGATTCTGTTTCAGGAGGGAAATCTGGTTTAAGAGATCTTCTACTTTCTTCTGCCATGAATCCCTGGCTGCATTTTTCTCTCGCTCTTTTAACTGTAAAAGTTGAGACATTGCTGACTTTTTATCCTCTTCATGTTGAAGCCTTAACTCTTCACGAAGTTTGGAACACTCTTGTCTGAGGTTTTCAGTCCATTTCATCTCTAAGTCATGGGCCATTTTGTCCACTTGCAGCTTCTCCTCTTCTTTCATGGCAGCCAGTGTTTCTTCATGCTGTCGCCTCTCTTGTTCTAGCTTACTCTCAACATTTAATAGAGCATCCTTGGTCTCCTTCAGCCTCCCTTTAGTCAGATCAAGCTCATTCTGAAGTCTTTCCTGGGAGTCCTGAAGACTGGCAATGAGTCCTTCGGCAGAGCCAAGACCTTGTTCGCTTCTGCTTACCATTTCTTGGAGGCGGCCAATCTGCAAGTAAATACAGTACTTTTAATTGACTAGTGTAATTGACTAGCAAACAGTCATGTTTCTAAAGTCTTTTCTTCAGATGTAATTTTACTTATGAATCTTTCTTGATGAATTTGGAAGAAGCACTCAATCATGACAGTCTTCATCTGTTGTTTTTTGAAAAGACCTCCATATTTGTGATTTCCCTTTGTCATGGCAACCATGTAAATAAATGGATACCTCAAGCTCCTGGGAATTCCTGGTTATGTCATATAATCAAATACCTCTTGATTGGCTGAATCCAGTTTGTCTTCCAACTCTTCCTTCAGGTTTTCTAGCTCCTGTTGAAGCTGATCTTTATCCTCTTCCAGGTTTAGTTTTTCCTTTTTATGTTGTTCCTCCAATTCCATCTGTAGTTTTTTCTTATCCCTAATCGCATTACTGTGGACAGCCTCAATTGCCATGTGGTGCTTCCAAGCTAATTCTTCCAAAGTCTTAGAATGGGCCTCATTCAACTGAGCCACCTCCCCTTCCAGTCTACTTTGCAGGTTTTTTAGCTCCATCTCATAATATTCTTGCTGAGTTTTCTTTGCCTCATTTACTTTCTTCTCCAGTTCCAAAATCTGCTGCTTCTGCTCTTCATCCAGACTCTGAGTTTTGCTTTGCAGAAAAGCTCTTTCTTCTTCAAGCTGAGATAATCTTTCATTGGCCCTTGATTTTTCTGATTCTAGATCTTTAATTGTAACCTCCTGGGTCATTTGAGTTGCTTGAAGCATTCCAATATGACTAACTTTGAGGACAAGATCTGAGGCTTGCTGTTGTAAATGTTCTCTAGCTGCTGCCAGCTCAATTTCCACCTCCTTGTGCCTGTTTAATAAGGCCATTTCTCCCTCCTTGGCATCATCAAGCTGTTTTTGAAGAACATGAACATTGTTCTCCGCTGTAACCAGTGCTATTTGAAGCTTTTGGCATTTGTCACGAAGACTTCCGGCTTCATCCTGTACCATCTGTAACTCTGTCTTTAATTTTCCTATGGTTTTTCGCAAAATTGCTTCTTGTCCCTGAAATTCTTTTCTAAGATCTGCTTCCTTTTCTTTGCTAGCCTGGAGGCTTTCTGCTGTAAAAAGCTGTGACCTTTTCAAAGTATCCAGCTCATGTTCATAAAAGGACTGAGCTTTATGCAACTTGCCTTCATAATCCTCAATGAGCTTCTTCCGCTCGAGCCTGAGCTCCTCCAGGGTCTTATTTAAGGCCTCCACCTCCATCCTGTGCAGCTCCTCTGCTTTCTCCTGCCCCTTGTTGACTGAAGCACTGTGATCCTGCTGGCACTTCAGCAGCTCTTGGATCTCCTGTCTGTGAGCAGTTCTCAAATCTTCCAACGCCAACCGTTTGTCTTTTTCAAACTGTACCTGGAGTTGTCCAAAACTCCGTAATCTTTCCTCAAATTTCCTTCTAATCTCCTCAACCTCTCTAGACATGGTTACTATGCGCTGGACATGCTGGGCTTCTGCACAAAGCTGCATGTCCTCCACTCTGTCCTTATAAGCCTCAAATTCTGTCAGAGCCTGCTGCTTCATTTTTATGTGATCTTCTAAGGATGCTTCTAAAACCTGAATCTTTCTCCTAAGGTCTAACTCCTCAGTTACCCTGCTTTTATACTGCAATATTTTCTCTCTTGTGTCTGCAAGAATATGGATTTCTTCTTCATGAGCATCCTTGAGGGCTTGAATTGCAGATTCGTGCTCATCATTTTTAGCGTTCAAAGCATATATTACCTTGGTGAGCTGGGCGATCTTCTTGCTCATTTTCAGGTGCAGGTCCTGGCTGTAGTCCATGCAGTGCCCCGCCTGCTGCGCGGCGGCCGGCGAGGGGACGAAGGCCGGCGAGGGGACGAATTTGGCCGCCGAGCCGCCGTAATAGTGCTGCTGTCAGCTCATGCCCGGGCTTGCCATCTTCCCGGCAGACCCCGGCCGGGGCGCGGGTCCTCGCGCGCAGGGGGCGGCCCGCCTAGCCGCGGCCGCTGGGACACCGGAGCCGGGGCGGCCGCGTCGGGACCCGACACCCGGCCGCGCCCGCCGGCCGCGGCCACCCGCACCCACCCGCCCGCGGCCGCCGGGTCACCGCCGTCCAGGGACGGGTGCGGCCCCGCCGGCCCGAAGCCGCGGGCGAGTCGGGCGCGGGGCAGACGCCCGGGTCCGGAGGCGGCCCGGCGCGGCCCGACCCGCTCTCGCCCGCTTCTCGGCTCGCGCCACGCGGCGGCGAGGCCCCGCAGGTTCCTCTCCCACCGGGCACCCGGGACCCAGCGAGCCGGCCGCCGCGGGGCTGGCGGAGGCAGGAGGAGCCAGGGCGGGATGCTGCGGGGGGAGGCGGCCGCGGGAGCCGCGGAGCCGCCGTTACCAGGGCGCGCAGCCCGCGGAGCGCGCGGGGCGACCCATAATTACTTTCTTAATGGAATTTCCACAGAGTCACAAAAGCATGGAGAAAAATATAACAAATTTCATGTGCTTTTCAAACAGTTTCAATAATGATTGAATTACTCCCAGTCTGTTTCACCTTTCTCTTTATTTCTCCATCCCTACCAGTTGTCACTGGACATTTTAAAGCAAGTTCCAGGCACGATTATCTTATTCAGCAGGACACCAGGCTTCCCTGTTGGCATCATCAACTCCTGGAGCTTGGTCAAACTCACGTCCATCTAGTTGGTGATGCCATCAAACAATCTCATCCTCTGTCATCCCCTTCTGCTTTCACTCTTTCCCAGCATCAGGGTCTTTTCAAATGAGTCAGTTCTTTTCAGCAGGTGGCCAAAGTATCGAAGCTTCAACTTCAGCATCAGTCCTTCCAATGAATACTCAGGACTCATTTCCTTTAGGAATGACTGGTTGGATCTTCTTGCAGTCCAAGGGATTCTCAAGAGTCTTCTTCAACACCACAGTTCAAAAGCATCAATTCTTCAGCGCTCAGCTTTCTTTAGAGTCCAACTCTCACATCCATACATGACTACTGGAAAAAGCATAGCTTTGACTAGATGGACGGTTGTTGGCAAAGTAATGTCTCTGCTTTTTAATATGCTGTCTAGGTTGGTCATAGTTTTTCTTTCAAGGAGCAAGCCTCTTTTAGTTTCATGGCTGCAGTCAACATCTGCAGTAATTTTGGAGCCCCCCCAAATTAAGTCTGTCACTGTTTCCATTGTTTCCCCATCTATTTGCCATAAATGATGGGACTGGATGCCATGATCTTTGTGTTTTGAATGTTGAGTTTTAATCTAGTTTATTCATTCTCCTCTTTCACTTTCATCAAGAAACTCTTTAGTTCCTTTTTGTTTTCTGCCATAAGTCTGGGTTCATCTGCATATCTGAGGTTATTGATATTTTATTCAGTTCAGTTCAGTTCAGTCGCTCAGTCATGTCGGACTCTCCGCGACCCCATGAATCACAGCACGCCAGGCCTCCCTATCCATCACCAACTCGTATGTGTTCTCTTAAAGAGAAATGGTCCTCTATTTTAGTTCCATCTTATTTGCTTTCTCTCCAGTTAGTTATTTTTATTGTTGTTTTACAGAGAAATACATCCACCAATTTTATTGCTCCTCCCTGCATTTTGCATGCTGTTTGTTCATTTGGCCTTCATTTCCTTCTAGACCACATATTTTAAGTAATTCTTTCATCAAAAGAGAATGGTTGTGACTCTTTGTGAATTCTATCTCTCAATTTTGCATGTGTGCTCCGTGATGAATAATATTTATCTGGAAATAAAATACTTGGCTGGCAGTTATTTTTCATAACATTTTGAAGTTATTTCCCCATTGCCTTCCAAATTTTACAGTTGTTTTGTAAATAAATACAAATAAATAAATACAAATCAACTATCAATCTAGTTGCCACTGAAACTTTCATATTCTGTTGATTCCCTTCAATGCATATGACCATAGATTTTTAGTTTGTTTATCTCAGCTTCTTGAATCTGAGAATTCACCGAGACAATTTGGAAAAATTCTCAGGTTTTACCTCTTTAAATATTGCCTCTCTCCATTCTTTTAATTCCTTTCTTCTGGAAGCTCCTATTTAAAAAAAAAATTGACTTTTTTAGTTGGTTTTCCATGATTTTTAACTTTTTTTTTTTTTTTTAATAATTTGCATCTCTGAACTGCAGTAATTTTTTAAGATCTATCTTTCAGCTCTCTAATTTTCTTTGGGGCTTCCTTGGTAGCTCAGTCAGTAAAGAATCTTCATGCAGTGCAGGAGACTCGGGTTTGATCTCTGAATTGGGAAGATCCCCTGGAGAAAGGAATGGCAACCCATTCCAGTACTCTTGCCTGGGAAATCCTATGGATGGAGGACCCTGGTGGGCTACAGTCCATGGAGTTTCAAAGAGCCAGACATGACTTAGAGATTAAACCACCACTAAATGATTTTATTTCCCAAAGCACCATTTGATTTTTACCAGGAGATCACTGAGTACCTAGTTATTGTCCCAGTTTTACCCTCCAGAACAGGGAAGTTAATTTCTTGTCTTTTAACCTTATCTGTGCTATTTTCCCATTTTTCTCTCAGGTGGTCTTTTAGTGACTACATGGTCTTCCAGCTCTAACCTCTTGTGTCTATCTGTTGACTCTTTCCCATGGGTGGCTTGTCCCCACGTGATCTTGAGTCAATTTAGGGGATATTTTTGTTGCTTTTGTTTTGTGCTGGCCTCTCCCCTACAAGCCTGGAATGTGGGAGGATTCCTCCAGAGCAGTTTTGCACTTCCCTTTACTATATGACCCAGGGGTAGCATTGATCCAAGACAGACTTTTGTGGGAACTTCTCAGTTTAGAGACTCAGACACCAGAACATGAAATTACAAGAAATCTGGATTACAAAATTGTGTGGCTTACAAATATGGAGTTTAAATTTACTAGGACATATTTTTATTTCTCTTTTTTTTTTGTCTTGAGTTCAGAGTTAGACAAGTTTTCCCATTGTCTTACAACACAGCTTTAAAATAAATGAATCTTTAGAATTCATAGGCTGTCAAATATGCTACAAAAGAAATTGTCTGCTGTAGTGAATGTGGAAAATCTAGAGGGGGGAAAACAGAAAAAAACAAAACAAAATGACCTACTATCGTGTTATCAGCTGACCACTTTAACGTTTTGATGTTCTTAAAGTTCTATTTTTTGGCAGCTCAGATGGTAAAAGATCTGGCTGCAATACGGGAGACTAGGGTTTGATCCCTTGGTCAGGAAGATCTCCTGGATTGGGAGAAAGGCATGGCTACTTACTTCAGGATTTCTGCCTGGAGAATTGTATAGCCTGGCAGGCTATAGTCCATGGGGTCACAAAGAGTTGGACACAGCTGAGTGACTAACACTTCATATATTTTTCTCAAAAAAACAAAAAACAAAAAACAAACAAACCAAAAAAAAGCAAACAAAACCAAAACACAACTAGATCATACATTGCACTTTATTTTATAACAGTTTTCACTTAAAAATAATGCACCATAAAATATCTGCATATCTCTAAATATTTTTCTATAGCAGATTTTCAACTAGAGTGATTTTTCTCTCTTAGAGGACAGTTTTGACTGTCATGAATGGAGAGTGCTGCTGGCCTCAAATGGGTGGAAGTCAGGGATGCTGCTAAACATTTCACTTCGTGCAAGACAGACACTTCCCAACTCCCAGCAAAGAACTATGTGACCCAAAATGTCATCAATGTTGTCGAGGTTAAGCAATTTTTACAACATTGTGTTCAGTTCAGTTCAGTTCAGTTCAGTCGCTCAGTCGTGTCCGACTCTCCACGACCCCATGAATCACAGCACGCCAGGCCTTCCTGTCTATCACCAACTCCCGGAGTTCACTCAAACTCATGTCCATAGAGTCGGTGATGCCATCCAGCCATCTCATTCTCGGTCATCCCCGTCTCCTCCTCCCCCAATCCCTCTAGCATCAGAGTCTTTTCCAGTGAGTCAACTCGTTGCATGAGGTGGCCGAAGTATTGGAGTTTCAGTTTTAGCATCAGTCCTTCCAATGAACACCCATAATTGATCTCCTTTAGCTATACACAAGAAACTAATACAATATTATAAATCAACTATAATTCAATTAAAAATTAAATTTAAAAAAGAGACAATCTTTTTTTAAATTTTTAATTAATTAATTTTTTTATTGGAGGCTAATTAATTTACAATATTATATTGGTTGGTTTTGCCATATATTGACATGAATCCGCCCCGGGTGTACATGAGTTCCCTTTCCTGAACCCCCCTCCCACCTCCCTCCTCCCCTTATCTTCCCTCTGGGTCATCCCCGGGCACCAGCCCCGAGCATCCTGTATCATGAGTCGAACCTGGACTGGTGCTTTGTTTCACATATGATAATATACATGTTTCAATGCCATTCTCCCAAATCATGCCTCCCTCGCCATCTCCCACAGAGTCCAAAAGACTGTTCTATATACCTGTGTCTCTTTTACTGTCTCGTATACATGGTTATCATTACCATCTTTCTAAATTCCATATATATGAGTTAGTATACTGTATTGGTGTTTCTCTTTCTGGCTTGCTTCACTCTGTATAATAGGCTCCAGGTTCATCCACCTCATTAGAACTGATTCAAATGCATTCTTTTTAATGGCTGAGTAATACTCCATTGTGTATATGTACCAAAGCTTTCTTATCCATTCGTCTGCAGATGGACATCTAGGTTGCTTCCATGTCCTTGTTATTACAAACAGTGCTGCGATGTTGGTCATTGTTTTAGTGGGTGCTAATAAAATTGTCTCTTTTTTAAATTTAATTTTTAATTGAATTATAGTTGATTTATAATATTGTATTAGTTTCTTGTGTATAGCAAAGTGATTCAGTCATACATGAATATATATATGTTCTTTTTCAGATTCTTTTCCATTATGGTTATTATAAAACATTGAATACAATTTCTCGTATGTTTTTAATTTTTTTAAATTCTGATCTTCAAAATACTTATTGATAAAAAACTTTTGGAGTCCTAATTATTTTTCTTGTTACTTAAGCAATAATACATGCTGTCTTGAACTATCTTTTTATTTTATCTAACTAGTCTGCTTTCTCTCTAAGGAGCTACTTCTCTGTGCTGTGTTTGTTGTTGACCAATAGGCCCTCAGTTTCTGCCTACTGATAATGGTGGAGAAAATTCAGTTCAGTTCAGTCACTCAGTCATGTTCGACTCTCCGCGACCCCATGAATCACAGCACGCCACGCTTCCCTGTCCATCACTAACTCCCGGAGTTCACTCAAACTCATGTCCACAGAGTCGGTGATGCCATCCAGCCATCTCATTCTCTGTCGTCCACTTCTCCTCCCGCCCCCAACCTTTCCCAGCATCAGAGTCTTTTCCAGTGAGTCAACTCGTCTCATGAGGTGGCCAAAGTATTGCAGTTTCAGCCTTAGCATCAGTCCTTCCAATGAACACCCAGGATCGATCTCCCTTAGAATGGACTGGTTGGATCTCCTTGCAGTACAAGGGACTCTCAAGAGTCTTCTCCAACACCACAGTTCAAAAGCATCAATTCTTTGGCGATCAGCCTTCTTCACAGTCCAACTCTCATATCCATACATGACCACTGGAAAAACCATAGCCTTGACTAGACAGACTTTTGTTGGCAAAGTAATGTCTCTGCTTTTTAATATACTATCAAGGTTGTTCATAACCTTCCTTCCAAGGAGTAAGCGTCTTTTAATTTCATGGCTGCAATCAGCATCTGCAGTGATTTTGGAGCCCCCAAAAATAAAGTCTGACACTGTTTCCACTGTTTTTCCATCTATTTCCCATGAAGTGATTAGCAGTATATAAATAGTGAGAATGCAAGACCTCCTTTGTAGATTAGCAGTAGTGTGTTGGGACATGCTAAGGTGCTGTTCTTTAGCAATAGTGTGATTTGGACTTATATTTTTCTTCCTTTGATTTCAGTTGCAAACTGAGTATAATAATATTAATACTTAGCTTGTAAGTTTTTGTTAGAATTTGAGAGTATGTCGGCAAAATGCCTGTAGGAAATTAATAGTTGTCATAAAAGTGATAGAACATGTATGTTTAGGGAGGGACCCATATGAGAAATATCTTGCCTAAGATTGAGCTTCCATTAATTTCTCATTTACATGTTTTCTTCTCTGCAATCATTCTCTTTCTTTTCAGTCCTTTAACTTTATTGAGGCTTTCAAAGGCTAAGTCAAATATATCTCTTGGTAAAGTTCACATTGCACTTGAAAATATGTGGTTTATTCTCAACTAT
The DNA here is from genome assembly GCF_049115385.1 of Moschus berezovskii. Classification (NCBI taxonomy): domain Eukaryota; kingdom Metazoa; phylum Chordata; class Mammalia; order Artiodactyla; family Moschidae; genus Moschus; species Moschus berezovskii. Next base: position 14,198,038 of record NC_142482.1, on the reverse strand, counting down.
CTTTATATACTGAGTTCTAAGATAATGATAAGAACAAACTCTGTATGATTTCAATACTTTTAAACCATAAAATTTTTGCACCTTGTTTTATGTCCCTGGATATATTCCAGTGTCTTCTGGTTTATAGCTTATGGGAACATAAATAGAATTTATATCCTTCTGTTTTATGTGAAAACTGTATAAATCTTAATTATGTTGAATTGGTTCATAGTGATTTTTAGGTCTACTATATCCTTTTACTTTCCCCTCTATTAATTCCACTATTTTTGAGAGTTTGATATTGAAACTCCAGTTAAAAACCTTAATTTATCTACTTAAAAATAGCAAAATATAGTGTAACTATATGTAACTTTGTTCTGTATTTTCCAAGTCTCCACGTTATCATTTTGTTGTTGTTCAGTCACTCAGTCACGTCCAACTCTTTGTGACCACACGGACAGAAGCAGGCCAGTGTTCCCTCTCCTTTACCAACTCCCAGAATTTGTCAAACACATGTCCATTGAGTTGGTGATGCCATCCAACCATCTCACCCTCTGTCATCCTCTTCTCCTCCTGCCTTCAATCTTTCCCAATATCAGGGTCTTTTTCAATGAGTCAACTCTTTGCATTAGGTGGCCACAGTATTGGAGCTTCAGCTTCAGCTTCAGCATTGGGGTTGATTTCCTTTAGGATTGACTGGTTTGATCTCCTTGCAGTCCAAATGACTCTCAATAGTCTTCTCCAACACCACAGTTTGAAATCATCAATTCTTTGGTGCTCAGCCATTTTTTATTGTCCAGATCTCATATCCATACATGACTACTGGAAAAATCATAGCTTTGACTGTATGGACTTTGTTGGCAAAGTAATATCTCTGCTTTTTAATAGGCTGTGTAAGTTTATCACTGTTTTTCCTCCAATGAACAAGAATCTTTTAATTTCATGGCCGCAGTCACTGTCCAAAGTGATTTTGGAGCCCAAGAAAATAAAGTCTCTCACTGTTTCCATTGTTTCCCCATTTATTTGCCATGAAGTGATGAGACTGGATGCCATGATCTTCGTTTTTCGAATGTTGAGTTCTAAATCAGCTTTTTCACTCTCCATTTTCACCTTCATCATGAGGGTCTTTAATTCTTCTTCACTTTCTCTCATAAGGGTGTTGGTCATCTACATGTCTGAGGTTATCGATATTTCTCCCGGCAATCTTGATTCCAGCTTGTGCTTCATCGAGCCCAGCGTTTCTCATGATGTATTTTGCATATAAGTTAAATATGCAGGGTGGCAATATACAGCCTTGACATACTCCTCTCCCAATTGTGACCCAATCTGTTGGTCCATGTCTGGTTCTAATTGTTGCTTCTTGACCTCCATACAGGTTTCTCAGGAGATGATATTCCCATCTCTTTAAGACTTTTCCACAGTTTGTTGTGATCCACACAGTCAAAGGCTTTGGAGTAGTCAACGAAGCAGAAGTAGATGTATTTCTGTGATCTCTAGCCTTTTCTATGATCCAGTGGATGTTGGCAATTTGATCTCCATGTTATCATACTTTCATAATAATAAAAAAAGGTTGATCTTCCAGTGAACTGGTAAAAGACAGACATTACAGAGTCAGATTCTATGCAAGTGCAAAACAGTTTCTTTGGAGTGAAAAATACTCTATGTAGTCAGTAGAGAGAACTGTGGTCCCTCCTTCAGTCACTGGGGTGCCACTCAGGGCACTGAAGCAGTAATTTACCAGCAACCTGGAAGCGGTAGAGTGAGTGTTACAGTGCAGCAGGTCATGGGGTTTAACATTGTCAGGCAAGATACTTTTATGTTAAGATCACTTAACAGGGGTGACCTTGGGCAATATTGTGGAATAGGCAAGGTTGGTCTTTATTTCTCATTTCATACCACGCAGGGCCAAGCTGTACTCTCACCCCCGGCCAGAAGTCCTGCACTTGCTCCTGGAGAGTGTTATTCTTCGCTGGCTATCACAGCAGAAATGCTAACATGTGTTCTCTCTATACATCAGCCAACAGAGCTGCCAGTGGTATATGCATTTTAACAGGGGTTTTCTGAAGACCAAAAAGGCTTTGAACTCAATGGAATGAGTCCTTCAGGGGAATTAAAGTTCGTGGGGGAGATAGTAAGATGTGGGGAACCTTTCCAACACCTCCAAAATAATATTTAATTAAGCTGATGCTTTCTCATAAGGCTAATTTTTGAGACATATGTAGAAATTTTGAGGATCACTTGGAAGAAATGCAGTGTATGTTCAGGTACTATATCTGTATTTTAATTTATTGAGCATCCCTCCTGCCTGAAATACTGTCAGTTTTGTACATTAGCACCTCAGCGAAGGCTTATATTCATCCTCTGATATAAATAATCTCACTTAGAGATGAGGTCAAAGAGATTGAATGACTACACCTCAGGAGCTGTCAAGGAACACATTTTTATACCATTTGCAGGAGAAGAGTCACCAGAGTTTCCTGCTGGTCCTGAAAAATGCCAATGTCTTTTCTAGAGTAGATCTTTGTGATGTGAAGCTTAGGACTTCTGTACCTCTGTGTTCAATATCCCAAGGGATTCTGCCAAGAATAAGTAGCCTGGGGCAGAGGATGGGAAGTTACTGTGGTTAATTTCGTGTATCTCCTTCCATCTTTATTGCTGGTTGTGGCTAGTCTAGTCCTGAAAAGGATGGGTTGTAAATCCATGTGTGTGTATGGGCACATGATGGGTTAATGTGTTTATGGGCATGTGTAGACATATACATGAATTCTGAGTTGGTGTTTTGAAGCATCCTGGTCAATTGGCTAGATGGATTTTCAAATGTTACAAATAGGTATAGAAATGATTGGCATTACCTAAGTGTACATGGCATCTGGTTCATTGTTTTATCAGCTGTATCTCTGCAATTGGTGTTGTTCTACTGCTTTCCCATCTACTGGGTGGGATTCAGGACACACAACACCTTAATATAACATCTTGGCATACTGAATATTTAAAGCTACAGGAGTTTGAGAAAATAGCAGATGCAGAAATGTTGCTCTGCCCTTCTCTCCTGAAACAGGTCATAAACCCTCATGTAAGGGGTGCCCTCCCTACACTTGGTGGAAAGGAGCATTCTTCTCTCAGAAGAGTCCTTAACAACCAGGCCTTGCTAAGTTTCCCCCATGTACTGCTCTAACCTCACACTCCTTCACCTGCTTCATTATTCCACGACTGCCCCCTCTTCATCAAAGTACACATATAAATGTCACATCTATTTCTTCAGGTCTTCATTTCCTTAGGAAACCTCTTGCATCATGTAAAACTCATACTATGTAAATCCTTATGTTTTTCTCCCATGAATCTGCCTGTTAGTTTAATTTTCAGAACCAGTGACCCTAAGAGAGTAAAAGAGAACTTTTCCTTCTTTGTACATTCTGTAAATTTTGTTATGCTTGCAGGAGTTCCTCTGATAAATACGACTTCTGGATGGTATCTCAGCACTTATTTCTGCTCACCACACCCTTAGTGCTTCTTGTCGTTGTTTTCAGTCACTCAGTCGTGTTTGACTCTGTGGCCCCAAGGACTGCAGCATGCCAGTCTTCCCTGCCCTTCAGCATCTCCCAGAGGCTGCTCAAACTCATGTCCATTGAGTCAGTGATGCCATCCAACCATCTCGACCTCTGTTGTCCTCTTCTCCTCCTTCATTCAATCTTTCCCAGCATCAGGGTTTTTTTTCCAATGAGTCGGCTCTTTGCATCAGGTGGCCAAAGTATTGGAACTTCAGCATCAGTCCTTCCAATGAATATTCATGGCTCATTTATTTTAGGATTGACTGTTGGATCTCCTTGCAGCCCAAGGGACTTTCAAGAGTCTTCTCCAGCACCACAGTTCAAAAGCATCAGTTCTTCAGTTCTCAGCATACTCTCACATCCATACATGACCACTGGAATAAACCATAGCTTTGACTAGACGGATGTTTGTTGGCAAAGTAATGTCTTTGCTTTCTAACACGCTGTCTATATTTGTCATTGCCTTTTTTCCCCCAAGGAGCAAGTGCCTTTTAATTTCATGGCTAGAGTCACCATCTGCAGTGATTTTGGAGCCCAAGAAAATAAAGTCTGTCACTGTTTCCATGGTTTCCCCATCTGTTTGCCATGGAGTGATGGGACTAGATGCCATGATCTTCATTTTTCGATTTTTGAATTTTAAGTCAGCTTTTTCACTCCTCTTTAACTTTCATCAAGAGGCTCTTTAGTTCCTCTTTGCCTTCTGCCATAAGGGCAGTGTCGTCAACATAGCTGAGGTTATTGCTGTTTCTCCCATCAGTGTTGATTCCAGCTTGTGCTTCATCCAGCCTGGCTGTGGGGAGACAGCAAATAAGCCAAGATGGTGTGTCCAGGCTTTCTTGCTCCATGTTTTGTAAATAATGACTATGGCAGCTGAGCTCATTTATAGTACTGCACATGCACATCATGAGGCACTCACTTTGTCATGGGCTGTTTTTGATACATAAGCTCCAACCAAAAAACCGCAGCATTACTGCAGCATCGTGGCTGTGTCCATTGTGTTGGCCACAAGAGGAGAGAATACAGCACGTCTACTGCTACGGCTGCTGCATCAGCCGGGAGGGAATAAATATGTCTGCAGTTCCTATGGCTCCTCAAGTCCTCTTCCAGCCTCTTAGCTTGTGCCTTGCATACCCTGGGTTCAGCGAACTGTGTGAACAGCAAGACAACTGGCATCACAAACAGGTTGATCAGGGATACATTGGGCATAGTTGGCAGGATACCCAGCAGGTAGAAGAGCCTGATACCCCACTGGGTGGAGGAAGGCATTGGCCACCGTACGGTATGTGGCTGCGATTCTCTTGGTTTGGGCTCCACTGGAAGACTGGGAGGTAATGGGCAGTTCACTGAATAGTACTGAAAAGGCGTTAAAGGTGGTGAGTTCCCATTTTCTGGACAAGGCGGCATGGACTTCTGCTGGCACTGTGAGTTGGATTTTCCTGACTACCTTGAAGGTAAATATGGATAGTGTCTTATGACATGCTGTGCTGGTGCATGATGTGCAGAGATGTTTGGAAGAACTAGAGCAATGTTTATTGGCATTAGAGCAATAACCTTGTGGTCCTGAAGAACCCAGCGTCTCTGACAACAAGGTGGTAAGTGACGGTGATGATGAATGTTATGAGACCACGGGTCCCCACTTGACAGCGAGGCCCCTTGTTCAGTAGAAAGGGAAGCATAAACAGCCTGGGACCCGGTGGGACATCCTCATGGGGCCCCAGCATGACTGAGTTCATGACGTATCAGGTGGTGTGGTCTACTTGGGTGCACAGGTTGGGCAAAGACAAGGAGAACCCTTGGCAGCTGGCTTTTGTGACTCTGGGGATGAGGTAGAATAGTTGGCATCCACAACCACTCACCCCTCACTGAGACAAAGGTTGCAGAGCACTCGGTGACTCATGCAAGGGGCACCTAACCAAACCCACACCCTCATGGAATGAATTAGCACTGTCACCCACACCATGTGGTCGAAAGTGGTAGAACTCCTAGATTCTGTGAATAAATGACATACTTATGCTGAGTTGACCCAAGTAGTGAGAGAACTGGGTATGAAGCAGTCAGTATTTGACCCAAACACCCGAGGTCCAGATGATGAGCGTTTTACTGGCAGCATTCGAGATGCCATTTTGAACAATGCCCTGCCTACGTCTTTGGGATCCCTGGCTGCTATTCTTGTGCCCTGTGTGTGGTCACCTATGAGGTGATCTCGATGGTGGCTAACTCGGGAAAAATAGAGGGATGGTGGCAGGCAAAACGGATTGATTAGAAGTGTGAAGACCCTGAGGGGGGCCCAAGCTATTAAAGCCCCCATCTGGGTGATGAGAATGAAATTGTGGGCTGATTTTCTGGCACCAGGAGTTGACAGAAATAAAATTGATAGACAGCCCAGTGCTCTGGGCATAGAGCTATGGAGGCACTGAGACTAGAACAAGCTTACCAAGTTTGGGAAGCGCCCACAGCAAGAGATACGGGCTGTTCAGTTAAAAGATTGCATGACACGCAGGATATTACTTTAGAGGATGCCCTTTTCTGCTTTGAAGAGGGCTCAGACCAAGGTGTCTTCCTGAAGAGCCCAAGCAGGGACTGGAAGCCCCCTGTACAACTTGCATCACTGGTCAGAGAGTAATGGCCCGTTGATGTAGTTGCTGAATGTAACTTTGTTTGTGGAAACACAGAGCAGTTTCCTGGTCCTAGTGGTTGATGGCTGTGGTGGCCAGATAGTGTGTAAAGGCTGTGTCCTTACTTTTGGAAATTGGATGGCTCCCTGTGAAGAGGTAAAGGCTGTGTCTTATGCTGTAGACTTAGAATTGCTGCTGCTGCTGCTAAGTCGCTTCAGTCGTGTCCGACTCTGTGCGACCCCATAGACGGCAGCAGATCAGGCTCCGCCGTCCCTGGGATTTTCCAGGCAAGAACACTGGAGTGGGTTGCCATTTCCTTCTCCAATGTGTGAAAGTGAAAATTGAAAGTGAAGTCACTCAGTCGTGTCTGACTAGTAGCGACCCCATGGATTGCAGCCCACCAGGCTCTTCTGTCCATGCCATTTTCTAGGCAAGAGTACTGGAGTGGCTTGCCATTGCCTTCTCCGGTAGACTTAGAACAGAGCTCTGTAAAAGCTGTGCCCTCAGATTCAGAAAGTCTGTGCCCTCAGATTCACAGCCCATATGGATGGACTGTGAACGCTGCAAAGATCCCCTCCTTGAAGGGATGGGCCCAGGGACTGTAGGCTGTTTGCAGGGCTTTAATAAAATTCTGCGGGAGTGGAGTTTCCCCTGTGGAGGCTTTCCTGCAATTTCACAAGGACAGATGGTGGACTGGACTTGGCCATTTGAGATAAAGGCACTCCACATGCAGTGAGTGGCTCTTCTAGCCCAATGAGGGCAAGGACTGCAGCATGGATTCCAGGTGAAACTTGGCCTTGGGTTTTGCTGTGTACTGGGGATGTAACTGATTGTTGTAACATCTACTGCTGTTGTAAGATGTAAATGCAAGGGTCAGTGTTACTCACCAAGGGAATATTGCAGAAGATTGACTACATGTAGATGGTGAGGTGAGAGACCTTGAAGGGGTGGAGTGTGGGAAGAGAGCTAATGAGCTAAGATGGTGTGTTCAGGCTCTCTCACCCCATGTTTTGTAAATAATGACTATGTAACAGCTGAGATCATTTATAAGCCTGCACATACAGTCACGAGGTACTCACTTGGTCATGGGATACTTTTGATATATGAACTCCACCCAAAAACGTGGTGGCATTACTGCTGCATCATGACCGTGTCCATTGGGTCAGTCTCCAGAGGAGAGAATACAGTGTGTCTACTGCTATGGCTGCTGTGTAAGCCTGGAGAGAGCTTGTGTTGTGTTAGGTTACGCTATGGCTGCTGCATCGGTCTGGAGAGAGTAAAGTGTGCATTTCCTATGGCTCCTTCAGTCTTCTTCCAGCCTCTTAGCTCGTGCCTTGCCTACCCTGGGTTCAGTGAACAGTGTGAACAGCGAGACAGTTTGCATCATGAACAGGATGATCAGTGATACACTAACATTTCCCATGATGTACTCTGCATATAAGTTAAATAAAGCAGGGTGACAATATATAGCCTTGATGTATTCCTTTCTCAGTTACGAACCAGTTTGTTATTCCATGTCCAGTTCTAACTCTTGCTTCTTGACCTGCATACAGATTTCTGACGAGGAAGGTAAGTGGTCTGATATTCCCATCTCTTTAAGACTTTTCCACAGTTTGCTGTGATCCACACAGTCAAAGGCTTAGCATAGTCAATAAAGCAGAAGTAGATGTTTTTCTGGAATTCTCTTTCTTTTTCTGTGATCCAGCAGATGTTGGCAATTTGATCCCTGGTTCTTCTGCCTTTTCTAAATCCAGCTTGTACATCTGGAAGTCCTCAGTTCACATGGATAAACAGCAAAAGCTTTGGGTCATAGAATGGAGTTTTACCTTGCTACAACATAGGGGCTTTCAGAATTCCATTTGTAACCTGGGGACCATAATGTCTACCTTTCAGTAAAGCTGGAGAATTGCAAATCAGATGGCTAAGCATGTAAAACAGTACCTGGCACACAGTAAAAGTTTGGAGAAAGGCTTACACCTGCTTGCATGTTGATCTTAGGAGCAAACTTCTACATGTTGAAGACATGGAGCACAGTGTCCTGCATATAGTGCTCTAAAATTATTTTTATGGACAAATAAAAAATCATTTTACTCATTTTCTGTGTATAGCATTCACACTTTCATGGCATACAATAGACAGCTATGGATAGTTGGCCTTAAATAAGAGAAATTCACAAGGGTCCATTAAGAAAGGCTGCTACTCCTAGAACTTGTTCATGGTGAAAGGCCGCTGAAGGTCTCTCAATTAAAAATCCCTTTGTGTATGTGCAGTTTTAGTGAGAAGAAAATGTTTGTGTTGGGATTTAAAAATTTATATGCTTTAATATCTTGAAAATTGGAACCATATTTTAGAGAAGAGGCTCTCAAATTTCACAAAAATTGCATGCAACAATTTCCTTAATGTCTCCCTTGGAACTTTGGGGTAATGTTTCTAAAGTTGGATGAAAGCTGACCTAGTGTATTTTCCTCTGCAGACTTAGGATGGGCTGTTTCCACAGGTTAAGCAAAACAAGATCTTGACTGATGCAGTTGGTTTCTAAAAAGCAGGTCAAGGTTTTCTGACATTGCTCTGAGAAAAAGGAATCAAACTGTCTTGCCAAAAATTGAGATGCCAGTTTTCTGTCTTCTAACTGGGAAAAATACTGTTTATGTTTATTATCTCAAGATCTGAAGACTCACAGACAGTGCAGGAGAGAACTATGCTTTAGATGTGTCTATGTTTCAGCTCTTTCAGGAGGAATGCAGACTCTGAACTTGTTTGTGAATTGGGTTACATGCATTGTTGATTTCACAGGGTGACTTTCATAGCTCAGCGCTCACAGGTGGAATATAAAATACAACCAGCATACCCTAGAACAGCTGTCCTTGAAACATTCTAAATGTTCCAAGGGAAAACTCTGTTTATAATGTAAATAAGACCTCCAGCAAGGCTTACAGATAAAAGTAGCTCAAATGACTCCAGGGAAATTGATCTCACTATGGTCTCTGGTAAGCAGTGAGAACCAGGTGCTGGGTGGTTAGGCGCTTTGGAGATACAAAATGGCAGCTTTACTTCTTGCCACATTGTCAATTCCGTCGGGGAGGAGGGGTATATTTGTTCACCTTCAGGAGCTCTAGGATCACACTCTTCATATGATTGGCACTCCGAAACCATCTGTTGATTGGATGAGTGAAAGACAGTGTTGACCACACTGACAAAGGACCAGCTTGAGGTCACTTTAGTTAAAGTGTGAAATATGCCATGTGGAACTCTCAACAGATCCAATGTCCCTGCATCTTGTCTTCTTAGGCGTGCAGGAGGCTGCACCATTAACCATGGAGCTCTATACTGAGTGAGTCCCTAAAACAAGCGTGACTACATGTGATTTTCTTTTTTGGCAGAAAACCGAGTGTATTACATAATACATAAATTTATAAAATATCTACATTGTTTCTATCCTGATGCAGCTTGACTATAACTCCCATGAGACTCATGTTTGTGTCTTGCTCTATTACACCAAGACACAATGTTGTATAAGGGATAAAAAATGGACTCTAGACTGACTGCCTAAATCGGAGTTTCAGGTCTGCCAATCACTGTGTGACCTGGGCAAGTTACAGAACCTCACTGTGGTTTGATGTTCTTATTGGAAAAATGGGATTTGAGTGCTTTTAAGAAGATGAAATAAAGTAAATGAACATTAAACATCTAAAACAGTAGTTGGAATATGGTAAATTCTCACTAAAGGTAGCCATCTGACAGAACTTTGTTCTTACACTTTTCCACAGATTTTAAGAACAAGGGCTTACACTTAACAAGCACCTGGTCTCTGCCTCTTGCTTTACATACCTTACTTATCATGAGCCAGAATTTGGTGTAAAGCTGTTCTCTCCTCCTCTATGAGTAGATCTAGTAACTGCAGGGGTGAAGCACCTGTGCTAGTTTTTGAAGCTGCTGTGGCAAATCACCCCAAATGTATTGGCTTAAGACAGCAGAAGTTCACTCTCTCATTCATCTGGAATCAGGTTCGCTGGCCAGAATCAAGGTGTGAGCTGAGCTGCACTCCCTCTGGAGTTCTCAAGAAGGACTTCCTCCTTCTTGGTCTTGCCCAGCTCCTCCTCGCTGCTGACACTGCTGGACTTGGAGCTGCGTCGGTTCCAGTTGCCCCTGGTCCCACTGCCTTCTCTTCTGTGTGTGGCTCCCTCTAGTAAGGATGCTTGAGACCACATTCAGTGCCCGTGCAGACAGTCCAGGACCTGCAAAGGCCAGTTTGGGGCCCTGTTAGATAACATTCACAGCTTGCAAAGATTAGAACGTGGATATCTTTGTTTGAGAAATGGGTCATTTCTCAGCTTATTACAGCCCCATAAGGATTTCTCAAACTATGATTTCTAAGATTCTACAATGATACTGAGTACACTTATTAAACCATCCTCAAAATGGGCATTATATAGCCTAAATGGTATATCTCATTGAGTGTCACTAAATTCAAATTGATCATTATTCTTTTTATTTTGAAACTGAGCTTAAACCTTTTTTTAATTATTTTTACTTTACAATATTGTTTTGGTTTTGCCATACATTGACATGAATCAGCCATGGGTGTACATGTGCTCTCCATCCTGAACCCCCCTCCCACCTCCCTCCCCATCCCATCCCTCTGGGTCATCCCAGTGCACCAGCCCTGAGCACCCTGTGTCATGCATCGAAACTGGACTGATGATTCGTTTCACGAAACTGTGTTTTAAAAACTTTTAAACATAAGTTAGATTAATCCTGGCATTCCAGCATTTTCTTACAATTTTATTTTATTTTTTTGTTGACCTAATGGCATTATCTTTTTATTATAAAAAAGAAAATTGACCTTTAAAAAGGTAGTGCGTTACCCCAAATCAAAACTTTGAGCCAACCAAGGATAGCAGCCAAAGACTTTCAACATCTAAGCAAGTATTCTTTATATTTCATCCTACTGACAAAGTGCTTTCTTAGCAAGAGTGTTTGCATTTTCTTTTAAAAAACATATTTTAAAGAATCTTTCAAAAAAGCTTAAAAATCTTTTTCAAGTCTTTAGAAAATGCTTTAATGATGTACTTTAGGTAGCATAAATATTGCTCTGTGTGAGGTCAAAGTAAAGATTAAGGAGGATTTTTTTTTGCCTTATTTAGTTTAGTCCATAGTTTTAAGAAAATATAAATTTGCTATAGCATAACTGCTATGGAGTTTTCTGTCTAACTGCTAACAATCAAATGAATGTTGGTTTTTTGAGCTTCCCATGTACAATACAAGCATTAAAACACTGACAAATGTTGTGTGGCCAGACTGATAGCCTAGAGTGAAATATTGGCAATTACAGAGGATGGATGGCAAGAAAGAGCTGACAAAGGAGACTGTTCGTTGTACAGCAGTTAGCAGCCTCGCTGCGAAGGCCAGGACATCATTATCTTACTCAAATTTTTGTTTCCTTTGTTTCACTTGTTCTCCCATTGTCTTGTAACATTTGCATATCTGAGAACGAACATAGCCGTAATTGGAATAATCTATTCCTAAACTATTTTGTAAAAATTCTTAGTCACAAGAATGTGCTCTAACCATGAAAGTTCCCTGTAGATTACACCTCAGTAAGTCTTTCATCCAAAAGAGAGGGGGTGGGAGTGGTAGGATGGCCTAATGATAGTCCTTATTCATGGATTTTAAGACTTGTAATGAGACTTGAAGATACTGACAAATCTAGCGAATTGCAGGAAAAGTAAAAATAAACACACTGTGAGGACTGGTCTAATGTCAGATTGGCAGGAAACAATAAAATGAGGCCAACCAGGAAAATAATTTTGGTGCATGTTCCCCGCTGTCACTGCATCCTGTACTGACTGGTGAGTGCCTTTGTGTTGTGCAAGCCATCTAAGGACCAAGAGGGAACTAAAATACCACCTGAGTTCTCTGATGTTCTATAAATGCGATTAATAACTTTCGTTAGGTGTTGTAGTTTTAAATATTTTTTTAAGATAGGGAGAGCTCTATGTCAATTAAGCATTTCTTCACAGAAATATCATAAATGTATTAGATATCAGCAAGTTCCTAAAATGGTTAAACAAATTGCATTTTTCACAAAACAAGACAGATTATATTTGTATATATGCTGTCGCTTTTGTTAAAACGGGCAGATCAGTTCATCTCTAACTTTATTATTGTGTATGTCTATCTATTTATCTAACTACCTAACTATCTATCTAATCTTTACTTTCAATAACCTCTGTGGTAAGGTAAGTTTTTCAAGATATAACCCAGGCCCTTAGACTATCAACTTACAATGGAAAATCTGGTTTTGTAAAACAGCTGGAGTTAAAGGGAAGCTTTTTGTGGGTAAACCTCAGTGAGATTGTTGGTCTAAAATAGTGAGTCAATCAGCTTTGGTTTCATAAAAACCACCCCAGCTGTCAGTAGCTCAAAATAACATGGTTTAATCTGGATCCTGGCCACACATTAGGGGGTCCATGTGTGTCTCTCCTCTCCTAGCTGGACCATATTTTTCTCTTCCAATTCTTTCTGGAAGCCAGGAAGAACAAGCCAAATCATATAAACACCTTTGAAATCTAACTGTGTCAAATTCACTAACATCCAACTTGCTAACAATGAAAATTGACCAGGATGAGTCACATGACCAAGCTGAACATGAATTAAGCTGAACAGCCTCTCAACACCTTCCTCCCTGGAAGTCGGGAAAGAGACTGAACAATAATCCAAGTTACAGCAAGTACAAAGTCTCCCTTTAGCTTGGTCATGAACAGCCCAGAGATGGGCGCTGCTGCCCTAGGACCACCGGGCCCCTGAAGCTGCCCTCCACACTGCCTTGGTCTCCTGGGGGAGCCAAGGATGCAACACGGAGTGGCTGCCACTCCCCCGCATATGCGGAGCCTCCGCCTCACCCGTCTGCTTTGACTGAGGAAGGGGAGGGCCAGCTGGGTCCTGTGTGGTGTAAAGGAAAGCAGTGTCCGGTGGTGGAAAGAACTGGGACTTTGCTGTCACCACCTCATCTCAATGGCAGTGGAAAACACGATCACTAGGTGAGTCTCTGTCCTAAAGGCAACCTGAAATGATACCCTTGCGAGAACAAAACTGGGGCCCGGGGGAGGTGCTCCTGGACCTGAGTTCTCCCCCGAGGGAGGAGGCCGTGTAAGGAGTGAGGAGAGTACATGATGCCGGAGACCACTGTTTGTCTCTGGATTATTTCCTTGCCTGGCGCTCAATTCTGGAACTGTGGCTTTACTTTTAATGTGTTTTTGTCTCTTTAATTACATTAAATGGTTTTTGGAGGAAAGGGTCTTCTTGAAGGCTCTGGGCCTCACACAGTACCCAGCTGTGCCACCCTTGTGAGGGGGAGCAGGAGGGGAGAAATGAGTTATCTCTGTCAACCCCTGCCACCCTGAGCTCTCACTTTCTTCTCTGGCTGTCTTCTGCTCGTCTCTGAAGTGGAGATGGGGCTCTCGCCTCTACATCGGTGCCTGACACATAGTACAAGGGCAGTGAAAATGCTTCAGGTAAAAGGATAATCCCTATTCACTCCAAAAGCTTCCAAAAGTGTACAATAAAGTTGGCTTAAGGCAGCGAAATAAATGGTTGAACTGTTTAAAAATAAAATGTATTAAACATTATTTCCAATGGTACATCATCAGATTTCATATCCCTTCTTCCCAGAAAAACAGTAATTTGAAAGAAATGAAATCCTATTTGCCACATGAAAAGATTCCTCTTGAGGTCACTTGTGATTTCTATTTAGCCAGGAAAACAAAATCTACTCAGGCAGACATCCTTCTAAATTCACCATGTTGAAAAAGCCCCCAGCTTCAGCACACAGTTTGGTTATTTAGTTTGCCCAGTGATTTACAGCTTTTATATAATAACTCAGCAAACCTGTTGGAGGTTGAATAACTTTCATGGGTTCCCCATTGACTCTCAGTGATGAAAATTCCTGCATCAACCAAAAATACACTTACCACTGAAACACAGGAATATTCTTTGTTAGTTTCCCCTAAATTGCCTGTAAACCTAATTTTGTGATAGAAACTGAATATACCTAAACATCTCAAACTATTAAAAGAGTCAGAGGGGTGAGACCAGATTTCTGTTGTGTTTTCTCATGGGATTCCTGGAGGATGTCTTATGGATATAGTCAGTGTTACTATTTTTATCATTTCTGGCACCAATTTATCCTGGGAAACATTTCTTTCACTCCCATAAGAAACAGCGAAGAGATTTGAAGAGATGAGGGATGATGCAACTCTACTCTCTCTCCCTAATCTGTTGTCTTGAGAAAACATTTTATAGATTTCTTTCAGACCCACAGGGCAATCTCTAGTTGCCCTAAGCTGGATGTGGACCCTGAGATCTGGAGTCATGGCTCTACAACTTGGGCAACTTACTTAACCTTCTTGTGGTTCATTAGCTTCATCTATAAGATGGGAATTAGAATTACTCTATGAAAATTAAATGAGTTGCTATACATTAAGGGCTTACAGTAGTGCCTAGTACCAGTAGGCACTCTGTAATTACTTGCTACCATTATTATGTCAATGGCATATTTCCTGGTTTATTGTTTATACTCTGTTGTTTGGGTCTGAATTCCACTGTGATTGGGGTTTTCCAGGTGGTGCTTGTGGTAAAGAACCCACCTGACAATGCAGGAGACATGAGAGATGCAGGTTTGATCACTGGGTTGGGAAGATCTCCTGGAGGAGGAAATGGTAATCCGTTCCAGTATTGTTGCCTCAAGATTCCCATGGATGGTCAAGCCTGCCAGGCTATGGTCCATAGGGTTGCAAAGAGTTGGACATGACTGATGCAACTTAGCATGCACACACCACTGTGATTATAAGCTGATCGACTTCTTTCCTTTTGCCTTCTCACCTTTCATCTGTTTTTAGAAAAATCTATTCAAAATTGGAAAAAAAGACTTTAATAAAAGCAGTTCATCAGGCAGGGAGGAATTTCTAAGCTGTCTAGAGAGGTTATTCTCTTTCCCCAGCTTTGTTGCCTTTTATGTTTTCCTTTGGGTAGCAGACTCATTTTGAAATTGGAAAGAGTTGTGAAGCTCTGGTCTTGCATCAAAATAATTTCTGATGCATCCAATTTGCATGTTGAAAGCCATCTTTCCAGAAACACAAAGCCATCATTTGGGGAAAATAATCACTTCTCCAGTTTAATGTCAGTGAAGAATTTATTACAGCAAGAATGAAAAGCAAGGTTAGAAAATGCATCAGATAAGAACTAAAAGTGATCAGATTTTATTTATAATGGAATTCACAATGTATTAGGCACCCTTGGGGCATCATCATGTGTTCTTTTCATTAGTACCTCTTATGTGTTCTGTTGTCTTTCATTAAGATATTTCATTTCTCTTTTCCTGGAGAATCAAGGCAGGAATTTAAACTTCCAGGGCACAGCAATAAACCACCTGTTGTACAGATGCTTCATGTTATTGTGTGTGAAGGCAGATTGGGAATAAAAGAGATGCAATATTTTAAAAATTGGGGTGTTATAAATTGGGTCAAATGTTTGCCTTTAAAAGTTCTGTCTCAGGATGCAAGTGACCTATTTGACAAATGTCCTAGGTGGCTTATTAGAGTATAGTACAGATTGCCCAGACATTTTGTTAAAGAGAATTGTTTGTTTCTCTGCCGAAATAAAACACCCTTTCTTGTTGTTTAGTCACTAAGTCATGTTTGACTCTTTGCGATCCCGTGGACTGCAGCATGTCAGGCTTCCCTGTCCTTCACTATCTCCTGGAGTTTGCTCATACTCATGTCCGTTGAGTTGGTGATCCTATCCAGCTATCTCATCCTCTGTTGCCCCCTTCTTTCTGCCCTCAATCTTCACCAGCATTAGGGTCTTTTCCACTGAGTCATCTCTTCACATCAGGTGGCCAAAATAATGGAGCTTAAGCTTCAGCTTTAGCACCAGTACTTCCATTGAATATCCAGGATTGATTTCCTTTAGGATTGATTGGCTTGATCTCCTTGCAGTTCAAGGGACTCTCAAGAGTCTTCTCCAGCACCACAATTCGAAAGCTTGCACTCAGCCTTCTTTATGGTCTGACTCTTTGCAAATTCATGGACTATAGCCTGCCAGGCTCCTCTGTCCATGGAGTTCTCTAGGCAAAAATACTTGAGTGGGTAGCCATTCTCTTTTCCAAGGGATCTTCCCAACCCAGGTGTCAAACCTGGGTCTCCTGCACTGCAGGCAAATTCTTTACCATCTGAACCACCAGGGAAGCCCCCAAAACACCTTGGAGGAAATTAGTATGTCCCTAAAAGCTCTATTACAAGGCAGCTTATGACCTTTGATATGTGGCAGAAATAATTAATATCTGAGAAAGGCATTCTGTTAGGGAAACCGCTGACCAAAACCACCTGCTCTGTCCAGGCCTGATAGTAACCATTTGCATGAGTTACTCTTACAACCTCCTCTTACAACAGGAGGTCCTTGTAATGAACATGGAACTAACAAGCTACCACCAATGGGAAGAATTTGGAAAAGATCAAAAGGAAAGAGGAGACACCAGTCCATGTGTCTTACGAAACTCCCAGGATCCTTCTTGATGGAATCCATCTTGGTTGAGGGATGTGTGTGCTAGTCACATCAGATTGTCTAGTGAGAATGATTGGCCAGAGACTGATCTGGGGTGACCTCAGACTGCAACAGCTTGGAGTGGGGCTTGGGTTCCCAGTCAGAGATTGAGGCCGGGATGCAGCATCAAAAGAATCAAATCCTAGCCACTATACTGGTGGTCATTGACAAGGGCCTGGGCCCTTCAGCTTTGCAGAAAATAATTTACGCAAAGATGGAAAGTAGTGAAGCAAGTAGAACATTTATTAAGAGAAAAAGTACAGTATGTGTGGACAGACAAATGGGCAGACTCAGAGGGAGAGTCGCTGAGTTGCACCCTTGTGGTAGTTTGAATTACCTTTAGGGGGCATTTCTTCTATGGGGCCGGGATTCCTTTGGCCAATCACTTTGACTTGTTTGGTTCACAGTCCATATTTGGTAGTTCTCAGGATCTTCCCATGCGTAAGCACCCATTTCTTAGCCAAGATAGATTTTACCAAAGAGGCATATGGATAGAGAACATCCCTTCACATAGCTCCCCTTTTGACCTCTAAGGAGCCTTTTCTGCATGTGTGTGCTTGGGGAGGTTTCTTGACTTGGAGAATAAGAAATATGTGGTCTGCCCACCTTCCTCTCTTCATTGTCCTGCTGTTCACACCTTGAAGTTTTAGTCCATGTGGAATGAATCTCTAATCACTTTACCCTGGGGAAGCCCATCTACTTCCTGCCTGAAGACAGCCCAGAAACTAACTCAATTACCATAAAATCTGAGACTCGGGTCATGTGGCAGAACAATTCTGGGTTCCTTTACCCTGCTGCTCTCCACCCAGGCTCCCTTTCCTAATAAAGCCTCTTGCATTGTCAGCACATGTGTCTCCTCAAACAATTGATTTCCAAATGTTAGACAAAAGCCCAATCTTGGTCCCTGGAAGGGGTCCCCTTTCCTGCAACAAATGGTGACCTTGGTAGAACTCTTCTGCTCTGCAACTGACATCCTGATAACTTGGGGTATTCAGGGACCAGTTTGCCCATTGATGAACCAGACCCAGAGGCTGCAACCGGGACTCCCTTGTCCCTGGTCTCCTCCTGACATGGACAACTGGCCAGAGTGCCCTGACCAGGTAAGGAACAAGAGACTTTATTGATCTGTCTCCTCTTAGAAAAGGCAGAGGAACCAGAGATCAAATTACCAACATCGATCAGATCACAGAAAAAGGAAGAGAATTCCAGGAAGGTGTCAATTTCTGCTTCATTGACTATGATAAAGACTTTGACTGTGTGGATCACAACAAACTGTGGAAAATTCTTAAAGAGATGGTAATTCCAGACCACCTTACCTGGTTCCTGAGAAAGCTGTGTGCAGGTCAAGAAGCAACAGTTAGAACATGGAACAATGGACTGGTTCAAAATAGGGAAAGGAATGTGTCAAGGCTGTATGTTGTCACCCTATTTATTTAACTTACCTGCAGAGTACATCATGAGAAATGCTGGGCTAGAGGAAGCACAAGCTGGAATCAAGATTGCTGGGAGAAATATCAATAATCTCAGATATGCAGATGACACCACCCTAATGACAGAAAGGGAAGAGGAACTAAAGAACATCTTGATGAAGGTGAAGAGGAGAGTGAAAAATACTGGCTTAAAACTCAACACTCAAAAAAAACTAAGATCATGGTATCCAGTCCCATCTCTTCATGGCAAATTAATGGGGAAAAAAACGGGAACAGTGCCAGACTTTATTTTCTTGGGGTCGAAAATTACTGTGTATGGTGACTGCAGCCATGCAATTAAAAGACACTTGCTCCTTGGAAGAAAAGCTGTGACAAACCTAAACAGCATATTAAAAAGTAGAGACATCACATTGCCAACAAAGATATATATAGTCAAAGCTATGGTTTTTCCAGTATGGATGTGAGAGTTGGACCATAAGGAAGGCCGAACACCAAAGAATTGATGCTTTTTGAACTGTGGTGTTGAGAAGACTCTTGAGAATCCCTTAGACAGCAAGAGATCAAAACAGTCAACCCTAAAGGAAGTCAACCCTGAATGTTCATTGGAAGAACTGATGCTGAAGCTGAAGTTCCAATGTTTGGCCACCTGGTGTGAACAGCTGACTCATTGGAAAAGACCCTGATGCTGGGAAAGACTGAGGGAAGCAGGAGAAGTGGGTGACAGAGGATGAGATGATTGGATGGCATCATTGACTCAATGGACATGAGTTTGAGCAAACTCTAGGAGATAGTGAAGGACAGGGAAGCCTGGTATGCTGTAGTCCATGAGGTTGCAAAGAGTTGGACATGACTTAGTGACTGAACAAGAACAACTCCTCTTTTCAACCCCTCCTATCCTACCATTTCTCTTTTGTTCCAGTCCTAGACACAGGATTCTGGTTGAAGGGCCTCAGCCTGATCTGAGGGTTGGAACTTGATCACCTCCAGTGGGCAGAGAACTCAAATTCTGGCCTAGTATTTGAATAAGGCTGAGTTCCTATTCTTCTTTCCTGGAAGCCCAGGAAAAAGTCCCATAGTGCCTGAGCTTCTGCAGCTGGCAGGAGAGGTCCATAAGTCCTCCCTTTCCCCTCTTCTTTTAATCTGGTCTTTTCCCTCCCTTTGCAATCTTTGAAGACCCAAGATATTCCTGTCTGTTCTGTCAATAATAGGACCTGAAGTTGTTTTTTTTTTGTTTTTTGTCTCTTGAGGAGAATTTCTGAGAGGCTGAATTCCCCTATTTAAGGGAGTGTCTGATTAGAATGACCTTTCCTATTTGTGTTTTACACTTTGTGTTTTGTGTTGTGATTTGTGACAGTCATTTTGCCTTGTGAAGTGGGAAATTCTGGTTCTGTTCCACTGGAAGCCCTCTTGGGCAAATTCTGTCTAACTGGAAAGATTTTGGCTATGGATCTATAACTAAGAAAGAGTTGATATTTTATTATAACACTGTGTGGCCACTATCTTGTATAGACTCCAGAGAAATTGAGTTTAGGTAAAACTATTGAAAATTCCAAAACTGGTTCTTATTGCATATAGAGTTAGTAAAAGAAAGCTTGATAAAATTTCTTCTCAGAATTCTGACCCTGAGGGAATAAGTCCTACTAAGAAAACTTGATTTTCTCTCCCTGTGCCTTGAGACCAGGGCTTACAGGATCACTTATATAGACTATCTTTAATTCCTGAGATTGAGGGGGAAAATGGGTAAGGAACTTTTATTTTTTATTTTTTTGTAGTTAATTTATTTTTTATTGGAGGCAAATTATTTTACAATATTATATTGGTTGGTTTTGCCATACATTGATATGAATTTACCTATTTCGACTGTTATTTATAAGCTAGCAAACTTTATATTATGATACTTGACTCATAACTAAGTTTATAAAAGAGGCCTGTAAGATCTTTGGTTGTGTCTGTCTATATGTTTATGTGTACATTATCTTTGTTTTTACCTTTGCATTGTTTTATCAAAATTAATTTGTAAGTGAACTCTACTTAATTGGATTCAAGGAAATTAAGTGCTTGCATAAATTCTGAAAAAAAAAAGAAGATAATTGGCCAGAATAATTTCAGGTTCAAGTGAACTGGAAAATATTCAATATTAAATTCATACCTGGTATTAATGTTTAAATTTGTTGTTTAATTAATAGAGATAGATCTATAGTGTCACCAATATTAAATATAATACCTTTATTGTACCTAAGTTTAATAGAAGTCAAATAAGACACTATTGTGTCAGTTGCAAATATTTCGGCAAGAAATATAACCTGGTATGATGAAATTTTTGTAAGTATATTAAATGCAAGTGAAAAAAGCTTTTTGGATGAACTTTTTAAGAATAATTATGTTTTAGGAATCTCTACTTGAGAATGATCTCTACAGATATTTTGTAATGTGAAATTTTAGAGTTGTATTTAATCAAGCAAAATGATGGAAGCTTGTTGAATAGCTGGATCATTCCCAAATAAAATAAGACACTGAAACATCAATTACTGAACAGAGAAACTAGAGCTATTTGGGACTGTCCATGAACATGTTTGGTACCACCCTGTAATGCCCTCTATAAGTAAACAAATGTTTGCTGGTATATAGGTTCACCAATCTACAGAATGCTAATGTAAAAGACAGTAATTGCTTACTTCTTCAGCTCAGTTCAGTCCCTCAGGCATGTCTGACTCTTTTTGACCCCATGAACTGCAGCACACTAGGCTTTCCTGTCCATCACCAACTCCTGGAGCTTCCTCAAACTCAAGTCCATTGAGTCGGTGATGCCATCCAACCATCTCATCCTCTGTCTTCCCTTTCTCCTCCTGCCTTCAGTCTTTCCAAGCATCAGGGTCTTTTCAAATGAATCAACTCTTTGCAAGGTGGCCGAAGTATTGGGGCTTCAGCTTCAGCATCAGTCCTTCCAATGAATATTCAGGACTGCTTTCCTTTAGGATGGACTGATTGGATCTCCTTGCAGTCCAAGGGACTCTCAAGAGTCTTCTCCAACACCACAGTTCAAAAGCATCAATTCTTCCTCACTCTGCTTTCTTTATCGTCCAACTCTTACATTCATACATGATTACTGGAAATCCATAGTTTGACTAGATGGACCTTTGTCGGCAAATTAATGTCTCTGCTTTTTAATATGCTGTCTAGGTTGGTCATTGCTTTTCTTCCAAGGGGCAGGTGTCGTTTAATTTCATGCTGCAGTCACCATCTGCAGTGACTTGGTGTCCCCCAAAATAAAGTCTGTCATGGTTTCCATTGTTTCCTCATCTATTCACCTTGAAGTGGTGGGACCGGATGCCTTGATCTTAGTTTTCTGAATGTTGAGCTTTAAGCCAACTTTTTCACTCTCCTCTTTCACTTTCATCAAGAGTTTCTTTAGCTCCTCTTTGCTTTTTGCCATAAGGGTAGCATCATCTGCGTATCTGAGGTTATTGATATTTCTCCTGGCAAATCTTGATTCCAGCTTGTGCTTCATCCAGCCCGATTTTCTCATGATGTACTCTCCATATAAGTTAAACAAGCATGGTGACAATATACTGCCTTAACATACTCCTTTCCCAATTTGGAACCAGTCAATTTTCCCATGTTCAGTTCAAACTGTTGCTTCTTGGACTGCATACAGATTTCTCAAGAGGCAGGTAAGGTGGTCTGGTATTCCCATCTCTTTCATAATTTTCCACAGTTTGTTGTGATCCACACCATCAAAGGATTTGGCATAGTCGATGAAGCAGACATAGATGTTTTTCTGAAAATCTCTTGCTTTTTCGATGATCCAGCGGATGTTGGCAATTTGATCTCTGGTTCCTCTGCCTTTTATAAATCTAGCTTGAACATCTGGAAGTTCTCAGTTCACATACTGTTGAAGCCTGGCTTGGAGAATTTTGAGCATTACTTTGCTAGCATGTGAAATGAATGCAATTGTGTGATAGTTTGAGCATTTTTTACCCTTGCCTTTCTTTGGGATTGGAATGAAAACTGACCTTTTCAAGTCCTGTGGTCACTGCTGAGTTTTTCAAATTTGCTGGCTAATTGAGTACAGCACTTTCACAGCATTGTCTTTTAGGATTTGAAATAGCTCAACTGGAATTCCATCACCTCCACTAGCTTTGTTCGTAGTGATGCTTCCTAAGGCCCACTTGACTTCACATTCCAGGATGCTGGCTCTAGGTGAGTGATCACACCATCGTGATTATCTGGGTCATGAAGATCTTTTTGCACAGTTCTTCTGTGTTTTCTTGCCACCTCTTCCTAATATCTTCTGCTTCTGTTAGGTCCATACCATTTCTGCCCTTTATTGTGCCCATCTTTTCATGAAATGTTCCTTTGGTATCTCCAATTGTCTTGAAGAGATCTATAGTCTTTCCCATTCCACTGTTTTCCTCTATTTCCTTGCATTGATCATCAAGGAAGGCTTTCATATCTCTCTTTGCCATTCTCTGGAGCTCTGCATTCAAATGGGTGTATCTTTCTTTTTCTCCTTTGCCTTTTACTTCTCTTCTTTTCTCAGCTATTTGTAAGACCTCCTCAGACAATCATTTTTCCTTTTTTCATTTCTTTTTTGGGAATGGTCTTGATCACTGCCTCCTGTACAATGTCATGAACCTCCATCCCTAGTTCTTCAGGCTCTCTGTCTGTCAGATCTAATACCTTGAATCTATTTGTCACTTCCACTGTATAATTGTAAGGGATTTAATATAGGTCATACCTGAATGGTCTAGTGGTTTTCTCTACTTTCTTCAATTAAATCTGAATTTTGAAATAAGGAGTTCATGCTCTAAGCCATAGTTAGCTCCCTGTCTTATTTGTGCTGACTGTATAGAGCTTCTATGCCTTCAACTGCAAAGAATATAATCAGTCTGAATTTAGTATTGATTATCTGGTGATGTCCTTGTGTAGAGTCATCTCTTGTGTTGTTGGAAGAGGGTGTTTGCTATGACCAGTGTGTTCTCTTGGCAAAACTCTGTTAGCCTTTGCCCTGCTTCATTTTGTACACCAAGGCCTAACTTGCCTGTTACTGCAGGTATCTCTTAACTTCCTCCTTTTGCCTTCCTTTTTGCTTACTTCTTAGTTTTCACTAGAATATATAGTTCTTAAGAGTTGAGGACTCTAAACATGTAATTAAAGTTTCAGTTCAGTCGCTCAGTTGTGTCCAACTCTTTGCGACCCCATGAATCACAGCACGCCAGGCTTCCCTGTCCATCACCAACTGCTTGAGTTCACACAAACTCATGTCCATAGAGTCAGTGATGCCATCCAGCCATCTCCTTCTCTGTCATCCCCTTCTCCTCCCGCCCCCAATCCCTCCCAGCATCAGAGTCTTTTCCAGTGAGTCAGCTCTTCGCATGAGGTGGCCAAAGTGTTGGAGTTTCAGCTTTAGCATCAATCCTTCCAATGAATTAAAGTTTATAACAATAAAAATAAAGGAAACATTTCAGCATACCATAGGAAAGTAGGATATATGTTTTCAGTGAAGAATGAATTACGTTTTAATAAGGAAAAAGAAAGTGAATTTGTTGTAGAGCTGGTTCTGGATGGAGAAGATAATATGAAACAGACCAATAAGGATGAAGAAAGTGATGGAAGGTTAGTACATGATCAGGATTGACCAAGTGTCAGGGAGTATTTAACAGGAGGCTTCCTGTGTGCTCTTTTGAATCTGTCGGGTATCCTCTGTTCCTTATTAATTCCTGAATATATTCAGAATATTCAGGAATTAAGAGGGGAGGCAAGCCTCTCCAGGGGCTGAGGGATCCAGGCATTTCCTCTGTTAGTTTTTCAGTATGGTGGTAAGTACCCTCTTCCTTTTTATGAACCATATGGTAAAAGTGATTGTTTACAACTCTCTCTCTCTTTAATATGGATCGCCTATGTTTTGTAAGTCTGGAATTTTAATCTTCATCTGAGAATAACTACCTTGTAAGACAGTCTATATGCCCACACTATGCTGATTAAAACACCTCTGCTCCATCAGAGCTTCGGTCCCTGTGTCTTTCTTTCTTTCTTTTTCTATCTCTCTATTTCTGGCTGATTTCCTGGAATGCGAAAGCTGGCTGCGAAACCCAGGAAATACTAGCCTCTCTCCTTCTTTCACTTTCTCATCGTTGACTCCAGACCACCAGGTTCTGGCCCATTAAAGGACCTCAGCAACTAAGTTTAAAATAAATTTAATGGAGTAGTATTCTTGCCTGGAGAATCCCATGGACGGAGAAGCCTGGTAGGCTACAGTCCACGGGGTAGCAAAGAGTCGGACACGACTGAGCGACGGAACGGAATGGAAATAAATTTTAAAAATAAGGTGGTGTAAAATTTGAATTTGACTTTTCTCTCTGATAAGCAGACAGATTTTCTTAAAATGTGAGCTGCCTCTGATAAGAAATAAGTTTCTTTACCTTTTAAGTGGTCTGTTCTGTATTTGTCTTTGAAATCTTTTGTCAGTTTGATTATGTAAATATCTATGGTTTCATAAGACAATATGTTTTGTTTCTAAAATTTTTTTCATATGTTTTTGCAAAATTTTCCAAATCAAGTTAAAATGATATTATTTCATTTCATTATTATTGAAATGAATTTACTTACAAAACAGGAACAGACTCACAGACTTAGAGAATGAACTTATGGTTACAGAAGGAAGGACAGGGAGAAGTGATAATTAGGGGAGTTTGGGGTTGATATGCACACACTGCTATATTTGAAATGTATTACCAAAAAGGACCTACTGAATAGCACAGGGAGCTCTGTTCAATGTAATGTGGCAGGCTAGATGGGAGGGGAGTCTGCTGAAGAATGGATATATGTATATGTATGGCTGAGTCCCTTTGGTGCTCACCTAAAACTATCACAGAGTTGTTAATTTGCTACACTCCAATATAAAATAAAAACTTACAAAAATATAATGAAGTTTCTTTGACTTTTATACCTTCAATGGGCTCATGAAGCATTGCAAAGAGTTATATTAAGCCAGTTATGTTCATTTGGTACACTAATTACAATTGTAAGTAATTAACAAATGAATAATAAATCTTCTTAATTATATTGTATGGTAAATGACACTAATATAGATATTCTAGAAATTATATGGAATTCCTAAAAATATAACATGTCCTAACAAAATATTATCATTCGTAATTCTAGTTATTATCTGAAAGTTTTGTGTGTCAGAGTAGTAGGCAAGTTTCTTTGTCAATTACATTGTAATCAGATTTTAAATGTTCCTTTCTAAATCTTTTGTCATTATAGACAGTTCTGGCTTTATTTTAATGTCTTTGCAAAAATGTTTCCTCTTCAAGAAGATTTATATAGATTTTTGGATAAATACAAATTTCTGACTTTCATTTCATAATGCTGAACTGGGTAAGAGATTAAAGAATTCTAGTGGGAAAACCGGGATTCCCAGGTGGCTCACTTGTAAAGAATCTGCCTGCCAATGCAGGAGACGCAGGAGAAACGGGTTCGATTCTTCAATCAGGAAGATCCCCTGGAGAAGGAAATGGCAACCTACTCCAGTATTCTTGCCTGGAAATGGCTATGTATACAGGAGCATGGTGGGCTGCAGTCCTTGGGGTCACAAAAAGTTGGACACAACCTTTGACTGTATGGATCACAAACAACTGAGGGAAATTTTAGAACATTCAGTCATATCAGAACACCTTACCTTCCTTCTGAGAATCTTATATGCAAGTCAAGAAGTAACAGTTAGAACTGAACATGGAACAACTGACTGGTTCAGAATTGGGAAAGGAGTACGTCAAGGCTGTATACTGTCACCCTGCTTATTTAACTTCTATGCAAAGTACATCATGCGAAAGGCCAGGCTAGATGAAGCACAAGCTGGAATCAAGATTGCCAGGAGAAATATCAATAACCTGAGATATGCAGATGATACCACCGTCACAGCAGAAAGCAAAGAACTGAAGAGCCTGTTGATGAGGGTGAAAGAGGAGAGTGAAAAAGCAAGCTTAAAACTCAACATTCAAAAGACTTAAGATCTTGGCATGTGGTCCCATCACTTCATGACAAGTAGAAGGGAAAAGTGGAAGCAGTGACAGAGTTTATTTTCTTGAGCTGCAAAATCACTCTGGACAGTGACTGCAGCTGTGAAATTAAAAGAGACATTTGTTCCTTGGAAGGAAAGCTATGCCAGACCTATACAGCATATTAAAAACCAGAGATGTCACTTTGCTGACAAAGGTATGTACAGTCAAAGCTATTTTTTTTCCCCCAGTAGTCATGTATAGATGTGAGTGTTGGATAATAAAAAAGGCTGAGCATGGAAGAATTGATGCTTTTGAACTGTGATGTTGGAGAAGACTCTTGAGAGTCCCTTGGACTGTAAGGGGATGAAACCAATCAATCCTAAATGAAATCAGTCCTGAATATTCATTGGAAGAGCTGATGCTGAAGCTGAAGCTCCAATACTTTGGCCACTTGATGCGAAGAGTTGACTCACTGGAAAAGACTCTGATGCTGGGGAATACTGATGCAGAGGGAGAGGAGGGCAGCAGAGGATGAGATGGTTGGACGGCATCACTGACTCAACTGACATGACTTTGAGCAAACTCTGGGAGATAATGGAGTACAGAGGAGCCTGGCATACTGCAGTCCATGGGGTCGTAAAGAGTTGGACACAAATTAGTGACTGAACAACAACAGTGGGAAACCTGATGACTTGAGAAAGCGTTAACAAGAGGATTAGTTACTGAGTAATGAATACGGTTATAATTTGTATGGTTTCTATCTGAAACATTCCAATTTTAATCTGTGTTTTCCATATATAAAGAAATTCTTCCATTCAAACTCATTATGACTTATAGCAATTTGTAAGCAGATTTGAAACATTTATATTTTCTCTCTACCTGCTCCCTCCAGAGACTGAAAACTCTTAGGTTCTCAGCAGTTTTATCAGATAAGTTAGGAAGATCACCTCCTAACAGGTGCAGGGATCTGAAGGTATTTTGTGGATCTTAAAAAGGGAGGAATTCTCTTAAACCTGTAAGACAATAGTTGTGACAAGTCCTTGGCATGATTTTCCTTGGGAGGACTTCTATAAATTAATCAGACTTAATTTGCAGACAAATTAATCTTGATTTGGCTAAATTAAAAATGAGGGTAATTTTAAAGAAAAAGAGATGTTTCTGGATATCAAATTTTAACTCTGCTTATTTGTCACCAAGCTATATTTCTCAAATAATTCCTTGCTGTTATGTTATATTGCTGCAAAATTTAATTGAATCATCAAAATGACACTCTAAGTTTCTTTCTGAAGGATGAAGGCCAGATGCTTCATGATCTGCAAACAGATTAACACCAGGCTATGGTTATTTAAATTTAAAGGCTCCCTTATACTGGGGATAGGTAAACATTTTAGGGGTAACCCTGCTAATAATACTAGGAAATTGGGCTGGGTGCTTTGCGGACAAAGTCGATGTGTATTTTCCCTTAAAGATAAGGATTGGTACAGAAAAGATGAAGTACCTGGGATGCATATACAAGGTTGTACCTAATGAAGCTCTTGACTTAGCTTCTAGCTTCTTACTTATGACCTTACTGACACTGCTAGTTCTATTTTTTGTATTGCCTGTTTTACAAAACTGTTGTTTCTTACATTACCAAATGTGTGACTGAACCTTTGACAAAACGATGATATATAGTTTCATATGAGATCAGTGATTCTAGTAGTGTAACTCTACATATAGGAAGAAACAATAAGGGGGAATATTTTCTTATACCATAAGAGACTAGCAAGATAGGTGGTCCAGAGGCTTTTGACTACTGTTAATAAGGGCTAGTCATCCAGTAGCAGCACATTGAGTGGCCTATCAGTGAAATCTTTGCCAGACCTGGAAATGAGTGTTTCGAGCACCATGGAATAAAATTGTCATTAAATGCCCCCAAATCATGGTGAAATTTATGACCCTGAATTGGTCCTGCCAACTGAAAATTGGCACTAGCCTTCTGCCTCTGCTAGGATTAAGTTAACAGCTACTGCCACCACTGAAAGAATTTCAGGGTAGAAATCAAGAGTGAGGCACTTTGTCCTCTGGGTAAAGAATGACACATCAAACGTTCAGATAGATACTTTCAGGAAAAGACTTTATGAGCCCAAATTCTTGCATCTTCTCATATCGAGAAAAGCATTAAATTATTACCAGTGACATCTTCTTTAGTTATTAAGGAGAAAAATTACAATTAAAAGTGAAATGGAGCAGCTGTGGTTCAGACATACAAGGAAATAACTAAGTGACACTATGGGGGTGATTTCAGACAAGTTCTTATATTGCTAAGAACTTGAGTTTCTGCCACCAGCAGAACTTAACTGCCACCAGCCATTCTCAAAACAATGTCTGACAGCAGCTGGAAATTTACTTTTTAAAGGTCTCTTCTTGTAACTAGAACATTTTTAGACAATGACTTTTAGACTTTGCTTTAGATCATACATTAATGGAAAGAATAGACATAACCTGTTCAGTTCAGTTCAGTCGCTCAGTTGTGTCCGACTCTTTGCGACCCCATGAATCACAGCATGCCAGGCCTCCCTATCCATCACATAACCTGTTACCTTTGTGTTAATGCCACATTAAAAGTTAAAACCGACTTAGATGAGAGTAAAGAGCTGGCTACCTGGCTACATGTCTCCCCGAGGTGCAAGATCCAGACTGGATTTCAGGCTTATTCTGAATTCCTCAGGGAATGAGATTTATTTCATCTATTAAAATTCCAGTTGTTGCTCCTCCACCTGCTTCTAATTAGGTCTGTTACACCAAAATGGCAGACCAAGAGATTGAGATTTTAATCATACATTACTCAGATCCAGAACTTGGGACTTGGAAATATTTGCAATTCAGTGTCTATTCTTCAAATTGAGGCAGGACTATGCCCCATTTTATCAGGAAGAGCTGTTGTTGCCCAGTTCCTAAAATCAGAACAGAATGACTCTATGGGGATTTGTAGTACAAGTTATCTGTGTCCCCTGTTTCTTGTTTGTAGAATATAGGCCTCAATCAGCCTCCTTGACCTTCTCTGAGTTCCAAAGGGCGGATTCAAACAATTGCTGATCATAGAAGGGAGGAAATGAAAACAGAGGAGGAGCAATCAAGTGGTGGTACAGCCTTGGGACAAGGTCCTGGTTCCTACTTAAGGAATATGCTTAACAGTATCTGAGTTCTTCTGCAGAACTGGGTCCCCCAACCTGTGGCGGATGGTAACTTCAGGCTGAGTGCAAGGTTCCTGGAGCACCACTTTGTTACCTCAGCACCAACCAATCAGAAGAAATTCAGTTATCTTGTGGCACTCACTTCAAATTTGGCTTTCCTTTTCTGGACCCAGTGATGACCATCCTGTTAGGCCTCCTGTTTGGCCCTTGTCTGTTTCATCTCCCACAGAGTCCATCAGTTTCATGCTAAATTGTTGTTACTATGAGGGTAAATGCTGTTTCAGCCACAGAATAAAACTCAGTTTAGATCAGGTACAGAGAGACTTCTACTCCACTAGGCAGATTATGCCCACTCTTAGCAGGAAGTATTGATAGAAGAAAGAGACTTCCACCTCAATTCCTGAGAGGTATCTTGAGTATGAAATCTCTCAGGGTTGTTAGGGAAACCATTGACCAAAACTGTCCCCCCTGGCCAGGCCTGATAGTAACCCCTTATGTGAGTTATCTTGCAACAGGAGGTCCTAGAAAGGAATGTGGAACTAACAAGCTGCCACCAACCAGAATTCAGAAAAGGTCAAAAGGAGAAAGAAGATGCCAGTACATATGTCCCACAAACCTCCCAGAATCATCCTCACTGGAATGCATCTTGGCTGAGTGATGCACAGGCTGCAAGTAAAGACCCCGAGTCAGAGTAATTGGTTGGAGACAACATGGAATCTAATTCCACCACCACAAAACCCAGGACGCTGAGCCATGCAGCACAGTATCTCTCCTAGATTCCTTACCCTGCTGCTCTCTGCCCAGGCACCCTTCCCAATAAAGTCTCCTGCTTTGTCAGTAGGTGTTGTCTCATCAGATAATTCATCTTGAAGTGTTATACAAGAGCCCAGTCTCAGGTCTTGGAGGGGGTCTCCCCCTTTCTGTAACAATTCCAGTTTGGCGTCTATTTGAAAACAAAGGCTAAGTGGAGGTGGTGTACTTTTCAGGACACTCCAGTTTTTAAAGTGGAGGAGGCAATGGCGATCCACTCCAGTATTCTTGGCTAGAAAATGCCATGGACAGAGGAGCCTGGCAGGTTATAGTCCATGGGGTCACAAGAGTCGTACATGACTTAGTGACTGAAACACCACTAACACCAGTGTTTAAAGACTATTAAAGTAATTCAGTTTGAAAAAGCCCCCAAACATAAATATTGTCCCCATTAGTTTGATGGAATGCAGAAATGTTGCTGTTCTTCTATTCACTGATTCACTGAGACTGGAAGCAGAAAAATGGAGATAGAGTCTTGGTGCTTTGGGCGCAGTTCTTATGATGAAATTCTTACTTACATCTCTATGAATGTAAATACAGAAGATGAGAAGAGCAGCATCTATTCTTAGGTAATATTTAGTACTTCTTGCTTCTTTCCCTCCATTTTCAATTTTCACAGCCAGATCCTAATCACCTTTCCCCATCCCCTAGCAGAGCTTCTTGTCAGCCCTCCTACATGTTCTATCAGGGCAGAGAGATAGTTATTCTCTCTTAAGGCCATGTCTTTTCTTTTTATTTTTATTCAGATTTGCCTCTCAATTGTGTGTGTATGTTTTCTGGTCAGGGGAAGAACTACCAGGCTTAGTTTTAAAAACTTAAAAAAATAGAAAAATAAATCTTGAAACTTAGGACTCAACTAAAAACTTAAATCCACATACTCCTTAAACTATTTCTAATATTGGCATGTATTCTGCCTATTGCTTTATGACAAAAACAGGACCCCCCCCCATAAATTTGTGGCTTGAAAACAAGTGCTTTATTACCTCTCATGTCTTTGTGGGTTGAGAATTTGGGTAGATTTTGGCTGGGTGATTCTTCCCTGTAGTGTTGGTGAGGTCACTTGGTAGTGTAGAACCAGCTTTGTCTTTAGGGTCCAAGCCAGTTTCACTCATTCATTTCATTTCACAGATTCAATTCATTTCACACATTCTAGGAGTTTGGATCCTTCTCCCTCACCAGACAGCCTAGCATCTCCCCTGGGCTCGGCAGTGGGTAACCAGAATGTTACTTCAAGGGCAAATTCCTAGAGGTAGGAGTGGAGGCACCAGTCTAGGGGTTGAGGAAATGCACCTCACTTCTATCAAAGCAGAGTCTGCCTGGAGTCTCAGCGGGACTTAGTAAAGAACTTTCATCTGCCTTAGTCTACCCTTGAGCCACACATTAATTGTGCTCCTCTCATATGCAAAATATCCCCATCTAAGATCACAAAATCTCATTTCTTTATATCACAGGCTGGCAAATTTTGCCCAGTTGCTATCCTCACAAATCAGGTTCTGTTGGCACACAGCCCTGTCTGTTAATCTTTGCATGGTCTTCTCTGGCAGCGTTAATGCTACTGTGGCAGAGTAGAGCAGCTGTGCCTGAGCCCTCGTGGCCGGCACTCCTGGAATATCTCAAACTACTTCCTGTCTGTAGAAGACTGGGATCCAAAGATGTTTTTTCCTTTTGAGTAGTTTCTGTTCTTTTAAGTCAAGAAGGTAACATTCCTTCATAAACTTTTAAATTTTCCTATGTATCAATTTATAATAAACTTATTTAGACAAAAATCATACCAACATTTTCTTTCCTGAGCCCTTCTCTAAGAACACTAGAGGACAATGCCCATAAGATTTGAAAAAACCCTGTTGCTTAACTGAGAAGGTCTATTTAGTGAACCATTAAGATTCTTAGAAGTTCCTCTAGGCACACCACACATTTCTGAGGTCTTAACAAGTGGTCTTGCAGCTATGCCTAGAAATCTTCAGCCCGAAGTCATGTTTTGCTGACGGCACCCTGGGTTTGATCTTCATCTTAAATCTATTTCCTTGGGAATATTTTGCTGGGAGAGACTAGAGATGTAAATTTTTATTTTCAAACCTAGCAAGTTCTGGATTTCTCATATTTCCTCCAAATTTTTCTTTAAAACATAATAATTCTGTTAAAAGTTCATCTATCTTCTCTGATATGCTAACATAAGAAACTGGAAGCAAATTGGCAGCTTCCACATCCTTCCTGCCAGATCTCGGGTTTCTTTAGGTACCCTTTCTATTTCCCGCAGGAATGCAGGTTGACCTTACCAGACTTTTCCCCACTATACCTTAGTAGCACCTTCCTCTCCTTCAAACCCTCACCAAGGGGCTCCCTGAAGTCAGCGGCACATATTTTACATTTTTTAGGGCAGCATCCCCTTTCCGGGTACTACATTCTCATGTATCTTCTATATTTAAATGCAGAATCATGGAGATCATTCCCATTTACCTTTTTTCTTCTAGAATTTGATATATTCTCTACTGCACACACACTAAACTTGACAATTACCCTTTCTTCTTTCTCTGGGTGTTCTGCTCTAATGAACATGTGTTCTGAATATCCTGACTGACTTGTGTTTTGTGTTAAAGAATTCTTAAGTCAAATAAGATTGTTTACATCAAAATTATTTCCTAGGTTTGCTTTCTTCTATCTTTCTAATGCTATACTTGACAGGAAAAATTGAAAAAACAGAAAAAAATTAAATATAAGGACAAGAGAAAGGCCACAGGTCACTGACAAGTGTCTTTCTCTTTGACGTAGTTTGCATAATACTTTAAGAATTGCTTGGTAGTCATATAGATCAGTGGAACAGAATAGAAAGCCTAGAAGTAAACCCATACATCTACAGCCAATTAATCTATGGCAAAGGAGGCAAGAATACACAATGGGGAAAAGACAGTCTCTTCAACAAATGGTTTTGGGGAAACCAGACAGCTACATGTAAAAGAATGAAATTGGAACATTTCCTCACAGCTATACAAAAACAAACAAACAAAAAAACACTAAAAATGGACAAAACACTGAAACCATAAAACTCCAAGAAGAAAATATAGGCAGTATACTCTTTGACATATCAGCAATATTCTTTTTATCTATCTCCTCAAGTGTGGGAAACAAAAGCAATAATAAAGAAATGTGATCTAATTAAACCTAAAAAAAATTTCATAGTGAAAGAAATCATCAACAAAACAAAAAGATAACCTACTGAATGAAAGAAAATATTTGCAAGAGATACATATGATAAGGGATTAATATCCAAAATACAACTCAATATAAAAAAAATCAAGCACCTCAAATAAAAAATGGGCAGTAGACAAGAATAGGCATTTTTCTAAAGAAGATACAAATGACCAAGAAGCACATGAAAATATGCTCATCACCACTAATTATTAGGGAAATACAAATCAAAACCACAAGGAGATATAGCCTCACATCTGTCACAATGACTGTTATCAAAAAGACCACAAGTAACAAGTATTGTTGAGGATGCAGAAATGTCTGCATTGTTGGTGGGAATGTAAATTGGTAGAGAACAGTGTAGAGGTTCCTCAAAAAAATTAAAAAGAGAGTTAACATATGATCCAGTAATCACACTCTTGGGTATATATCCAAAGAAATGAAAATACCTATTCAAAAAAGATGTCTGTACCTCAATGTTCATAACAGAATTATTTACAAAAGCCAAGACATGGAAGCAACCTCAGTGTACATTGATAGATGAATGCACAAAGATATGGCATATATATGTAAAATATGAAATATTAGCCCCAAAATGAAATTTTGCCATTTTCAGCAACATGGATGGACCTGGAGGGTAACATGGTTAGTGACATGTCAGACAGAAAAAGAAAAATACTGTAAAATTTCACAGTCTAAAACTTACAACAAATGAATGACTGTTCCAAAAGAGAAGTGGACTCACAGACACCCACAGGGAAGAAGGGTGGGTAGAGGGGCTGGAGAGAGGGGTGAGTGGTACAAGCTGCAAGACATAAAGTAAGCAAGATGGAAGAACTCAGCGTACAACACAGGGAGTATAGCCAACATTCTGTGGTAACCTTAAATGGAGTACAATCCATAAACATACCGAATCACTATGCCACACACCTGAAGCTAATATAGCACTGTAAATCACCTATACTTTGATAAGAAATGAGAAAAAAAAGTCTGATAGGTAAGTATATCATGACAAATAGCCACAGCATGGACTTTGACCTTGATTGCTCCTGTTCTTCATTCTCTGATCTTCCTCCACCCTAATCAATGGGCAAGGCTGAGAGATTATCCGGTGAGTGGGCTCTGTGTCCAAACAAGTAGCTGTTTCTGGGTTGTGAACACTGCTTTATCTCAGAAACAGGTGTTTTTTTTAACTGTCTTAATTCACTGACACCTTTTTTCTCAGCCTTGTTAGGGCAGGGCTTCTTGAGAAGGCTGTGGGGAAGGGGAGGTATGGAGGATCAAAGTTAGAGGGCCGCAGAAGACATGGTGTACTTTGGAAACAGTATCAACTGGGAGCTTTTCCAAAACACATGCACCTAAACATTCCAATAGGACTCCCTAGATCAGGGAGGTGCTTGTTTTTCCAACTCTCTGTGGTTTGTTAGATAGGGGAGCAATGTCTTCCCCAGTAACTGGGCCTTAGATTCTGTTTGACCAGGTGATTTCACTTCAGAATTTTCTCAGCTTGTGGTTGGATGCTGGATTTGTGTCAAAGGAACTTTCCAGAACTTTGAAAAAGTTACTTATTTGGGGGCCTCAATTAGTACCCATCCTTCCTACCGAGGAATTTCAAAAATCACAATGGCTGCAGATACCTGAAAACTCTAAAGAGACTTGAGGGTTCTTTCACAGGGTGTTTCCCATGGAGAACAGATGATCTGAGTGGTCTACAGTCCCAGTTTGAAATAAAATCATCTCAATGTGACTTTCAGCTGCAGCTCCAAGTGTCTCCACATCTGAGAGGGAGATACTCAACCACCGTGACAGACTCCTGAGGAGGTCTCCAAAACCCACCAGGCAGCTGCTGACTCCTCTCCCTTACCAGGGTGGGGACCGGTGAAGTTGGAGTCTTAAAGATGATGTTTGGGGAGGGCTTTCATAGTTTGGTCTGCCTTCTCCTGGACAAGTGGGGCAGGAGGCAGGCGTAGTGTGGTCAGTGGGGCCCGAGGAGGAGCAGATAGGCTTCTCTGGCAGATGATGTCTGCTTGGTCCTGAAAAGTGTCCACTGGCCATCTGGCAGTGACTGCAGAGAGGAGATGGAGATACAGTGACTGGGAGTGTAACTGACCAGTCCCCTGTATTCACTTATTCAGAGTTTTCCCAGCTAAGGATGCAGTAGTGAGTGCCTTGGGCTGGATGAAGTTAATATGGAAGAATCAGAAGTGGGATATCTTGGATTTTGCCCAAGAGACTTATGAGGGCAGGAGGCTTAGGTGTCCCCTCGATTGCATAGAGGCTGAGGGGCCAGTGGGGAGCCGAAGGAACTTCAAGTGAGAGACCAGGGATGGTGGGGTGCAAATGGCTTCAGAGAATCTACAAAATATGCTATGAGTGAAAAGCCTAGATCTCAACATCTGCCTGGCCAGACAGCACCATGCTTACAGTATCATGACCCAGATGAAGCAGAGAAGGTAGTTGGGAGGAAGAGAAGTGACAAGAGTGGCCAGAGAAGATGGTGACACAATTTCTCCCTTCCCAACGCAGCTGCAAGCACGAAGCAGGACAAACAGCTGCTAGTGTCAGAGACACAGGAAGAGAAAAACTTTAACTCTAAATGAAGTCGTAAGTTTCTTATTAGGGGGTACACATACACGCTTGAATAAAGCCTTTGACTGTGTGGCTCACAACAAACTGTGAAAAATTCTTAAAGGGATGGGAATACCAGACCACCTTACCTGCCTCCTGAGAAACGTGTATGCAGGTCAAGAAGCAACAGTTAGAGCCAGACATGGAACAATGGACTGGTTCCAAGTTGGGAGATGAGTACTGTATATTGTCACCCTGTTTATTTAACTTCTATGCAGAGTACATCATGCGGAAATGTGGGGCTGGAAGAAGCACAAACTGGAATCGAGATTGCCAGGGGAAATATCAATAAACTCAGATATGCAGATGACAGCATCCTTATGGCAGAAAGTGAAGAGGAACTAAAGAGCCTCTTGATGAAGGTGAAAGAGGAGAGTGAAAAATGCTGGCTTAAAACTCAACATTCAAAAAACTAAGATCATGGCATCTTGTTCCATCACTTTATGGCGAATAGATGGGGAAACAATGGAAACAGTGACTTGGGCTCCAAAATCACTGCAAATGGTGACTGCAGCAATGAAATTAAAAGATGCTTGATCCTTGGAAGAAAAGCAATGACAAACCTAGACAGTGTATTAAAAAGCAGAGACATTACTTTTCCCAACAAAGGTTCATCTATTCAAAGCTGTGGCTTTTCCAGTAGTCTTGTATGGATGTGAGAGATGGACCATAAAGAAGCCCAAGCACCAAAGAATTGATGCTTTTGAACTGTGGTGTTGGAGAAGACTTTTGAGAATCCCTTAGATGGCAAGAGATCAAACCAGTCAATCTTAAAGGAAATCAACCCCGAATACTCATTGGAAAGAGTGATGCTGAAGCTGAAGCTCTAATACTTTGACCACCTGATGCGAAGAGCTGACTCATTGGAAAGACCCTGATGCTGGGAAAGATTGAATGCAAGAGGAGAAGGGGATGATAGAAGATGAGATGGTTGGGTGGCATCACTGACTCAATGGACAAGTTTGAGCAAACTCCGGGAGATGGTGAAGGACAGGGAAGTCTTGTGTGTTGCAGCCCATGGAGTCACAAAGAGTCAGACGTGACCGAGTGACTGAACAACAACAACAAAATAATATTTGTATTATATCAAATTATATTATTCATATATAAATATTCCTGAATTTATAGACTAGTAAAAAAAATCTTGAGAATGTCTCAAGTGTTTACATGTTTATAGGGAGAGGGAAAGAAAATAATCAGGCCCTTAGAGTAGACTTAAATGGGCAGTGGGGGAAAAGAATAAAGTTATTTTCTGTTGAACCTGAGTCATCTTACTTATTTAATATAATGCTTGTGCAGAGGACTGAGACATGTAAAGTGCCATGTTATAGCACATAATTTCCTGGTCCCACCTTCATGGATAACATACTGGTTTATCTACTAAAGTATTTCTCTACCTTTCACATATGTGGGTGAAAGCTGATAGATATATCTCATTTCAGAAACTCTACCAAATCCTTGAGGGAGTCAAATCACCTGTAGACACTGAGGGCAGAACCTTGCCTTTCCTGTGGACCACATTGGGATTTCCAGTGGTGGTCTAATTGTCCTCGGCTAACACCTGAGGACAGGGGACTGAAGGGTATTTTCATTTGGCCTAATATCCCAGAATCAGTGTCAAGGTAACAATCTAATATGTTCCTCAGAAGCTGATAACAAATTCTGTAGGAAACACCTTTCAGAGCCCGAAAAGCTTTCTCATTTTGGAAATCTCTCTATTGTCATTTCTAGACACAATATTGTTAGCTGAACTCAGCTGATTACTGTTAAAAATGTCAAAGACTAGGAAAAGAGACACAGAATTATTTTTCTTTTTGCAGTTTATACTTAGCTTTCTGGAAATGGTCATGCTTTAATTACATGCCAACTTTCCTTCAATGAAAGTGAAGTTGTGTGGATGTTAAAAATCAATATGGATCCCACACTTAAAAAAAATTAAAAATCTCCTGTTCAAGATGGCAGAGTAGAAGGATGTGCTCTTATCTCCTCCTGTGAGAACACCAAAATTGCAACTAGCTGTTGAACAACCATTGACAGGAGGACACTGGAACCCACAAAAAGAAGATACCCCATATTCAGACACAAGGAAGAAGCCACAGTGGGATGGTAGGAGAGGCACAATAAAATCAAAACTCAAACTTTCTGGGTTGGTGACCCACACACCAGAGAACAGTAATACCAAAGGAGTTCTCCCACAGTCCTGAAGGTTCTGAGTCCCACGTCAGGCTTCCCAGCTTGGGGATCTGACAAAGGACTGGGAATCCCCAGGGAATCCAACTTTGATGGCCAGTAAGATTTGATCACAGGACTTCCTCAGGATTGGAGGAAACAGACTCCACTGTTGGAAGGCACAACAAAACCTTGCATGCACCAAGACCCAGGGGAAACGAGCAGTGACCCCACAGGAGACTGAACCAGACCTGCCTGCCAGTGTTGGAGCGTCTCCTGTGGAGGTGTGGATCAGCAGTGGCTTGCTGCGGGATGAGGGCACTGGCAGAAGTAGTCCTGGAAGGGGCACCTTGCTGTAAGTCCTCCTGGAGGTCACCACTAACACTACTGCAGAGCCCATAGACCTGAGAACTTGTCTCTTCAGGCTAAACAACTAACAGGGAGGGAATACAGCCCCAACCATTAGCAGACAATTGGATTAAGGCTTTACAGAACACAGCTCCTCCCACCAGAGCAAGACCCAGTTTTTTCCATCACCAATCCCTCCCATCAGGAAGCTTACACAAAATCCTCCTCCATCAGAGGGCAGACAGAAGAAGCAAGAAGAGCCACAATCCCACAGCAGCTAGAAAAAAAATCACATTATAGAAATTTAATCAGGACGACAATGCAGAAAGTTATGTCCCAGATGAAATACAAGATAAAACCCAAGAAAAACAACTAAATTAAGTGGAGATAGGCAATCTTCCAGAAAAGGAAATCAGAATAATGATAGTGAAGATAATCCACGATCTCAGAAAACAATGAAGAAGATGCAAGAAATGTTTACCAAAGACCTAGAGGAACTAAAGAACAAACAGGATGAATACTACATTAGAAGGAATTGATAGCAGAATAACTTAGGCAGAAGGATGGATAAATGACCTGGAGGACAGAATGGTGGAAATCATTGCCACAGAGCAAAATATAGAAAAAAGAATGAAAACAAACAAACAAACATGAAGACAGCCTAAGTAGACCTCCTGTTGTTCAGTTGCTAAGTTATGTTTGACTCTTTGTGACCTAATGAACTGCAGCATGCCAGGCTTCCCTGTCCTTCACCATCTCCAGGAGCTTGCCCAAACTCATGTCCATTGAGTCAGTGATGCCATCCAACCATCTCATCCTCTGTTGTCTTCTCCTCCCGCCTTCAATCTGTCCCAGCATTAGGGTCTTTTCCCAAATGTTAGCTCTTGGCATTAGGTAACTAAAGTATTGGAGCTTCAGCTTCAGGATCAGAGACCTCTGAGACAACATCATTTGCATTATAGTGGTCCCTGAAGAAGAGGAGAGAGAGAGAGAACCTGAGAAAATATTGAAGAGATAATAGCTGAGAACTTCCCTCACATGGGAAAGGAAATAGTCAACCAAGTCCAGGAAGCACAAGTTCAAGGTAGGATAAACCCAAGAAGGAACACATTGAGACAGATAGCAATCAAACTGACAAAAATTAAAGACAAAGATAAAATATTAACAGCAACAAGGGAAAAATGACAAATAATATACAAAGGAACTCCCATCAGGTTATTAGCTGATTTCTCAACAGAAACTCTACAAGCCAGAAGGGAATGGCATGACATATTTAATGTGATGAAAGGGAAGAACCTACAGCCAAGAATACTCTATCCAGCAAGACTCTCATTCACTTTTGACCGAGAAATCAAAAGCTTTCCAGACAAGCAAAAGTTAAGAGAATTGAGCACTACTAGTTCAGCTTTGGGCTTCCCCAATGGCTCAGTGGTCAAGAATCTGCCTGCAATTCAGGAGATGCAGGAGACATGGGTTCGATCCCTGAGTTGGGAAGATCCCCTGGAGGAGGGCATGGCAACCCACTCCAGTATTCTCTTCAGGAAAATCCCACGGACTGAGGAGACTGGTGTGCTACAGTTCATGAGATAGAAGAGTTGGACACGACTGAAGTGACTGAGTAAGCACGCAAACCAGTTTTACAACAAATGCTAAAGGAAATTCTCTAAGCAGGAAACATAAAAGAAGGTAAAGACCTATAGAAAATAAACCCAAAACAATTAAGAAAATGGTAATAGAGACATTCATATGGATAATTACCTTAAATGTAAATGGATTAAGTGCACCAATCAAAAGACATGTATGCATGCATTTCCACTTACCACACCACTCTACTTAACCCCCCCAAATTGTATGTAATAATTTTATATTGTTAGGTTAATCCTAACCATTATGGCTTGGAATTGTAATGCTGTTTCATTTTTTGTCTGGCTATTTATTGTGAAAATTGATAAACGTATTCTACTATTTTGAATTTTGCTTAATAAAATAATGGGATCATGATTGGTCAACAGAAAATAATAGAATTCTGTATCACTAAAACTACCATTTAGTAGAAAAACCTGTAATCACTGTTTAAAATCAAATGAATAACAGAATTATCTCAGAAGTTTTTGAAAAATATAAATGCTCAGATGTTGCTTTTTTTTTTTCCTACAAAGCTCCAGATGTGTTTCTAACGAACAGTCATGTTTAAAAACAACTGGACTGATCTTTTACTTTTATCTAGTTTGTTTCATTTTTCTATTTCATAGTTAGTGCTCCCATTTCATTTATTTTATGTTTTCCAATTTCTCCATCTTTTTTAAAAATGTTCTTTCTCAAGCCTTTATCAAGTATAGTATAAATATTTTTGTATAGAAAACCTTTTGTGTGTATAATATGGCATTTACATTTTAGAAAACTTATGAATTTTTTCCTAGCTAAAACATTTATGAAGTTTTGACTCCACTTGTTTGACTTAGTATGAATAGAATGCTAGACTCATAATTTACATTCAGTCAAAAATTTTGATATAGTTCCAAAACTTCTAATTCTATTCTGAGAATATAAAGAAAAATTATGTTGTAAAAAACAGGAAATTAACCTGTGATATACTATTATTAACTAAAGTATAAATTTTGTTCAAATCTTATGTAATTTTATGCTTGTGTTCATTATTTTTATTCACCTCTTATTCAAGACTTCATATTGTATTTAATTGCATTGAGCAGCTCCAGC
Organism: Moschus berezovskii; assembly: GCF_049115385.1. Classification (NCBI taxonomy): domain Eukaryota; kingdom Metazoa; phylum Chordata; class Mammalia; order Artiodactyla; family Moschidae; genus Moschus; species Moschus berezovskii. Next base: position 14,156,826 of record NC_142482.1, on the reverse strand, counting down.
AACATGCAACAAATTCTGGTAAATTCTCTTTCCATTTTTGCTCAATTACAAATATTTTCTAATTTTCCTTGTTATGGCCTCTTAGATTTAACTCTCACTTAAAAGTGCACATTAAATTTCTAAATGCATGGGATTGTAAAAAGTATCTTTGATATTAATATCTTATTTAAATGCTTTCTTCTCTTCAATCACCATCTGTGTTTTATCAGTCTTTTAAATTTACTGAGGCTTTCAATGACTTAGTCAAAGATCTCTCTTGGTAAATGTCATGCTGCACTTGAAAATATGTGGGTTATCTTTTTATACTGAGCTCTAAAATAATTCCACAGTAATAAGAGAACAGACTCTGTATGATTTCAATACATTTAGACCTTGAAATTTCTGCACCTGGTCTTGTCTCTGGATATGTTCCAGTGTCTCCTAGTTTATAGTCTATGGTAGGTTGAATAGAATTGGTATCCTACTGCTGTGTGATAATTGTTTAAATTTCAGTTATGTCTGATTGGTTCATAATGCTTTTCTGGTCTACTATTTTCTTCTACATCTCTGTTCATTCTATTAATTTCTGAGAACTTGATATTAAAACTCCAACTAAATATCTTAATTTACCTACTTAAAACAATTGTAACATGTAGTGGAAATATATGTAACTTTGTTCTGTATTTTTCTAGTCTCTTGTAAATGTGTTTTTATATTTTTATAATTAGAAAAATAAGGAAAATTAAAAATAGAACTACCATATGATCCAGTAATCCCAATATAGGCATTTATCTCCTCAAATTGAAATCAGGATCCTGAAGATATTTGTGTTTAAAAGTTTACTGTAACAGTATTCACAATAGTCAAGAAGTGGAAAAATGTAAATGATTCTGGGCAGATGAGTGAATTTAAAAAACATGGTATATGCATACAGTGGAGTAATATTCAGGCATAAAAAATGAAGGAAATCCTACCTTATGTAACAACACGAATGAACTTTCGGGACATTGTACAAAGTGAAATAAGCTAGTCACAGAAGGACAAATACTGCAAAATGCCATTAGCAGTTCAGTCAGTTAGGTCGCTCAGTCGTGTCCGACTCTTTGCGACCCCATGAAACACAGCACGCCAGGCCTCCCTGTCCATCACCAACTCCCGGAGTACACTCAAGCTCATGTCCATCGAGTCAGTGATGACATCCAGCCATCTCATTCTCTGTCGTCCCCTTCTCCTTCTACCCCCAATCCATCCTAGCATCAGACTCTTTTCCAGTGAGTCAACTCATCGCATGAGGTGGCCAAAGTATTGGAGTTTCAGCTTTAGCATCAGTCCTTCCAATGAACACCCAGGACTGATCTCCTTTAGAATGGACTGGTTGGATCTCCTTGCAGTCCAAGGGACTCTCAAGAGTCTTCTCCAGCACCACAGTTCAAAAGCATCCATTCTTCGGCGATCAGCTTTCTTCACAGTCCAACTCTCACATCCATACATGACCACGGGAAAAACCATAGCCTTGACTAGACGGACCTTTGTTGGCAAAGTAATGTCTCTGCTTTTTAATATGCTATCTAGGCTGGTCATAACTTTCCTTCCAAGGAAAAGACGTCTTTTAATTTCATGGCTGCAATCAGCATCTGCAGTGATTTTGGAGCCCCAAAAAATAGTGTGACACTGTTTCCAATGTTTCCCCATCTATTTCCCATGAAGTGATGGGACCAGAAGCCATGATCTTTGTTTTCTGAATGTTGAGCTTCAAGCCAAACTTTTCACTCTCCTCTTTCACTTACATCAAGAGGCTTTGGAGTTCCTCTTCACTTTCTGCCATAAGGGTGGTGTCATCTGCTTATCTGAGGTTATTGATATTTCTCCCAGCAATCTTGATTCCAGCTTGTGCTTCTTCCAGCCCAGCGTTCCTCATGATGTACTCTGCATATAAGTTAAATAAGCAAGGTGACGATATACAGCCTTGACGTACTCCTTTTCCTATTTGGAACCAGTCTGTTGTTCCATGTCCAGTTCTAACTGTTGCTTCCTGACCTGCATACACGTTTCTCCAGAGGCAGGTCAGGTGGTCTGGGATTCCCATCTCTCTAAGGATGTTCCACAGTTTATTGTGATCCACACAGTCAAAGGCTTTGGCATAGTCAATGAAGCAGAAATAGATGTTTTTCTGCAACTCTCTTGCTTTCTCCATGATCCAGCGGATGTTGGCAATTTGATCTCTGGTGCCTCTGCCTTTTCTAGAACCTGCTTGAACATCTGGGAGTTCACGGTTCACATATTGCTGAAGCCTGGCTTGGAGAATTTTGAGCATGACTTTACTAGCGTGTGAGATGAGTGCAATTGTGCGGTAGTTTGAGCATTCTTTGGCATTGCCTTTCTTTGGGATTGGAATGAAGACTGACCTTTTCCAGTCCTGTGGCCACTGCTGAGTTTTCCAAATTTGCTGGCATATTGAGTGCAGCACTTTCACAGCATCCTCTTTCAGGATTTGAAATAGCTCAATTGGAATTCTATCACTTCCACTAGCTTTGTTCGCAGTGATGCTCTCTAAGGCCCACTTGACTTCACATTCCAAGATGTCTGGCTCCAGGTGAGTGATCACGCCATCGTGATTATCTTCATCGTGAAGATCCTTTTTGTACAGTTCTTCTGTGTATTCTTGCCACCTCTTCTTAATATCTTCTGCTTCTGTTAGGTCCATTTCTGTCCTTTATCGAGCCCATCTTTGCATGAAATGTTCCCTTGATATCTCTGATTTTCTTGAAGAGATCTCATTATAGAGGACTGGAATGCGAAAGTAGGAAGTCAGGAAACACCTGGAGTAACAGGCAAATTTGGCCTTGGAGCATGGAATGAAGCAGGGCAAAGGCTAATAGAGTTTGGTCAAGAGAACTCACTAGTCATAGCAAACACCCTCTTCCAACAACACAAGAGAAGACTGTACACATGGACATCACCAGATGGTCAACAACAAAATCAGACCAATTATATTCTTTGCAGCCAAAGATGGAGAAGCTCTATACAATTAGCAAAAACAAGACCAGGAGTTGACTGTGGCTCAGATCATGACCTCCTTATTGCCAAATTCAGACTTAAATTGAAGAAAGTAGGGAAAACCACTAGACCATTCAGATATGACCTAAGTCAAATCCCTTATGATTATACAGTGGAAGTGAGAAATAGATTTAAGGGACTAGATCTGATAGATAGAGTGCCTGATGAACTCTGGACAGAGGTACGTGACATTGTACAGGAGACAGGGACCAAGACCATCCCCATGGAAAAGAAATGCAAAAAAGCAAAATGGCTGTCTGAGGAGGCCTTACAAATAGCTGTGAAAAGAAGAGAGGCGAAAAGCAAAGGAGAAAAGGAAAGATATAAGCATCTGAATGCAGAGTTCCAAAGAATAGCAAGGAGAGATAAGAAAGTCTTCCTCAGCGATCAATGCAAAGAAATAGAGGAAAACAACAGAATAGGAAAAACAAGAGATTTCTTCAAGAAAATTAGAGATATCAAGGGAACAATACTTATCGGGGACCAGCCTCGATATGGCCCAGGGTATCCTCGGGATGAACGGCGTCGGCGTCAGAGAGAGAGAGAGAAAGAGACAGGGGCTGATGATTCCTTGGTTTACGCTGGAAACCAATAAAACCCCAGCACGGGGTTTGCTCCGTTTACGTAGGCCACAGGCGCCCTCTCGAATCACTGGAGGCACCCCACCAGGGCACCCCCTCGAGTGGGTCTTAGAAGCCCAGGCAGATAAGTAAACTCAGAGGGCCCAGCGCTCCAAGGATCTCAACAGAAAAAGGAGAATAGAGAAAAGGACGGAAAAAGAGAAAGAAAGACACGGGGAGACCAAGCTTCAGTGAGCAAGGCCCAAAACTTTATTTTCCAGTGCTGCTTTTATACCCTAAGTTATGCGCATAAGAAACAGAGAAAGGGAGGTATAGAGTCATGCCAAAATCAAGTGGGGTCAGCAGTCTTGATCCTTATCAGGATCAGGGCTTATTTTTGTGTATATCATGATAAAAGTTTTTAGGTGGTTTACATCATCTTCTGGCCAGGGGGCCTGCTAACTGTTTTATGGCCCTCTCTCCTAACAATAGGTTAGTTAGCAAGTAAAAGGCTTATATTCTTTTAAGGTGACTTTCCTAAAGTTAGGTGCTAGACACATAACAGAGTTACATTCCTATAAGGCACCGGTGTAGTGAGCTGCAAGAAATGAATTTATTAACTTAAGATCTGATGTGGTTAAATCAAAGGCTACTACTTATATTCTCTATATGTGATTAATATATTTCCAAGGATACAATAGATAGAGGAAACTTTGCAGCAAGCATTGATTCAACAATGAAATCTTTTTTAGTACTACTCTAATGATTTTAACTTCTTCAGCAGATTCCTGTCTTTTAGAATATTAGGCTTTCTGTCCTTGCATGGCTGGGAGGCTATAAACAGTCACACTCGTAGTTGTAAGAGCCCGGACAAACTTGTCATACAAGTTAGAAAGCTATCAGAGGGGCTTGGATTGGAACACTCCTATTAAGCCGAGGAGAACTTTTTAACTACAGCTCTGAATTAATGTTTTCAGAGAAAGGTGGTTGGGGGGACGCCCTTGTAAGTATTAGAGGACTTGATAAGAGGCGTAAGATAGTAAGGCAGTCAGATTCCAGTTTTCTTTGGGGTAGATGCTCAGGTAAGTCCAGGGGGTTCCTCGAGTCCTGATTAGCCTTTGCCCGTCAGGCCTCTTCCCCAGTTGACCTTTGCCATGGATAGGATTTCCCTTGCTGGCTCCCGGCAAATACTGGCTTCCAGTATCAGTAGCCTGTCACTTAGAAATGTGCTTCAGCAGACATCTGGGTAATTTCAAAGAACACGCTGCCTATATTCTCTAAATTTCCCTCATTGTCTGTCTTTGTCTTGAAACCCTAGCAGAAAACACTCACTTTTTGTAGTTGTAGGAGAACTGACGTTCTCAAGACTATGTCGCCAGCCAGCGGTGACGCCTGGTGTTACCAGGGCTCCTCTCATCACCACAGGGTTTCGGGGATGAAGGTTCAAACTCCGCATCTCCTACTTGCTGGCTGTGTGTCTGTGGCAAATTACTTAACATCTCTAAGAGTCAGTTTCCAGATATTCAAAACAGGAAGCAGATATTAACAACATTCTAGATTAACCAAGTTTGAAAGAAAATCCCTAATGACAGTAAAGGCAGCAAGGTTGTCTGGCATCATGCTACCTGCTTTGAAGGTTGGGGCCGAGCCTGCTCCCGGAGTGCCACCAAGCGTCCTCCGCCAGGCCAGCCGGCGGAAGACCGCTGTTCCCAGCCTCCCTGCTAACAGCCACATTGCTCAAATGTATATAATCTACTCGTGTACTAAAAAACCGATACAATGTACTAACTAGGATATACAAAGAAGCAAAAAGAAATATATATATATATAAAGAGAGAGTAAGTTAGTAAGAATTTTAAGGTGTGAACTTTTAAGTGTCCTAGAAGGTAAAACAAAGTTGTCAAATGTTTGCACCCAAACATCCAACCTCCATGAATGTGAGAGTTACACGTGCAGACTGACTCAGGAGTGTGTTGGGTGGTAACTCATTCTAGGAGTTGAGGTGCCATTGGCCACAGGATATCCCCACATGGGAAACCACTGTTGGTAAAATTCTGAACAAAAGAAAATATCATTTCCCTTGATTGACAGAACTTGTTTATATCAAAATCCTTCAAAATAATTTGTTTTCATAGGTAAAATTTAATTAGGCTCAGATAATAATAAATTTGAAAAAGACGGTTTTACTTATGTGATGCCTGGTGGAATATTCTAAAGTTGTGGGGAATGTAGGAAGCTTCTTTACTGTGTTAGCTCCACTCACTGGCTGTCAAAAGTAGGCTCCCATCACTGTGACAAACAAGGGTGCACTCTCCAGGGTAGGTGCCCCCCATGAGAGGCGCTGAGTGGATCCTTGTGAGTAACGGAGGGAGGTACCCAAGGAGACGCCAGGTCTGGGGCATCCAGGGAACCTTCTGCCCAGTGGGATTAAAGGGTTGCAGTTTCCTTCCTCAGGATCTGGTAGGTCTTTGCATTAACTTTTAAAGTTTTTTGTTTAATGACTATTTCTCAAAAATAGCTTATTCTTTTTAAATCATTTGTACACCCAGTTTGAGAGATATTACTTGCCAATTGTTCTCTTGATTGAAAAGTCCTACTGTAAACCCTCAAACCAGAGCAATGCCAGAAGAGAGTGGATGCATGCAAGAGCTCTAATGAGTCGATAAACCATTTACTTTAACCTTCTCAATGCTTTAGAAGTTACATATATTGTTTTTTATCTTATATGTGATTAAGTTTTTTGAAAGTATCATTGACATGTTCTATAATTGCCAAAATGACATTTTAATGGTCAAAACTTTTTATTTAAGAGGATTTCCACTTTTTCCTCATTACCTATTAGCTTTTGTTAATAAAATCTAGGAGTTTATATTATTTTGAAAACTTTTCCACTAAGAAACCTTCTGTGCTTGACATTTTCCTCTAGTTTTATAACCAGATTTACAATTATTTAGATATCATATTTTAATTGGTCTCCATGTTCACCACTTATTCTTTTTTAAAAATTTATTTATTTTAATTAGAGGCTCATTACTTTACAATATTGTATTAGTTTTGCCATACATTGACATGAATCAACCATGGGTGTCCATGTCCCCATCCTGAACCCCCCTCCCACCTCCCTCCTCATCCCATCCCTCAGGGTCATCCCAGTGCACCATCCCTGAACACCCTGTCTCATGCATCGAACTGGGACTGGCGATTCGTTTCACATATGATAATTTACATGTTTCAATGCTATTCTCTCAAATCATCCCACCCTTGCCTTCTCCCACAGAGTCCAAAAGACTGTTCTATACATCTGTGTCTCTTTTGTTGTCTTGCATACCATCGTTACCATCTTTCTAAATTCCATATATATGTGTTAGTATACTGTATTGGTGATTTTCGTTCTGACTTACTTCACCCTGTATAATAGGCTCCAGTTTCATCCATCTCCTATTCTTTTATCCCAGCTTTCCTGTTCCTGAGCTGTTAATTATATTTCTTTCTGCTTATCTTCAAATAATTTTTTTCAAGGAAACAAGAGTGGCATCTTTCTAGAGATCTTGTATTTGATCACATTCATTGAAAGACCCCTTGGACAAACATTGACTTCTTAGGTTAAAACCCTTGAATAATGAGTTTCTGAATAACTGAGAGTTGGTTTGAGTGATACAGTATTTTAAAGAATATTATTTCCAAGAATGCTATTGTTTACATTGTTCTAAAATATAAAATTAGGAAAAGAACAGATGAATTTGTCAGGTTTTTAATGTAGAGTAATTTTTTATTTCTAGTCATGAGAAACCCTTCCTACCCTCCCTTTGAGGACCAGATACTTCAGGTATGTAAGAGGGCTTGGCAGTCATTTTATACTTTCATTTATTCAAACAAGAATAAAAATGTGTATGATTCATCAGCTTTTCTTGAGCAGTTACAGTTTTATCTCATAAACATGATTCAAAAGAAGAGGAAACTGTGATTCTTGACATTTGAAGAACTTACTAACTTGTGCAAGAGACATGAAATCCTTAAAATAATTGGGAAGCCAATTACAAGGCAGTGCATGATCTAAAATTGCATATAAGTCATGTTTGTAAAGGGTAAGTCAGATGTTTCTGCCGCAGATAAAAAACTTTAGATTATCCTGTATGCATATAGGTGTGTATATTTGTACACACACACTTTATATACATAAGAGCTGTGAAGCTATTTGATTTTACATTTAGGGTATGCCAATCCCTGGTGGCTTTGTGGTAAAGAATCTGCTTGCCAATGCAGGACACAGGCTTGATCCCTGACCCAGGAAAATCCCCTGAAGTAGGAAATGGCAACCTGCTCCAGTATTTTAGCCTGGAAAAATCCCATGGGCAGAGGAGACTGGCAGGCTGCAGTCCATGGGGTTGCAAAAGAGTCAGACATGACTTCGCAGCTAAACAGCAACAACAAATCTCTGTGTAGGGTATTGAAAATTTAAAGATGATTAAAACTGACTAAGGCACTCAAGAAACTTCTAGAAAGGTGAGGAAGAGAATCAGCAAGCAGAGAAGGTAAAGTAAAGACCCATTTGTAGTAAATGGATAACACAGTTTCCTGGGGAGAGGCGCATCCTGATGCTATTTCAGTGTTGCTTAGATGTATAGTTGAACAGAGATTGTGTTAAATCTCAGGTTAAAGGGAAAATGCCACTGTATTAATTACAGTTATATAATTTTATCAGCACAGAGGAAGTGTTGGCTTTTGACACTGCATATTGCATATTTGGCATTCAGAATTATTGCTTGACCTGATTTTAATTTAACCTAAAACTTTTTTTGGTAATATTAACTTTTGGAAGCTTTTTGCTCTGCTGGTCTTCAGAGAATAGAACACAAGAGATGGCAGAATTGGTAAGCTCTAAGAAAAGTTGGATTAGCCCATAAGTTTTGTGATAGCTAATTTATATGTCAGCTAGGCCCCAGTGTACGCAATTATCTGATTAAACATTATTCTCAGTGTGTTTGTAAGGGTATTTCTTATTAAGATTAACATTTGTGCTGATAGGCTGAGTCATGTAGATGACTTTCCCCAATGTGGTTGGGCCTCATCTAGTCCCTTGAAGGCCTAAAAAAGAACAAAGTTGGAGTAAGAGAGAATTTGTTCCCTATGCCTGACTGTCTTTGGACTAGCAGCCTGGTCCACTGATGCTTTCAGACTTGGACTTGGATGGGAACCACCAGCTCCCTGGGTTCTCAGGTCTTTGAACTTGGACTGGGGCTCCAGTTACCTGACTGCAGGTCTTAGGACTTGTCAATTTTCATAATCACATGATCCAATGCCTTATTATCTATCAATCATCTATCTTTCTATGTATATATCTATGGATCTATGTATCCATTTTGTTGTTGTTCAGTCGCTAAGTTGTGTCTGACTCTTTGCGAACCCATAGATGGCAGCACACCAGGCTCTTCTGTCCTCCACTCTCTGCTGGAGCTTGCTCAAATTCATGTCAGTTGAGTTGAGTTCAGTTCAGTTCAGTCACTCAGTCGTGTCCAACTCTTTGCGACCCCATGAATCACAGCACGCCAGGCCTCCTTGTCCATCACCAACTCCCAGAGTTTACTCAAACCCATGTCCGTTGAGTAGGTAATGCCATCCAACCATCTCATCCTCTGTCATCCCCTTTTGCTCCTGCCCTCAATCTTTCCCAGCATCAGGGTCTTTTCAAATGAGTCAGCTCTTCACATCAGGTGGCCAATGTATTGGAGTTTCAGCTTCAGCATCAGTACTTCCAATGAATATTCAGGACTGATTTCCTTTAGGATGGACTGGCTGGATCTCCTTGCAGTTCAAGGGACTCTCAAGGGTCTTCTCCAACACCACAGTTCAAAAGCATCAATTCTTCCGTGCTCAACTTTCTTTATAGTCCAACTCTCACAACCATACATGACCACTGGAAAAACCATAGCCTCAATTGAGTGGGTAATGCTATATAACCATCTCATCCTCTGCTACCCTCTTTTCCTTTTTCCTTCAATCTTCCCCAGCATCAGGGTCTTTCCCAATGAGTGGACTCTTTGCATCACATGGCCAAAGTATTGGAGCTTCAGCTTCAGTACCAGTCCTTGCAATGAATATTCAGGGTTGATTTCTTTTAGGATTGACTGGTTTGAGTCCAAGGAACTCTCAAGAGTCTTCTCCAGCACCACAATTTGAAAGCATCAATACTTTGGTGCTCAGCCTTTTTTATGGTCCAGCTGTCACATCCGTACATGACTACTGGAAAAACCTCAACTTTAATTATATGGATCTTTGTCAATAAAGTGATGTCTTTACTTTTTAATATGGTGTCTATTTTTGTCATAGTTTTCCTTCCAAGGAGAAAGCATCTTTTAATTTCATGGCTGCAGTCACTGTCTGCAGTGATTTTGGAGCCCAAGAAAATAAAACCTGTCACTGCTTCCACTTTTCCCCCTTCTATTTGCTATGAAGTGATGGGACCAGATGCCATGCTCTTAGATTTTTGAATGTTGAGTTTTAAGCCAGCTTTTTCACTCTTTCACCCTCATCAAGGGTCTCTTTAGTTCCTCTTCACATTTTGCCATTTTGAGTTCTATTACCTTCATATCTGGGGTTGTTGATATTTCTCCTGGAAATCTTGATTGCAGCTTGTGATTCATCCAGCTTGGCATTTCATATAACGCATTCTGTACATAAGTTAAATAAGCAGGGTGACAATATACAGCTTTGTTCTCCTTTCCAGCTTGGAACCAGCCTGTTGTTCCTCATGAGACTCTAACTGTTACTTCTTGATTCACACACAGGTTCCTCAGGAGACAGGGAAGGTGGTCTGGCATGTATCTCTCCGTGTGTCTGTGTATCTGTCCATGTTTCTATTCTTGTAACTATGTATATGTGCATGTATGTATCTATCTACCCAAGTATCTTTCTGTCTATTTATCTACGTATTATTTCCTATTGCTTCTCTTTCTCTGGAGTATTTTGACTAATAAAACTTTTGCTACCAAAAGTGTTTATAGGGAAACAGAATTTTAAGGTGAGTTGGTTCTGAAAATTGGCTCTCTGCGCTGATAAATTTAAGACACTAGTGACTCTTTCTGGTACTAAAGAGATCACTGAGTCCCTGCCTTGATTTGGCAGTAGAAATATGAAAACCATCAACATTGGGTACTCCTCACCATCCACTTCTACAAAAAAAGGATCTACATGATTGTGTATAGGACACTTTTCAGTGTTTTTGGCAAACTAATGAGTATATTGAGATTGACTGGTTGCTCCTGTTGTTGCTGGATGAAGTGAGGAAAGAAAAGGATGAGCTCAAGGATTAAAGCTTGACAAAGATCAGTGTCCCAGAAGCCCATAGCCTAGTGCCCAAAGTGGTGCTTGTACCAGCTTCTGTGAGCAGTTAGTAGGAATTGTTGCAATGATGGGAAAGCAAAAACATGCGACTGTATTAGGGTCTTTAAGGGTAAGGACAAATTTTGTTTATCTTTGAAAATCTTGTAAGGCTCTGGTCATGGTGCAGTTTTACTGGTGTCTACTCACTAAAGGCTGGTTAAGTTGGGCATGCCCTTGATGATGGGACATTTCTCTTCCTGTTAAGATTTTTCAATAGCGCTAGGATTGTCTGATAGCTGACGAATGAGTGCTAAGGTGCAGTGTTCTGTGAACTAATAAGGTGAGTTTATTTGTACTGATGTGCCTTTCCCCAGGTTAAACACTTTCTTGGGTGGCAATGTTTTTTATTTATAACTGGCTTGACTACTAGTGAGAAAGTGATGTTAACTTTAGGGCCGTACATATGAGGCATCTTTTGCCTCAGTTTTTGGCCCTGTTCAGTTAAGTAGGATAATCATGTTAACTAAATCATCAGGCTGTTATGAAAAATATTTTAATAAAATATCCCCATACCACTGAATCCCTTTGGTGATGAATCAAAACTTGGAATAATCTCCAGTTCAGGAGGAGGAAGAAAATTGCCATAGGAAATTCTGAGATTCCTCAACCCACCTGAGAGCAATTACAATAATGATCATAAGAGCAAATCTCCCCAAGAGTGTTTACCATTATGTGATACCAGAGTTAGAAGTTCTTTGTAGGAGGAGGGTGGTGATCTAATTGGAAGGGGGTGAGGAGGCTGAGAGGCTTGTCTTGTGGTTACACCTATACAGGGCTTTGCCTAAGACTGGGAAATGGCATCTGTTAAAATCAAAGGTGGAAGAGGTTTGTGGGGAAGGAGTCTGGGAAAGGAGGAGAAGGAAATGGCACTCCACTCTAGTACTCTTGCCTGGAAAATCCCATGGACTGAGGAACCCGGTAGGCTGCAGTCCATTGGGTCACTAAGGGCCGGACACGACTGAGCGATTTCACTTTCACTTGTCACTTTCACGCATTGGAGAAGGAAATGGCAACCCACTCCAGTGTTCTTGCCTGGAGAATCCCAGGGACGGGGGAGCCTGGTGGGCTTCCGTCTATGGGGTCGCACAGAGTCGGACATGACTGAAGTGACTTAGCAGCAGCAGCAGTCTGGGAAAGGCAGGTCAAGGAGGCAGGAGGAGGGTGTTAAGCTGCCTCACTCCCTCTCTTTATTCTCTCCCTCAAGCTGCTGCTTTTCTTTTTTAAATTTAAGAATAGTTGATTTACAATGTTCTGTTAAGTTCTGCAGTACAGCAAAGTGATTCAGTTATACATACATACATATATTTTAAAAATATTCTTTTCCATTATGGTTTATCTCAGAATATTGAATATAGTTCCCTGTGACAAGGTACTTCCTGATGTGTGGTGCTTTGCGTTTTTAGAACTCAAAATAATTTATTCACATCAGTATGCCTATTGCAGACATGATTCCTGTGCAGTCTTTGTCCAAAGGAAGTGTTATTGATCTTATAATTTCTGTTCCATGCCTTTGTCTCACAGGATGACACCCACCTGTGGAAGAGAGAAATGCTAAACAAAGACCCCAATGGTAGGCGATGAAGTTCTTTTGTGAGGTGCCCTTCATGTCATATATGACCTTGTCTTTTATCAAGCATCAAATGCTTGGGTGACAAAGGGTTAATATTTCTTCATCAATACACACGTTCAAAGTCTGAGTATTACACATTAGTAATCAGGGCAGGTTAAATGTATTCTTTCTGCTGTGATCGTTACAACCATGAGGTCAGTGATGATCTGAATCTAGAGCCTCCTAAACCAGTCTTGAACATTCTCAGTCATCATTCCTAAAAGTGAAATATTATCTACTGTGTACATGAGCTCTTGAGAGCTTTCATAGATGTAATTAAATATTCATAAAAGGCAAGTAACACTTTCAGCTCAAGCCTCATGCTGGTTTGTTTTACTAAGCGTTTGCAAAAGTTCTTCTGATTGATGATTAAAAGTGGATTACAATTTGGGTTTATTCCTCCTGGGGTATCAGTCACATTTCTTTAGTGGTCTCTGAGCCTTGCCTTGGGGCACATGCTCCAAGGTGCTAGGTCCAGTGTAAAATTCCAGATTGAACTTTATATATTAAGTGTGAATATTTGGTTTTGGATTCTTGAGTTTTGCCTGGGGCACCTTATCTAATTAACCATCCCATAGGTTAAGAAATCTTCAGCTCAATCTTTCCTGCTTTGTCAAAGGAAATAGAGGTCTTAGTCTGGAAAAATAATCATTATCTGATGTGTCACATCATACAGATTTTAAGATTTAAATACATTTTCTTTTTAAATGTGGTGGCCTTACAATGCAGAACGATATAATGTTTGCATATATCCACCACTCGCCAACACTGGCAGACAGAAATGTTGATACTGTAAAGGAATGGCTATTTAATAGTTCTTTTATTTTCCATTCAGGTCACATACGCTTTTTCTGAAAGAGACTGCACAGCATGAAGTCTGATATTACAGCAGTGGCTTCAGGAAGCAATAATTGAATCCTCCTCATTAAACTGGTTCATAAAAGAATCCTATTAAAACCAATACAAATAATAAACCTTGAAAATGCCACTTTAACTTCTAAGAGGGTGGTGAAGATATGCTACAGTAACAGTCTTCCCACTTGTAGGGTAATTTTGAGAGTCTGAATTTTTCCAGGCCAAGCAGCACCTCACAACTGAATATAAGATGTGTTTGATTCAAGCCTGTGCCTCTTATAGTCAGTGACCCCAAGAACTGATCCCTCATCATGCCAGAATACCCAACCAAAAGGTTGATATCTTCAATCACTTAATTAATAGGTAATTTTCACAGAGAGGCTGGATACCTAAATCCACCAAGTCGTCTTCTTCATCCCAGGAAAATCCAACTTGTTTCATATGCTCATTTCACTAAATGAAACTTTGGCCAAACTGTATGTAGATGGTAAGTGGATCCAACGTAAAAACAATCATGAAAAAGTAATTTTTTTCCCTTTTAAATCTCAGAGGTGGCTGCAGAAGGCCCTGAGTTTGCAAGGCCTTCAGCTTCCCTAGCCCCCCAGATGGTGCTGCGGCCTGTCCTCCCAGGAGGGCACCCCCAACCCCCTGGCCTGCCAGCTGCACCGCTGCCTTAGGCTGGTCTTTCTTCCCAGCCTCCCCTTATTTTCTGTTACCTCTCCCTGTTCTCCCAAACTTCTTCCTCACTCAGGTTTCACACCTGTTTGTGATCTGGAGATAAAATTCATATAGACAGACATTTGTGTCTCAGCCAAGGGTGACTAATTCATTCTTGATTATGGATCTCAGAGAACTGGGGTGATGCATCTCAGATGTCTGTACGCTCCAGTTCAATAGTTTCTCAGTTTTTCTGACCTGGAAAGCATAAGGGAGTCCTCTACTAAGAACTTTTGTTTTACCGTTTATCCTATGAGCCATGCAGTGACTGTTATCACTAACACAATGGTCATTCAATAGATAGTTGGAATCCCTGTAGTGTTTCTTCTTGCTCATTTTAATGAGTGTGATTTCTGCTTCCCCTCCCACTCAATATTTCTTGTACCCTTTTATTGAGTCCTCAGCCTTTAGATTCTAGACCAATTGTTCTCACACTGCCTGCATCAGAACACTGGGAGGGCTTTGATACTCAGGTTGCTGGACTTCCATTCCCAGAGTTGCCAGTTTGGTAACCAAGGGGTGAAGCCAAGGAATTTGTATTTCCAATAAATTCCCAAGTGATCTTGATACTACTGGGAACCATTGCTCTAGAAAGAAGAGAAACTAAAGGAGTTACAGGATCCATTGTGAGAGTGCGTTACAATCTCTACTTTAACCCCTTTCCAGCTGGGTGGAGTATCAGCTGACAAAGCTCCCTAAAGTTCAGTTTTTTACTACTAAAATGAGTTTAACAAAACATCCCCAGCAGGCTGTTAAAAGGAAGAAATGAGATCATGCTTAATAAGCATTTGAAAGAAAAGTTGTTGTGATGGGTGTTTTATTGTTATTGTTTTATTTCTTCTTTAGAACTCAATTTTCAGGACTACTAATTGAATCATAAAAGATCCTTTAAGCACTCAATTTAGTTAAGGAAAGTGTGTGTGTTTTTGGAAAATAAGAAAATAAAATCCCTTTTGGAGGATTTTGACAAAATAATGAATTTAAAATTCATCTGGATGTTGCCAGAAAGTTTAGAAAGAAGGCTCCTCTTTTTATTAGTGTTTTGTCCCATCAAATATTAAAGTGGTTTACAATGTCCTGCTAATCAAAACAACACAGTATTGGCTTAGGAAAAGACAAAAAGTTTAAAGAGTAGAATAAACATTCATATGTATATGATTTCAAGTCAATGAAGGAAGCATTAAATAATGTTGGAGAAATTAGCATTGATTTAAAAGAAACTTTGCTGATTGCTTCTATCACACAAGAATAATTCCTAGATGGGTTTCTAAAACCTAAAAAGTATCAAAATTTCTTTCAATGTTTGTGATAGAGTGTGATGTTTGTATAATTATGAGGAATAAAAAGAAATAAAGGAAAAAGATATCATATTTGAATTAAATTGAATTTAAATGTCTATTTGAAAAAAGGTGTTTATTTTGAATAATAAAGTGGAAAACAATAATGAGGGAAAAACAACCTAGAGACAATTATTTGAATCATACAGATAAAAATTAATGACAAAACCATCTTTTCAAAGTAATAAAACAAAATGTAAAGTAACACAAACACTTTATTCAAAGTAATAAAGCAAAATGATGCAACAGAAAAACAGGCAAAACATACCAATAGACCATTCAGAACAGAAAGAAGAAACATAAAATCCTTACCCCAAGATGGGCAAGATTTAGTATTGTTAATATTTAACCTGATCAATGGAAGCTGATCATTGCCACCTAATGTTCTTGGAAATGCAAGTTTATGCAAATTTGGGGAGCAAACTAAAAATCACATACATTTGGAAACAACAAGTGTACTTCCAGAAACGTATGCACTAAAACTACTTTCAGGTAGGCACAATAATAAGTTCACAGGAATGTTTATTGAGGCCTTTCTGTTAATACTGAAGCATTAAAAGTGGTCTAAATGTGCTTCAGCAGGGAAATGGTTGACCATATTCTGGTACATTCACAATATGGGGTACCATATAAAAGATAGGGCCTGAACATCCAGCAAAATGAAAACAGATACTGTGAAAAAAAACACCTGCAAGATAAATACAGCAAAAATCAATCTGAAGGCATAGTTTAACTTGCAAGAAATTAAGAAATATTCACAGGGGCCAAAAAGAGAGAATTAGAAAACTTGAATGTTAGGCAAGCCCCAGGATACTCTGAGGGACTTCCCAGATGACCCTAGTGGTAAAGAAGCCTCCTGCCAATGCAGGAGACATAAGAGATATAGATTTCATCCTTGGGTCTGGAAGATCCCCTGGAGGAGGGCATGGCAATACACTCCAGTATTCTTGCCTAGGAAATCCCATGGACAGAGGAGCCAGGTGAGTTATAGTCCATGGGGTTGCAAAAGAGTTGGACATGACTTAGTGACAAAACAACAACAGGATGCTCTGAAGGCATTTGTTTACAGCAGTAATTGGAAACAGGGAGAGGAGGCAAGGCTGTGGCTGTGGCATGGTGGGGATCTGGGGTTGGTACTTCTGAACAGAGCAGTTCCTGGGGCTGGATCTTCACTGAGAAAAGAGTTTTCTGGAGATTGACATCTGATAGCAAAGGGAGGAGAAAAAGACTCATCTGTCTCAAACTGGACTCTGGGAGAAAAATGTAAAAGAATTCCTAAATCAAAAAAGGCTAAAACAAATCAACAGAAAAACGGGAAAGATGAAATTTGCAGGAGTCAAAAATAGTCAAAACTGTGTGAAAAAAATGATTACATGCACTGGTGATTAGAAAATCACAATGTAAAACAAAAATGGAACTTCTGTCAGCTGGGCAATTATTACAAATCAGAAGATACCTATTATCTTAGTCTGTATGGGCTGTTAAAACAATGTTAAAATAAATGCCACAGATTGAGTGGTTTATAAACAGAAGACATTCATTGCTCACAAGTCTGAGGCTGGAAGACCAAGGTCAGGGTGCAGCATGGTCAGGTGAGGGCCCTCATCCAGGTCTCAGCCTTCTCGCTCTGTCCTCATGTGGTGGAAGGGGCAAGGGAGCTCTCTGGAACTCTCTGAGATGGGCACTAATTCTGCCCATGAGGGCTCCACTCTTATGACTTCAGTCCCTCCCAAACAGAGCACCTATAATGGGAGAATAAAGTGGAACAATTGCATTGGACAATAAAATGGTAATAACTGGGTAATTTTAAGACATAATTTCTTATGGTTCAGCAGTCCATGTCTGCACTCACACCTTTGAGGAGCTCTCATTCAGGGACATGGTACACTTACAGGAATGATAGTAGCATTTACCACAGCAAAAGTTAGAAATAACCTAAATATCCAATAAGAGAAGAATGCATAAGCACAGTATGGTGGAATCAGATAGTATTTTGCAGTGAAAATTAAGGAACTAGGGTGACATATCCACCCAAGTGGCCCCTACAACGTACTTTTGAATGAGAAGTATAAATTGTAGAGGAATGCATACAATGTGATGCCATTCCTATAAACGTTATAAACAGGCAAGCACTACAGCATACTGCTCAGCAGCACATACACTGCTATGCTCATGGCAAAAATAAATACAAAGAAATGCATGAGGGTGATAGACCCAAATTTAGAATAACAGCTATCTTTAATGGGGCTGTGAGTAGGTGTTGTTGTTGTCAGGTAAGCAACGTGGAACAGATCCATGTTTTCAGGCATATAGCCACTGTAACAACCGTTCAGAGGTGCATAATGATAAAAAAGTCAACAAATCTCAGAATGTTTTCAGTCCCCACAATAACAATCATACAGGTTATGCAGGAACCTGAAGAAAGATCTCGCTGTTATAATATGACAATACGAATGAGAGGTGTCAATATTTATGCTACATTAAAAAATACAAGAAGAAGCATGTGGCCAAAGATTGAAATGTAATATGCAGAAATGGAGGTAGTTTTTCTGTTAAGGTGGTCTATGAATAATTAAAATTATTTTTACTATTGATATACTGTATTCTCAATTTGTAATCATTTAAAGATCATGGCATCTGGTCCCATCACTTCATGGGAAATAGATGGGGAAACAGTGGAAACAGTGTCAGACTTTATTTTTTGGGGCTCCAAAATCACTGCAGATGCTGATTGCAGCCATGAAATTAAAAGATGCTTACTCCTTGGAAGGAAAGTTATGACCAGCCTAGATAGCACATTAAAAAGCAGAGACATTACTTTGCCAACCAAGGTCCGTCTAGTCAAGGCTATGGTTTTTCCCGTGGTCATGTATGGATGTGAGAGTTCGACTGTGAAGAAAGCTGATCGCCGAAGAATTGATGCTTTTGAACTGTTGTGTTGGGGAAGACTCTTGAGAGTCCCTTGGACTGCAAGGAGATCCAACCAGTCCATTCTAGAGATCAATCCTGGGTGTTCATTGGAAGGACTGATGCTAAAGCTGAAACTCCAATACTTTGGGCACCTCATGCGACGAGTTGACTCACTGGAAAAGACTCTGATGCTGGGAAAGGTTGGGGGCGGGAGGAGAAGGGGACGACAGAGAATGAGATGGCTGGATGGCATCACCGACTCGATGGACATGAGTTTGAGTGAACTCCGGGAGTTGGTGATGGACAGGGAGGCCTGGCGTGCTGTGATTCATGGGGTCGCGGAGAGTCGGACACGACTGAGCAACTGAACTGAACTGAACTGAATCATTTAAAAAGCTTACCTAAGAATCAAATAAAAGACCCCAAAGACTCTGAGTAGTGATCTGAAACTCAGTAGAAATCGAATAACCTGTTCTTCAGAGCACTCACAGCTCAGAGCCACCAAAGGACATGAAAGGGTTGAAGCATCTAAATAGAGGAGTGCATAATTTTTGTTATGGATGAAATGTATGTAGGACACGTTTCAGAAACTTTTATGTAAACATGAAATCACTTAAAGATAAAATGTGCAAATATTCATGAAGAAAAAGTAAACATGGACCAAAGATCCTAAAAAAAATAAGAGTATTGAAGAATTATTAAAACACAAGGCCTCTTCTAGAGCTTCTATCATTAAACAAATATGATACTGTCGCTCACACCTGTCAGGATGGCTATTATCAAAAAGCCAAAATAGAGATGTTGGTGAGGATGTGGAAAAATTGGAGCTCCTGCATGATGGGAATACAAAATGGTGCTGCCAGTATGGAACACAGGATGGAGGTTCCTCAAAAAATTAAATAGAATTCTACTTTTGGGTATTTATCCAAGAGAATTGAAATCAAGATCTCAAAGAGATATTAACACTCTATATTGTAGCACTATTCATAATATCCAAGATGTGAATGCAACCTTCATATCCTTGGCACATGAATGGATAAAGAAAATGTACTACATACATATAATGGCACAATATTCCACCTTAAAAAAGAAGTTATTTTGTAAGATGCATGAAACTTGAGGACCTTATGCTAAATAAAATAAGCCATCACATAAAGACAAATACTGCATGATTCTACACACATGAGGTATCCAAAATAGGCAAATCCATAGAACCAAAGAGTGGCACGGTGGTCCCCAGAGACTGGAGGAGTCAGTAATCAACAGGCAAAACGTTCTAGTTCAGCAAATAGCTGTGAGAAGAAGGGAAGCGAAAAGCAAAGGAGAAAAGGAAAGATATACCCAATTGAATGCAGAGTTCCAAAGAACAGCAAGGAGAGATAAGAAAGCCTTTCTCAGTGATCAATGCAAAGAAATAGAGGAAAACAACAGAATGGGAAAGACTAGAGATCTCTTCAAGAAAATTAGAGATACCAAGGGAACATTTCATACAAAGATGGACACAATAAAGGGCAGAAATGGTATGGACCTAACAGAAGCAGAAGATATTAAGAGGTGGCAAAAATACACAGAAAAACTGTACAAAAAAGATCTTCACGACTCAGATAATCACGATGGTGTGATCACTCACCTAGAGCCAGACATCTTGGAATGTGAAGTCAAGTGGGCCTTAGGAAGCATCACTATGAACAAAGCTAGTGGAGGTGATGGAATTCCAGTTGAGCTACTTGAAATCCTAGAACACAATGCTGTGAAAGTGCTGCACTCAATATGCCAGCAAATTTGGAAAACTCAGCAGTGGCCACAGGACTGGAAAAGGTGAGTTTTCATTCCAATCCCAAAGAAAGGAAATGCCAAAGAATGCTCAAGCTACTGCACAATTGCACTCATTTCACATGCTAGTAAACTAATGCTTAAAATTCTACAAGCCAGGCTTCAGCAATATGTGAACTGTGCACTTCCAGATGTTCAAGTTGGTTTTAGAAAAGGCAGAGGAATCAGAGATCAAATTGCCAACATTCATTGGATCATTGAAAAAGCAACAGAGTTCCAGAAAAACATCTATTTCTGCTTTATTTACTATGCCAAGACCTTTGACTATATGGATCACAATAAACTGTGGAAAATTCTGAAAGAGTTGGAAATACCAGACCACCTGACCTGCCTCTGGAGAAACCTGTATGCAGGTCAGGAAGCAACAGTTAGAACTGAACATGGAACAACAGACTGGTTCCAAATAGGAAAAGGAGTACATCAAGGCTGTGTATTGTCACCCTGCTTATTTAACTTATATGCAGAGTACATCATGAGAAGCGCTGGGCTGGAGGAAGCACAAGCTGGAATCAAGATTGCTGGGAGAACTATCAATAACCTCAGATATGCAGATGACACCACCCTTATGGCAGGAAGTGAAGAAGAACTAAAAAGCCTCTTGATGAAGGTGAAAGAGGAGAGTGAAAATGTTAGCTTAGAGCTCAACATTCAGAAAACTGAGATCATGGCATCTGGTCCCATCACTTCATGGGAAATAGATGGGGAAACAGTGGAAATAGTGGCTGACTTTATTTTTCTGGGCTCCAAAATCAGTGCAGATGCTGATTGCAGCCATGAAATTAAAAGACGCTTACTTTTTGGAAGGAAATTTATGACCAACCTAGACAGCGTATTAAAAAACAGAGACATTACTTTGTCAACAAAAGTCCGTCTAATCAAGGCTATGGTTTTTCCCGTGGTCATGTATGGATGTGAGAGTTGGACTTTAAAGAAAGCTGAGCACCGAAGAATTAATGCTTTTAAACTGTGGTGCTGGAGAAGACTCTTGAGAGTCCCTTGGACTGCAAGGAGGTCCAAACAGTCCATCCTAAAGGAGATCAGTCCTGGGTGTTCATTGGAAGGACTGATGTTGAAGCTGAAACTCCAATACTTTGGCCACCTGATGCGAAGAGCTGACTCATTGGAAAAGACCCTAATGCTGGGAAAGATTGAGGGCAGGAGGAGAAGGGGATGACAGAGGATGAGATGGTTGGATGGCATCACCGACTCGATGGACATGGGTTTGGGTGGATTCTGGGAGTTGGCGATGGACAGGGAGGCCTGAAGTGCTGCGGTTCATGGGGTCGCAAAGGGTCCGACATGACTGAGCGACTGAAATGAACTGAACTGAACTAAGAGAAACCCTACAGACATGCTTTATAACATCATACTTATAGTCAACAATAATGTACTGTACACTGAAAATTTCTTAGGAAATCTACTGAAATCATGTTAAGTATTTACATCACAAGGAAATATTCGTGTTTGGTTGCACCAGATGGTATGTGGGATCTTAGTTCCCTGACCAGGGATCAAACCTTCACCTGCTGCATTTGAAGCATGGAGTCTTAACAACTCGATCTACCAGGGAAGTCCTGATAAATTTTTTTTTTAAAGTACATAATTCTGGCACATGAATAGCTTGACCACTGGAAAAGAATAGAAAGTTCAGAAACAGACCCAAATATGTACAGGAATTGGCCTCAAGAAACCACAGAAAGTAAGCATATGATAAAGTAAATTACAGTGGAAAAGATCAACTTTTAAATAGATGGTGTTGGAAAAATTGGATAACCTTTGACGAAGAGAACACAGTATCTATATGCAAACCATGCTTCATAATAAACTCCACATGTGTCATCTATTTTGGTGAGCTTATGGTTTTACTGGTCCACTCTCACAGCTCTTGGAAAGGGCCCAGATGCAGTGGCATGTGGCAGGTGCTGAGGGCTTACTTTCTCAGCCGCACCCCCACTAAACATACCCAGGGCTCTCTGCAGTGTTGGGTAGTTCCACAACTTGCACGGAGACAGCACGAGATACCCTGGAACATCTTGCGCCAGAAAGCAGGGAAGAGCTGAAAGAGTGATGAGGACATGTCAAAAGAACAGAGAACAACTGCTTGATGGGTTAAATTCCCAGTCATGTCTGCCTCTTTGTGACCCCACAAACTATGCAGTGTGGAATTCTCTAGGCCAGAATACTGGAGTGGGCAGCTGTTCCCTTCTCCAGGGGATCTTCCCAACCCAGGAATTGAACCCAGGTCTCCCACGTTGCAGACAGACTATTTACCAGTTAAATCACCAGGGAAGCCCAAGAATATTGGAGTGGGTAGCCTATTCCTTCTCCAGTGGATCTTCCTGACCCAGGAATTGAACCAGGGTCTCCTGCATTGCAGGCAGATTCTTTACCAGCTGAGCTACCTGGGAAGCCCCAATTCCAGATAACATTGTACAAACGCAAGCCCATGTGTGGGTCGGCGACAAATAGTCTTGAGAAATGTCCCAGGATCTGATTGCTTCTTTGTCATTTTTTATATTCAATATGCTATAATCTATTAATAGATTAATATTAATAGATCAATATTAATAGATTAATATTAATATGCTATAATCTATTATTAATCTATTAATAGATTATAGCATATTGAATATAAAAAATGACAAAGAAGCAATCAGATCCTGGGACATTTCTCAAGACTATTTGTCGCCGACCCACACTTGGGCTTGCTTGCCTCGAATACAGTAAAGCCAACCTCTTGACATGGGGGTGTGGCAAAGAAGAGTGCAGCTTTCACCTCAGGGCCAAGTGAGGGGAATGGGCAGCTCATGCTCAAAAGACCCAAACTCCTCGATGGCTTTTAAAGACAGTGTGAGTGAGAGGGTCACAGTTTGTGTATAATTCTTTGCAATCCCACTCCTGGACATATACCCGGAAAAAACTGTAATTCAAAAAGATACACAAATCCTTATGTTCACAGCAGCAGTATTTACAACAGCTAAGACATAGAAACAACTTAAATGTCCATCGACAGACAGATAGATAAAGAAGATGTGGCATATATATATACAATGGAATATTACTCAGCCATAAAAAAGAATGGGATAATGCCATTTGCAGCACCATGGATGGACTTAGGGATTATCATACTAAGTGAAGTCAGAGAAAGAAAATTGTCAGATGATATCATTGATATGTGGAATCTAAAATACAACACAAATGAACTGATCTATAAAACAGAAGCAAATAAGAGAACACACTTATGGATGCCAAGGGGAAGAGGATGAGGGAGGAATGGACTGGGAGTTTGGGATTCGTATATACAAAATATTACAAATAGAAAAGATAAGCAACAAGGTCTTACTGTACAGCACAAGGAACTATGTCAAATATCCTGCGATAAACTAGAATGGAAAAGAATATGAAAAAATGTACATCTTTTTATAACTGAGTCACTTTTATGTATAGCAGTAATTAACAAAACATTATAAATCAACCATACTTCAATAAAATTAAGAGAAAACAAGCAAATTAAAAGGAAAAAAAAACCCTATTCTATGATTAGTCGATGGTGAGGTAACGTGATGTTTTGGGAATCTCATTCATCAATCTTCTGGTTCCAGCTTGACTGGAGTCTATGCACTTGTGGACAGTATGCAGTTAACTTCTTCCACCTGATAGGGGTTTCTTCAAAACAGCTCATGGGTATGGCTCCGGATATTGCTTTCAGCCCGCCAGGAGGAACTGAAAGTCTTTGACTTTGTTTTATGGCTAAACTATTATCAATTTGCATTATTTGACTATTTTCTTTGTTTATGCATTTTTCACTTCACTGATTAAATCTGATCTTTGGAACTTGGGGAAGGCATAAGAGGATAAAGCTTTTTACTTTTATGAAAAAAAGATCCTGTCTGTCCCGGGGAAGGCTCTTCAGGGCCCTGCTAGGTTTTACTGTTGACTTGGACTCTTCAAAAACTGTCAGTCATGAAAAGCAAACAAAAAAGCTGATAATGTCTAAGGTAAAGGAGACTAAAGAGACATGACCACTAAATACAATTTATAATTCTTGACTGGATCTTGTTAAAAAAATACAGTTAGAAAGGATATCTTCGTAGACCATAAACTGTATATTAAACATTATTGTACCACTGTTAAATTTCTAGGTTATGGTAATGATGCGTTTATGTCAGAGAATGTCCTGGTTCAAAGAGAGGTTTGGAATATGACTAGTGGTGAGGTATTATGAAATGCAAGGTGTGTGTGTTTGAGAGATGGGGGACAGCTGGGTACAGCACAGGTGGGAAAATGTAAGCAATCGGTGGGTCTAGATGAAGGATATGTGGTGTTCACTGAACTGTTCTTTCGGTTTCTCATTGTTGTTCAGTTACTCAGTTGTGTCCGACTCTTTGCGACCCCATGGACTGCAGCATACCAGGCTTCCCTGTCCTTCAGCATCTCCCAGAGGTTGCTCAAACTCATGTCCATTGAGTTGGTGATGCCATCCAACCATCTCGTAGCTTTGCAATTTTTCAAAATAAAAAGTGGAGGAACAAAAGACAAAAAAATTTCACCATCAAATCATCATTTATATATACATAGATATTTATAGATCATGCAATTACTTCAAATTCCTTATAAATTAAGGCAAATATAAGGAATAAAAATCTAAGTACATTAAGGAATAAATGATGTTAGTAGAAACCATCTGTCTCTACTTGACAAATGAAGATGTAGATCCACGAATAAATTAACTCTCATAAGGTCACCAACTAATGTGTATAAGATTCCACTTCTGTGAGCTTTATACAGCAACTGAACATCAAATACGGATCTTTGAATACTTGAAATGTTCTTTACAGGTTGCTGGCTTGAGGAAGCTCATTCTATTACCCTTTATGAGAGAGAACAGAGCTTTCAAGGATTTTGTTTTTATTCTTTATATATCTGCTATTTTTTGCTCACATTTCAACAGGGATTAAAATGTCAGTAGGAATGCTTTCTACTTCTTAACCCAGTTCTCCCTAAACTGGTAACATAGTTGAAAGTCCGTTAGATCTATTGAATAAGGCAATAATGATGGTGAAATGAACAATACAGCAAGAGTGTTAGAACAAGTTCTAACTAAGAGTTAATGTTTTGAAAATGTACAGAACATTTTCTGTTTCTCTGAGTTAAGCCAGAACTCATCTAAAACCCTGGACCATCATGGATTAACCCCATAGGCCAGGAGGAGGAAGCTGGCACAGGGCTTATTCCTCAAGTGTCCCTGTGTTTCAGAGTACAGATCCTGCTTTGTCCCCTACTGGCTGGGTGACTATGGGCAAGTTTCTCAGCCTCTGGCTTCAATTTCCTCATACATTTACTTCAGTTCAGTCACTCAGTCATGTCAGACTTGTGGCGACCCCATGGATTGCAGCACACCAGGCCTTCCTGTTCATCACCAACTCCCAGAGTTTTCTCGAACTCATGTCCATTGAGTCAGTGATGCGATCCAACCATCTCATCCTCTGCTATCCCCTTCTCCTCATGCCTTCAGTCTTTCCCAGAATCAGGGTATTTTCCAATTAGTTACTTCTTAGCATCAAGTGGCCAAAGTATTGGAGTTTCACCTTCAACATAAGTCCTTCCAATGAACAACCAGGACTGATCTCCTTTAGGATTGACTGGTTGGACTTCCTTGAAGTCCAAGGGACTCTCAATAGTCTCTCCAACACCACAGATCAAAAGCATCAGTTGTCTGGTGCTTAGATTTCTTTATAGTCTAACTCTCACATCCATACGTGACTACTGGAAAAACCATAGCTTTGACTAGACTGACTTTTGTCTGCAAAGTAATGTCTCTGCTTTTTAATATGCTGTCTAGGTTGGTTATAACTTTTCTTCCAAGGAGCAAGCATCTTTTAATTTCATGGCTGCAATCAGCATCTGCACTGATTTTTGAGCCCCCCAAAATAAAGTCTGTCACTGCTTCCACTGTTTTCCCATCTATTTCTCATGAAGTGATGGGACCAGATGCCATGATCTTAGATTTCTGAATGCTGAGTTTTAAGTCAATTTCTTCACTCTCCTCTTGTACTTTCATCAAGAGGTTCTTTAGTTCTTCTTCACTTTCTGCCATAAGGGTGGTGTCATCTGCATATCTGAGGTTACTGATATTTCTCGCAGCAATCTTGATTCCAGCTTGTGCTTCCTCCAGCCTAGCGTTTCTCTTGATATACTCTGCATGTAAGTTAAATAAGCAGGGTGACAATACATAGCCTTGATGGACTCCTTTTCCTATTTGGAATCAGTCTGTTGTTCCATGTCCAGTTCTAACTGTCGCTTCCTGACCTGTATACAGATTTCTCAAGAAGTAGGTCAGGTGGTCTGGTATTCCCATCTCTTCTAGAATTTTCCACAGGTCATTGTGATCCACACAGTCAAAGGCTTTGTCTGGAACTCTCTTGCTTTTTCGATGCTCCAACGTGTACATGGGAATAACAATGGTATCTGATTCATAGATTTATTGACAAGACTAAATGAGAATGCTCATGGCACAGGACTTTGTGCATAGTAAATGCATAGTTATTTTTTCTTTTTTAAGCTCCACCTCGTCAAGTAGATATTTCTCAAATGACTACATAGTTTAAAATAGTTTATATTTTACAGATATCATTGACTTTTCTACTTTCATATTTGTATATCATGATGACTGACTAGAAATTGTTGCACATAAAAGTAGACTAAATTTTTGACATTAAAGTGCATTTAACAAAAAGACCTCTATATTTGCTGTTCTTCCAGGATTTTCATTTTTGTCAATTCAATTTTAATGTATTTTCCCCCTATACTTCCCCCTGTACTTCCCTCGTGGCTCACACAGTAAAGAATGTGCCTGCAATGAGGAAGACCTGCATTTGATTCCTGAGTTGGGACGATTCCCTGGAGAAGAGAACGGCTATCCACTCCAGTATGCTTGCCTGGGGAACCCTATGGACAGAGTAGCCTGAGAGGTTACAGTCCATGGGGTTGCAAAGAGTTGGACATGACTGAACGACTTTCACTTTCTACTTTTCCCCCTATATATTAATATAATATCAAGAAATACCAACCATATAAATAAATAAGCCAAAGTAAGTTTGCAATAACCTCAGGTGACACCACCCTTATGGCAGAAAACAAAGAGGAACTAAAGAGCCACTTGATGAAATTGAAAGAGGAGAGTGAAAAAGCTGGTTTAAAACTCAACATTCAACAAGGGAAGATCATGGCATCCGGTCCCAACATTTCATGGCAAATAGATGGGGAAACAATGGAAACAGTGACAGTCTTTATTTTCTTGGGCTCCAAAATCACTGCAGATGGTGACTGCAGCCATGAAATTAAAAGACGCTTGCTTCTTGGAAGAAAAGTTATGACAAACCTAGACATCATATTAAGAAGCAAAGACATTACTTTGCAGACAAAGGTCAGTCTAGTCAAGGCTATGGTTTTTCCAGTAGTCACGTATGGATTTGAAAGTTGTCCCATAAAGGAAGCTGAGCGCTGAAGAATAGAGGCTTTTGAACTGTGGTGTTGGAAAAGAATCTTAAGAGTCCCTTGGACTGCAAGGACATCAAACCAGGCAATTGTAAAGGCAATCAGTCCTGAATATTAATTGGAAAGACTGATGATGAAGCTGAAGCTCCAGTACTTTGGCCACTGATGCGAAGAAGTGACTGATTGGAAAAGACCCTGATACTGGGAAAGATTGAAGGTGGGAGGAGAAGGGACCGACAGAGGATGAGATGGTTGGATGGCATCACCAACTCGATGGAGATGAGTGTGAGTAAGCTCGGGTAGTTGTTGATGGACAGGGAAGACTTGTTTGCTGCAGTCCATGGGGTCGTGGAGTTGGACACTACTGAGTGACTGAACTGAACTGAACTGAACTGGAGGTTTTTTCCAAACATTTTAGATTGAAACTAGTGCTTCAGTGATACTTTTACCTCAAGGGTTTTTTTTTTTTTTCCTCCCAAGAAGAAATTTTACGTTTGACTGACTATTACAATGTATTTAAGAATTTGGAGTTGACACAGGTATTTAGCAGTGGCAGTCAGGTTCAACAAGAAGAGTGTGTACCGTCTCAGCTCGGGCTCCTGTTCCGACTGCTTCCTGGCTCTTTACTTCTTGTGAAACCACTCTGCATGTTGGTGCATTTATTCATCCTTCTGTTAGTACTTATCATGCACCTCCTCTGCTCGGCGCTCAGGAGAAGATGTAAGAGGAGGCCCTATTGTCTAGGAAGAGCCAGTGTAATTAAGACTCATACACATAAACAGGTATCTTAGAATGGATGATAATGCATCAATGGCCAAAATGAATGGTGTAGGTAAGTGAAGATTAGCGAAGCCAGGAATAGGCAGAAATACGGCTCTGTTTGTGATGAATGAGTTCTTTACGAAAGGATGAGCTGGCTTGTGAATTCAATGCAGTCCTGGCAGAATTCTGATAGGACCTGTGGGAATTGCCTAAGGAGAGATTCTTAGTAACTGACCTGGCCCTTTGGAGGGTTCTTTGTTCCCACACCCTCTGAAGCCAGAGCTGGGCATTCGAACAGACTAGCTTCTCCAAACCTTCACGTTTCTGCTTTCTTACCCTTGAGGGTTTGAAAGCCTCTGCTTCTCTCGCGCGTCAGCATTAGATGCTTGTGGGCGAGGGCTGGGAGGGCCTTGCTTCCAGAAGTTCAGCCTGGGTGTTGGCCACACTGTCTGCCAGGGTTCACTGACGTTTGACCCTGTGCCCATGCTTTACATATGCTTCAAAACTGCTAGAGAATTACTATGTGAAACGCCCGGTAATTCCAATTAGGGCCTTGATGGTGGCTAGAAAGTTGACTGATAGTTGGGGAATGCACGTTTACAGTAGGTCTCAGGAAAGAATAACATGTGAGGAAACTAGGGATGGCTAGGTATTTCTCTTGGAATTAAGCTACTTAAAATCAAATGGTTTTTGTGTCAAGTTCCCTTGTAGGTGCCAAACATATGAAAATAACCTTCAAGGCATGATTTCTAATGAATATAAAATCTTGCTGTAAGCAATCTATCTCAGTGGAAATACTGGCCTCAGGAGAGAGAAACGAAAGAGAACTTACATATTGACATGAAAATTAGGATGATTTTTCCTCTGGTAATTTGTTTCCTGACCTGAGGAAATATTGGTGCATAAAGAGAATTACAGAAGCTACAATTTATTTTCTCTGAGCATGTGTTACTATAATACTACAAAAATGCAACCCCCTGAAAAACATTAATAAAGTAGTTCTAAAAATATCCATCACAAAATTGGTCAATACTTATTAAATATAATTAAAAAAAGAAGAGAAACAAACATCTGTTCAGTTCAGTTCAGTTCAGTCGCTCAGTCGTGTCCGACTCTCCATGGAATAGCCTAATTGGTTCCAAGTGTGAGCATGCGTGGGCTTTCCAGGGGGCACTAGTGGTATAGAATTTGCTTGCCAATGCAGGAAACGTAAGAGATGTGGGTTGGATCCCTGGGTTGGGAAGATCCTCTGAAGGAGGGCATGGCAACCCACTCCAGTGTTCTTTCTTTTTTCCTTTCTTAGGAGGAAGTGAAAATGCAGTCCACTCCAATATTCTTGCCTTGAGAATTCACAGAGAGAGGCGCCTGGCCGCTCCAACCCACAGGGTTGCACGGAGTTGGGCACGACTGAAGAGAGTTAGCACATATGTGAGCACGCATGTTTTCTGGGAGTGCTCTTTCCTCTTAAAAAGAAATACTGTATTTGTTCTTCAGAAGTTTATTCTAAGGACATAATGAAAACAAATGGAAACAGTTATGTGTGGTTAAAATAGTTTATTTTGTTAGATATTTACACCTCATCTATGGGCTTCCCTAGTAGCTCAGTTGGTAACGAATCTACTTGCAATGCAGGAAACCTGGGTTCAATTCCTGAGTTGGGAAGATCCCGTGGAGAAGGGAAAGGCTACCCATTCCAGTGTTCTTACCTGGAGAATTCCATGGACAGAAAACCTGGGGGGTTGTAGCTGGGATTGTGAAGAGTTGGACATGACTATGCAACTAACTTTCCTTTTCCTATGGGTTCCATAAGAAAACAAAATGGACATTTTAAAAGAAAGAAATAACTTTGAATCAATGAATTTAGAGGACTTAATTTTATTAAAAATCAGAAATATAGGATAAATGGTAAATGCAATCTAGATAGTTTAATTTTTGTTGTACTGGATTAGAGACTGTTTCATTTCCTACTCTTGCTGTCTTAGAAGGGTATTAACTGCCATGCAGAGCTTTGAGAAAGCAGCTGTGAACCTGGAGATTCCATTTGCCTGCCAATATTTTATGACCAGACAGATGTGTATGCAAATCACACCTGTTCTAATTCCAGAAGCCCTGCTTCAGTCAATCATTCTAACATAACTTCTGTCTCTAAGAAATGAAATGCACCAAAGAATATCGAGGGCTGGACAATAAAGGTGTCAACAGCTCCCCCACCAAGGGCACGGCTGAAAGCTATGGTCACATTTTCCGAGCTTTCCAGGACCCCAGGGAGCACTTCAGTGACGGATTAATGAAAACTGGGAGATGAGATGCCTGGCGGGTGTGTTGGAGGCACATCTTACTCTGAAGTAGTTTCTCTTTGCTCCTCTGTTCAGAAAAATCTCTAAGTGAAAATGGCCTTGCATGGAACACTAAGACAGGAAAATCTCATTTGGAAAGTCAAACTTGGGGGAAGGTAAAAGGTAAAATAACTGACATTTACCATTTTACTATTCTGATTACTCTTAAAATATTTTGATGTTGAATCTGGCACAAACCAGGTTTCATAATCCAGAAATGCAATTGCCACATTTCCTATAATAATATACTCATAAGGTAAGAAAATCTACTTTTATTAAAACACATCCCCAGAGACAATAGTTTAAGTTGAATCCAGAGTGTTAAAATTTTCTGAAGCATTTTTAATCACAGAAAAGCAAGTTGATTCTGAATTGATGATGGGCTTGTACATCTGTGTTCTGCCACCAGCCGGCTACTTCTCTGCCCTTAGCCTCATATTTTCTTTGCTTGGTGAAAGCAGGCTGTTCGGTATATGGTCAGAATTTACAGGGCTACATTTGGACTCCATGCAATTAGTTTTCACTGCATTCTTTGCAAATACTTGATTGTTGGTGACAGCAACTGTGTCTGTTTTAATTCACAGAAGCCATAGGCATGGCAGAGCCTCTGTGACCTGGCTGGCTGGCTCACCAAGAGCCAGAGTTCTTTGTTATTAAGAGTCTCACATCCTTTTTTCTCATACTTTCCTGTATCACCACTATAAAGTCTTTGATATAAATAGAGAGCATGCTCAGATCTTACAACGATATTCCAATTTTATCCAACGAGCTTACTCTGATCTTTTATTGATAAGTATTCTGCATCACTTTTGAGGACCTCAAAGTTTGTACCCAAGATGAAATCTCCATCAGTAAGATTCTACTACAATGTTCTTTTATTTATAAGGCATAAAATTCCAATTGCCTTGGAGACAAATTTGTGCAGAGTGCAGTCTCAAAAAAGCTACAGCTTAAGTTTTACAGTGTGGGGATCATTGTGATTCACCACATATACCTACATCTGTGCAGGAAAAAAAAAGGCCAGGTCCAACACAGCTTCCAAATCCTGGAACCATTTGTGGGACTGAAGCAATGGTGCTTTTGAAATCCAGCTGGACCTGGTCTTCTTGCTGTCATTTCTGGGAGGGTTGAGCAAGACCTGGGCCCCCCATCTTTGGTCCCGTGGGTTCAGACAGACTGGCAGTGCAGGACAGGATGGGGAGAAAGCATGACTGTGAAAATGGTCAGTAAAATGATTTCATCATTGAGCCTGCTAGAATCATAGAGATGCTTTTAGAGGAGCTTTTAAAATCTTTAGCTGTTTGCTTCTGGGCAAACTTATCCCTTGTTACTCTTGGTTTTCTGTTTCCTTTCCTCTCCTGTCTTCCCATACAAATCCTATACTGATATATATTTACCTAGTAGTGTAATAAAATAAAACTATTACAGTAGATTCACCTCAAACTATTAAAAATTTATCATATGTTCAGGCTGAGAGTTGGACATGCTCTTCAGCATTCACTGACTTCTCTGTCCTCTGAAATGATTTGGGGTTAGATCCATGAGCATACCACTCATGGCCCTGGTCTGTGGTATCAGAGCATGGAAAATGACATCTTTTTTTTTTTTTAATTTATTTTATTGGAGGAAAATTACCTTACATTAATATATTGGTTGGTTTTGCCATACATTGACATGAATCCGCCCCGGGTGTACATGTGCTCTCCCTCCCGAACCCCCCTCCCACCTCCCTCCTCCCCATATCCTCCCTCCATGTCATTCCCGTGCACCAGCCCCAGGCATCCTGTATCACGCGTCGAACCTGGACTGGTCACTTATGATAATATACATGCTACAATGCCGTTCTCCCCAATCATCCCACCTTCACCCTCTCCCACAGAGTCCCAAAGACTGTTCTTATGTCTATGTCTCTTTTGCAGTCTCGTATACAGGGTTCAGGTTTCCATCTTTCTAAATTCCATATATATGCATTAGTATACTGTATTGATGTTTTTCTTTCTGGCTTACTTCACTCTGTATAATAGGCTCCAATTTCATGTACCTCATTAAAACTGATTCAAATGCATTCTTCTTGATGGCTGAAAAATACTCCATTGTGTATATGTACCAAAGCTTTCGTATCCATTCATCTGCAGATGGACATCTAGGTTGCTTCCATGTCCTGGCTATTATAAACAGTGCTGCAATGAACATTGGAGTACATGTGTCTCTTTCAATTCTGGTTTCCTCGGTGTGTACGCCCAGGAGTGCGATTGCTGGATCATATGGCAATTCTATTTCCAGTTTTTTGAGGAATCTCCACACTGTTCTCCATAGTGGCTGTACTAGTTTGCATTCCCACCAACAGTGTAAGAGGGTTCCCTTCTCTCCACACCCTCTCCAGCATTTATTGCATGTAGACTTTTGGATAGCAGCCATTCTGACTGGCGTGAAATGGTATCTCATTGTGGTTTTGATTTGCATTTCTCTGATTATGAGGGATGTTGAGCATTTTTTCATGTGTTTGTTAGCCATCTTTATGTCTTCTTTGGAGAAATGTCTGTTTAGTTCTTTGGCCCATTTTTTGATTGGGTCACTTAGTTTTCTGGAATTGAGCTGCAGGAGCTGCTTGTATATTTTGGAGATTAATCCTTTATCAGTTGCTTCATTTGCTATTATTTTCTCCCATTCTGAAGGCAATCTTTTCACCTTGCTTAGAGTTTCTTTTGCTGTGCAGAAGCTTTTGATTTTAATTAGGTCCCATTTGTTTATTTTTGCTTTTATTTCCAATATTCTGGGAGGTGGGTCTTGGAGGATCCTGCTGTGATTTATGTCAGAGAGTGTTTTGCCTACGTTCTCCTCTAGGAGTTTTATAGTATCTGGTCTTACATTTAGCTCTCTAATCCATTTTGAGTTTATTTTGGTGTATGGTGTTAGGAAGTGTTCTAGTTTCATTCTTTTACAAGTGGCTGACCAGTTTTCCCAGCACCACTTGTTAAAGAGACTGTCTTTTCTCCATTTTATATTCTTGCCTCCTTTGTCGAAGATAAGGTGTCTATTGATGCGTGGGTTTATCTCTGGGCTTTCTATTTTGTTCCATTGATCTATATTTCTGTCTTTATGCCAGTACCATACTGTCTTGATGACTGTGGCTTTGTAGTAGAGCCTGAAGTCTGGCAGGTTAATTCCTCCAGTTCCATTTTTCTTCTTCAAGATTGCTTTGGCTATTCGAGATTTTTTGTATTTCCATACAAATTGTGAGATTATTTGTTCTAGTTCTGTGAAAAATATCGTTGGTAGCTTGATAGGGATTGCATTGAATGTATAAATTACTTTGGGTAGTATACTCATTTTCACAATATTTATTCTTCCAATCCATGAACACGGTATATTTCTCCATCTATTAGTGTCCTCTTTGATTACTTTCACTAGTGTTTTATAGTTTTTTATGTACAAGTCTTTTGTTTCCTTAGGTAGATATATTCCTAAGTATTTAATTCTTTTCGTTGCAACAGTGAATGGAATAGTTTCCTTAATTTCTCTTTCTATTTTCTCATTATTAGTGTATAGGAATGCAAGGGATTTCTGTGTGTTGATTTTATATCCTGCAACTTTACTGTATTCATTGATTAGCTCTAGTAGTTTTCTGGTAAAGTCTTTAGGGTTTTCTGCGTAGAGGATCATGTCATCAGTGAACAGTGAAAGTTTTACTTCTTCTTTTCCAATTTGTATTCCTTTTATGTCTTTTTCTGCTCTGATTGCTGTAGCCAAAACTTCCAGCACTATTTTGAATAGTAGCGGTGAGAGTGGGCACCCTTGTCTTATTCCAGACTTTAGGGGAAATGCTTTCAGTTTTTCACCATTGAGGATAATGTTTGCTGTGGGTTTGTCATATATAGCTTTTATTATGTTGAGATATGTCCCTTCTATTTCCACTTTCTGGAGAGTTTTTATCATAAATGGATGTTGTATTTTGTCAAAGGCTTTCTCTGCATCTATTGAGATAATCATATGATTTTTATTTTTCAGTTTGTTAATGTGGTGTATTACATTGATTGATTTGCGGATATTGAAGAATCCTTGCATTCCTGGGATAAAGTCCACTTGGTCATGATGTATGATCTTCTTAATATGTTGTTGGATTCTGATTGCTAGAATTTTGTTAAGGATTTTTGCATCTATGTTCATCAGTGATATTGGCCTGTAGTTTTCTTTTTTTGTGGGATCTTTACCAGGTTTTGGGATTAGGGTGATAGTGGCCTCATAGAATGAGTTTGGAAGTTTTCCTTCCTCAGCAATTTTCTGAAAGAGTTTGAGTAGAATAGGTGTTAGCTCTTCACTAAATTTTTGGTAGAATTCAGCAGTGAAGCCGTCTGGACCTGGGCTTTTGTTTGCTGGAAGCTTTCCGATTACTTCCTCTGTTTCCGTGCTTGTGATGGGTCTGTTCAGATTTTCTATTTCTTCCTGGTTCAGTTGTGGCAAGGTGTACTTTTCTAGGAATTTGTCCATTTCTTCCAAGTTATTCATTTTATTGCCATATAATTGCTGATCGTATTCTCTAATAATCCTTTGTATTTCTGTGTTGTCAGTTGTGATTTCTCCTTTTTCATTTCTAATTTTATTGATTTGGTTCTTCTCCCTTTGTTTCTTAATGAGTCTGGCTAGTGGTTTGTCAATTTTATTTACCTTCTCAAAGAACCAGCTTTTGGCTTTGTTGATTTTTGCTATTGTCTCTTTTGTTTCTTTTGCATTTATCTCTGCCCTAATTTTTATGATTTCTTTCCTTCTGCTAACCCTGGGGTTCTCCATTTCTTCCTTTTCTAGTTTCTTTAGATGTAGAGTTAGGTTATTTAGTTGACTTTTTTCTTGTTTCTTGAGGTGTGCCTGTATTGCTATGAACTTCCCCCTTAGCACTGCTTTTACAGTGTCCCAGAGGTTTTGGGTTGTTGTGTTTTCATTTTCATTCATTTCTATGCATATGTTAATGTCTCTTTTGATTTCTTCTATGATTTGTTCATTATTCAGCAGCGTGTTGTTCAGCCTCCATATGTTGGCAGTTTTAATAGTTTTTCTCCCGTAATTGTGATCTAATCTTACTGCATTGTGGTCAGAAAAGATGCTTGGAATTATTTCAATTTTTTTGAATTTACCAAGGCTAGATTTATGGCCCAGGATGTGATCTATCCTGGAAAAGGTTCTGTGTGCGCTTGAGAAAAAGGTGAAATTCATTGTTTTGGGGTGAAATGTCCTATAGATATCTATTAGGTCTAACTGGTCTATTGTATCATTTAAAGTTTGTGTTTCCTTGTTAATTTTCTGTTTAGTTGATCTATCCATAGATGTAAGTGGGGTATTAAAGTCTCCCACTATTATTGTGTTATTGTTAATTTCCCCTTTCATAATTGTTAGTAATTGTTTTACATATTGCGGTGCTCCTATGTTGGGTGCATAAATATTTATAATTGTTATATCTTCTTCTTGGATTGATCCTTTGATCATTAAGTAGTTTCCTTCTTTGTCTCTTTTCACAGCCTTTGTTTTAAAATCAATTTTATCTGATATGAGTATTGCTACTCCTGCTTTCTTTTGGTCTCTGTTTGCGTGGAATATCTTTTTCCAGCCCTTCACTTTCAGTCTATATGTGTCCCTCGATTTGAGGTGGGTCTCTTGTAGACAACATATATGGGGGTCTTGTTTTTGTATCCAATCAGCCAGACTTTGTCTTTTGGTTGGGGCATTCAACCCATTTACGTTTAAGGTGATTATTGATAAGTATGATCCCGTTGCCATTTTCATTATTGTTTTGGGTTCAAGTTCATATACCCTTTCTGTGTTTCCAGTCTAGAGAAGATCCTTTAGTATTTGTTGGAGAGCTGGTTTGGTGATGCTGAATTCTCTCAGCTTTTGCTTGTCTGTAAAGCTTTTGATTTCTCCTTCATATTTGAATGAGATCCTTTCTGG
This sequence comes from Moschus berezovskii, assembly GCF_049115385.1. NCBI lineage: Eukaryota > Metazoa > Chordata > Mammalia > Artiodactyla > Moschidae > Moschus > Moschus berezovskii. The sequence goes on along the minus strand of NC_142482.1, from coordinate 14,120,054 downwards.
GTATAGTAATCTGGGCTGTAGGTTATTTTCTTTCATCACTTTAAGTATGTCTTGCCATTCCCTCCTGGCCTGAAGAGTTTCTGTTGAAAGATAAGCTGTTATCCTTATGGGGATCCCCTTTTGTGTTATTTGTTGTTTTTCCCTTGCTGCTTTTAATATTTTTTCTTTGTGTTTGATCTTTGTTAATTTGATTAATATGTGCCTTGGGGTATTTCGCCTTGGGTTTATCCTGTTAGGGACTCTCTGTGTTTCTTGGACTTGGGTGATTATTTCCTTCCCCATTTTAGGGAAATTTTCAACTATTATCTCCTCGAGTATTCTCTCATGGTCTTTCTTTTTGTCTTCTTCTTCTGGGACTCCTATGATTCGAATGTTGGGGTGTTTAATATTGTCCCATATGTCTCTAATATTGTCCTCATTTTTTAAAATTCTTTTTTCTTTTTCCGACTCTGTTTCATTTATTTCTACAATTCTATCTTCTAGCTCGCTTATCCTGTCTTCTGCCTCCGTTATTCTACTGTTTGTGCCCTCGAGAGTGTTTCTGATCTCGTCTATTGTATTATTCATTGTATATTGACTCTTTTTTATTTCCTCTAATTCTTTATTGAGCATTTCTTCCATCTTCTCCATCCTTTTCTCCAGTTTATTTATCTGTAACTCCATTTTGCTTTCCAGATTTTGAATCATTTTCACAATTAAAATTCGAAATTCCTTATCGGGTAGGTTCCCTATATCTTCCTCTTTTGTTTGTGTTGGTGGAAATTTATCCTGTTCCTTTACTTGTTGGGTATTTCTCTGCCTCTTCATCTTGCTTATATTGCTGTGTTCGGGTGGCCTTTCTGTCTTCTGACAGTCTGTGGAGTTCTCTTTATTATGTAGTTACCTAGTTGTGTGTGGGGTTGGATGGGTGACTTGTCAAGGTTCCCTGGTTAGGGAAGCTTGAGTCGATGTTCTTGTGGGTGGAGCTGGATTTCTTCTCTCTGGAGTGCAATGAAGTGTCCAATAATGAGTTTGAGATGTCTGTGGGTTTGGGGTGGCTTTGGGCAGCCTGTATATTGAAGCTCAGTGCTATTCTCCTGTGTTGCTGGGTAGCTTGCGTAGTATGTCTTTCACTGAAACTTGTTGACCCTAGGGTGGTGCCTGGTTTCAGTGTATGTATGGAGGCCTTTGATGAGTACCTATCAATTAATGTTCTCTGGAACCGGAGATCTCTGGTGTTCTCAGGATTTGGCCTTAAGCCTCTGCCTCTGGTTTTCAGTCTTATTCTTGCAGGAGTCTCAAGGCTTCTCCCTCTTCTGTTTTCTGGTCTCCTCAGTGTCTAATTCCCGTCCTGACACCAGGATGCGGTGGTGGACACTTTTTTTTTTTTTCCCCAGGCTCTCCTATTCAGTCCTGCTGTAAGGAGGGAGGAACAACTAACAAATATCCCTGGCATCTGTGGGGAGTGCTCACGGTGTCTCAGCTACACTGGGAATGCTCCCGCTCCAGGCGTGTGTGCTTTCCCTGTTTATGCTGCTTAGGCTTTAGTTTGCTCTGCTGCAAGCTGTCCGTGGCTGGCGCTGGGTTGCATGCACTTCCCAAGTCTGAGCGGCTCAGGTTCAAGTCCTCGGGTACTCGACAAAGGCGGAGACTTGGCTGGGCCTGCGTTTTGTGCCTTCCCTGGTCCTAGCAGCTCAGGTGACCAGGCGTTTGGAGGGCGCAGTCGCTGCAACTTATCGCCTTCCCGGTCCCTGCCGCTCGGTTTTCTGGGGGTACAACCGGCGCAGTTTCTCAGGCGGATATCGACCAGCCTGAACCCAAGAAGTCCTGGCCAGCAAGGAAGCCTGCCTGCAGCTTGGCATGGGAAGCCTCTCTGGGGCCGTCGCTGCCCCCGCCCCGGCGCTGGCTGCCCTCCCCGCCCGCGTTGGCGGGGGCTGGGGGCTGGGGCACCCAAGCCCGGTTCTCCCTCTAAGCGCAGCCGCCGGTCCTCCCTCCAAGCGCAGCCGCCAGTTCTCCCTCCAAGCGCGGGTGCCGGCTCTCCCTCCAAGCGCGGGTGCCGGCTCTCCCTCCAAGCGCGGGCGCCAGCTCTCCCTCTAAGCACCGCTGCCGGTTCTCCCTCTAAGCGCTGCTGCCGGCACCTCCCTGCCCAGCCCTCACCTGCTAGTGAGGGTCGCGGGCGTCTGCACCGCTTCTCCGCTGAGTTTCCTCTGGGCACTTAGTCTGTGAGTTTTAATTATTTATGTCTTTTGTTTCCCAGTTATGCGGCCCTCTGAGGTTCCACTCACCAGTGTTTCCAGGTGTTTGGAAACTTCTCTCTCTCTCTCTCTTTTTTTTTAAGCCTCTCTTCCCAGGAGGGAGCTCTGTCCCTCCCTCTTTTGTCTCTCTTTTTATCTTTTTATCTATTTCCTACCTCCTTTCGACGACTATGGGCTGCTTTTCTGAGTGCCTGATGTCCTCTGCTGGTATTCAGAAGTTTTTTTGTGGGATTTACTCAGCGTACAAATGTTCTTTTGTTGATTTTGTTGGGGGGAAAGTGGCCACCCTGTCCTATTCCTCCGCCATCTTCCCGTCCTTGACATCTTGAAACTATACTTCACTCTGAAAAATAGATGGAAAGGATGCTACTTGAACCCAGCTCAGACGGACCTTGGTGGGGCTGGAAGTAGCTGGAAAAATGTTCTCAGAGAATCAGCACGAAGTGCCAGCTGGGGTGTAGGTCTCTCTGTCTTTGTTTGACGATGCAGTGGGGATGCTTTGTTTCTGAAACACCAGGAAAGACAAACATATACATAACAGGATCATAAAGGCAGAGACTGAAAATTCTGTTTGTCTGCAAACACTTGTCTCCTGAATCCAAACTTAAAACACCCTGGGCACAGCCAAGGAACAGCTATCCCAAACCTCACAGACGCACTTTGGAGACGCAATCCCACAGCTACCACAACCACCTCGTACTTATGTCTTACAATACTTTTACCCCAGACTTGAAAATAAGTAAAACGAATAGAATCTCAGGGATTCTGTTTACCGTGGCTGTTCAATGCCGTCTTTTCAAGTTGGGGTTATAGGCAGTGGGGAGGATGCTGCCAGATCTTGTGAAGGGCACTGAGGGTGGATCCATCACCCTCCCGGGGGCATCTGCTTGAAGGGACACCCTCTCACCTGAGCGCTTATGGTACCAGCTGGGGACCGAGTTCCACTCTGGGGATTTGCAACCTGGGTCAGTGGGTGAGTCAGCACGGTTCAGCTTCACAGTTACATGTTGGAAACTCGTCCTCTAGCTAAAGCTGTCTTCTGTCTTATGACTTATCTGTCTTCAGTGAACCTATGACTTCAGGTAATTCATCCAAAAAACCAAGGGAAAGATAGGGAAATTGAATACATTCAGTTTATTTAATATTAGTTTCCATGAGGGCTCTGAGTTCAGTGTTTATGTGTTTCTTCTGATTTGTTGTGCTAGTTTTCTGGCTCGAATCTGTTTACAAATATAGACCGTGACTTTACCACCATTTTTTTCTAAAGCATAGAAATGGAAAATATAATATTTTTTGTATGTAAGAGAGGGTCATAATACGAATTCTTAAAAACTTACAAAAGACTGGATCTGTGAGATTCTGTCCTGTTTAGTGACATAGATGATGATGTGTTGTGCGAATTGCTCTTTCAAAGGTACATTGTTGTTTTCTTGCTGTGGGCCTGTCTTTATCAGAAAGTTCAGAAAGATTCTTAGTGTAACATACTTGATGTATATACAGAAATCTCTCCAGGCATTTTAGGTTGCAGACTATTATTTTGAAATTTTATTTTGAAACTTTGAAAGCTCCCAGGAAAATTTTAAGCAGAATCGATATTTAATTTTGGTCAAATGGAGACATTTATTTAATCTAAACCATGTCTTATGGTGTTTTGTATATAAGAGTGCATACATTTGGTACAAAACCTGAAAGGTATAAAGAGAGTGTCAGTGAAAAATACATCAGTACCCCAACTGCCCAGTACTTCCCTAAAGCCACCCCATCATTTTCTTCTTTTTGTTTATACACCTGTGTAATACAAACATTATATTACATCCATCAACCTCTCTATGACTTATCTAATCAGGCCCTTATTGATGATCTCTAGGTGGATTTTGATTTTTATGAGCAGTACTGTGAGGCTGTGTATTTAGAACACACTTCCTGTGGGTGTCTGCATGGCTCTTTCCTCGTCTCACTCAGGGCTGTTTAAATGTTGCCTTCTTACCTTCCTTATGGAAACAGCCTCCTTCCCTCCTTCCTCCCTACCCCTCTCACCCTACTTGAATTTTGTTCATGCATCACTTGACATTATGCTTTTAAAAAATTCCTTTTTCTTTGATGTGGACCATTTTAAAAGTCTTTATTGAATTTCTTACAATATTCCTTCTTTTTATATTTCAGTTTTCTGGCCATGGGGCAGACATGTGGGTCTTAACTCTCTGACTGGAGATCAAACCCATACTTCCTGCATTGGAAGGCAAAATCCCAACTACTAGACCACCAGGGAAGTCCCTGCACTGGTTTATTGACAGCCTATTTGCACAAACAATATAAGCCTCAAGAGACTCCACAGCTTGCTGTTCCTTTTCAGTGCCTAGAATCGTAGCTGGTATGCAGTTGGTGCTCACTAAGTATATTTATGAAAGGAATAGGTCATTTTGCAAGTATGAGGTATTTTGTAGGAAAAATTGCTATAAGTGGAATTGTTATGTTAAAGGATATGGGTGCTGGCAATTTTTCCAAATTGTAGAAATTTATCCTTCCATCAGCAATGTACCAACAAAAACAAACTTGAAATTTTTTCCTGAGATTATCCTACTAAGTGAAGTAAGTCAAAAAGAGAAAGACAAACACCATATGATATCACTCATATGTGGAATCTAAAATATGGCACAAACTTATCTATGAAACAGAAACAGAATAATGGGCATAGAGGTTGGGGTTAGTAGAATGCAAGCTATCATACACAGAATGAATAAATGGGAGAGTCCTATTATATCGCACAGGGAAGTATATTCAATATCCTGTGATAAGCCATAATAGAAAAGAATATGAAGAAAAAATGTATATATATATATATATATATATATACATACACACATATATATGTGTGTATAACTGAGTCACTGCTGTATAGAAGAAATTAGCACAACATTGTATATCAGGTATACTTCAATATACACAAAATTAAAAGACACATGCTCCTTTGAAGAAAAGCTATGACAAATATAGACAACATATTAAAAAGCACAGACATCACTTTGCTAACAAAGGTCCATATAGAGAAAACTATGGGTTTTCCAGTAGTTATGTATGGATGTCAGAACTGGACCGTAAAGAAGGCTGAGTGCCAAAAAATTGATGCTTTTGAATTGCTGGAGAAGACTCTTGAGAGTTACTTGGACTACACTGAGATCAAACCAGTCAATCTTAAAGGAAATCAACCCTGAATATTCATTGGAAGGACTGATGCCTAAACTGAAGCTCCAATACTTCGGTCTCCTGATATAAAGAGCCAACTCTGGAAAAGACCCTGATCCTGGGAAAAACTGAGAGCAGGGGAGAAGGGAGCGGCATAGGATGAGCTGAGTGGATTGTATCACTGACTCAATGGACATGAGTTTGAGCAAACTTAGGGAAACAGTGAAGGACAGGGAAGCCTGACGTGCTGCAGTTCATGGGGTCGGACATGACTAAGTGACTGAACAACAACAAATGTCTCAATAAAAAAAAATGTTTTGTTTTTCTTTCACCAGTGGGAAAAAGTTTTTTCCAAGTTGATATAACCCATGGTATCTCATTTTAATTACAATTTGTTTTTATTATGAGTGATATGTATGCTACCCCAAGTCTTTAGCCATTGCAATGACTGGCTATGTTTGAAGGCCCAAACATCTTTGTGACACTCATGTGCTTACACCTGATATTGCTGTTGCCTGTCCCTTGGACTCTAGGTACATGGTGGTTCTTGTTTGCCTTGGTTTTGTCTTTGCTCAGTTACTCTGAAATCCATAATTTATCTGTATTGAACACTGGTTGGTAAGATCAGAGATGAAACATTTCCTTAACTGCAGCCCCAAGTTTTCTTGTGATGAAGATGTCCACTTTGCAAATGTTTCCTTCTCCAGCCTTTAACTACCGGGGAGCAGAGAAGTTTCCAGCATCCAGAGAAGGCCCTTCTCTCTTGAGCATTTTTAGTGTCCTTGTCCTGCAAAGAGTCCACACACCCCAGCCATGTTTATAGGTTAATTTTGGTAGTTACTTTGACTTTTAGATTTCTTATGCAAGGAGATCAAAGCAGTCAATCCTAAAGGAAATCAACCCTGAATATTCACTAGAAGGTCTGATGCTGAAGCTGAGGTTCCAGTACTTTGGCCACATGATGCAAAGAGCTGATTCACTGGAAAAGACCCTGATTCTGGGAAGGATTGAAGGCGGGAGGAGAAGCGGGCAACAGAGAATGAGATGGCTGGAAGGCATCATGAACTCAATGGACCTGAGTTTGGACAAACTCTCAGAGATAGTGAAGGACATGGAAACCTGGCGTGCTGCAGTCCATGGGGTGGCAAAAAGTTGGACATGACTGAGCGACTGAACAACAAAATTCCCTTTGACCTTGTTCTACTTTCAGGTCATATTTGTGACCTCTGTGCCACCAGGAAAACCAGCATCAAGCAGGACATCTTGCCATAATAATTGAAAATACCAGGATTTGATGTACAATTGAGCCTGAATAAAAGGGTGTTATCTTTCTATTGTGTTGTTTCTTAGAAATCATAGCCCAGGGAGTCTTTTAAATTTCCCCTTTAAAAGTGTTTGCATGTGCTTAACCTGTGTATTTGGACCATCATGATTTTACTGAAAGGTGAAATAGGAGTTTCCTGTTGAAATGAATTCTTTGGTTCACTGGATGAAATCTCAATGTATTAATTAAAAGGATTCTCATGACAAGAATAAAATAATGTCACTAAGATGATCAACACCAGATTCTCTTCCTACTGTAACTCTACTTATACCAACATTTGTCTGCTGCTGCTGCTAAGTCACTTCAGTCATGTCTGACTCTGTGTGACCCCATAGATGGCAGCCCACCAGGCTCCCCCGTCCCTGGGATTCTCCAGGCAAGAACACTGGAGTGGGTTGTCATTTCCTTCTCCAATGTGTGAAAGTGAAAAGTCAAAGTGAAGTTGCTCAGTCATGTCTGACTTGTAGCGACCCCATGGACTGCAGCCTACCAGGCTTCTCCATCCATGTGATTTTCTAGCAAGAGTACTGGAGTGGCTTGCCATTGCTTTCTCCGAACATTTGTCTAGCCACCCCTAATCCCTCACCCCACTAAAGATAAAAGACATGGATTAGTTACCTGTAGTGACCTATACCAAAATATTGAAAAATGGTGCCATTCCAAGAACACTGAAGCAAAGACATTAAAATAATTTTTAGTTCCCCTAAAAATTTGTGTTGTCTTATTTCCAGCAAGAAATCAAATACATTATAAATGTGATTTTCTGTTTTTGAGAGGTAACCTAGTATTGTCTGAATATTAATGTGATTTATGCTTATAAAAATTTGTTGTCTGATATTTGCTAGGTAAGCCTTTCAGTCCTTTCTTTTCCTTTGGGCCATGAATTATGAAGAATCCTTGTTTAACACCTATCAGTGGTGTGATAAAATCCAACAATGGAAAGAGTTGGTTATATATTGATCAAAATAAAGTTGAGAAATCAGAGGAATATCTTTTCTAAAATATTTTCCGCAAAATTTTCAAATCAGTAAATGCTCTATTTGAAGAGCCTCATGGAGTAAAAAACACATCATATGTATACATCCAACTATACAGGAAAAAATAAGATGACAAAGGACTTTTATTCGATAATGGTACAGGAAATTTTTGCAGTAATGTTTGTGGGTCATGACCTTGATAAGAGAAATCTTTAAAAACACTGCACTGTCTTTATAAGCAGCAGCCATAATTTTAGGGCCTGATGATTTTGAAAAGCTCCAGTGGCTACAAGATGATCTTGGCACTACAATATAACATCCCTGAAGTGCTGTGGGTGACTACAGTGTATAGTCTATAACTTACAGTGTATAACTTACAAGTGTATACAAGTTGTACAGTGTATAACTTAGAAATATCTTCATGCTGAGATTTAATACTTGGGGGGGGGGTCATTGCTAGTAAAGTTTGAAAAAATAAACGTATCAACCAAATAACCTTCATTATTGTGTTCACCAGGGAGTCTCAATATGAAATCTTTTCACATCAAGACTCATTTCAACACTGAGTTGAAAAGCCTAAAGCATGCAGGAGATCAACTGAGCAATGACAAGATTCTTAAAAGACTTGTGAACTACTGAACTCTTGTGTATAAAGGTTTACATTTAATATACTTAAATATATACCACTTAAAGATGACTTTTCCAAGTATGGCAAAATATATATTCTTTGACCCACATCTCCTGTGTCTCTGGCATCGCAAGCAGATTCTTTACCCACTGAGCCATGGGGGAAGCCATTCTTTGACCATTAACTCATTTTCTAAAAGGCAGCTAACCAAAGAGATAAAAATTACCATTTAAGATATGCATATAATTAAAGTATTAAAAGAAGTTAAATAAAAATTCATTTTCTAGATGGAGAAGAGAAGAATTTTAGGGCAGCAAAATTATTTTTCTATGATAACAAAACGATGGATACCTGTCATTATACATTTGTGCACAACGCTAAGAGTGAACTGTAATGTCAGCTCTCGAGTTTGGGTGATTATGACATCTCAGTCTGGGTTCTTTGATCACAACATATGTACCACCTAGGGGTGGTATTGATAATGAGGGAGACTGTGCATGTGCAGGGGCATGGGGTATACGCACCTCTGCTTAATGTTACTATGACTCCATAACTACTCTAAAAAGACAATCCTAGTTTTAAAACCTCAGTTTCTTTTATTTATTTTTGCTTTTGTTTTATTTTTTAAATATTTAAAAAATTAATTTATTTATTTTATTTGGAGGCTAAATACTTTACAATATTGTGGTTTTTTGCCATACATAGACATGAATTAACCATGGATGTACATGTGTCCCCCCATCCTGAACCCTCCCACCTCCCTCCCCACCCCATGCCTCTGGGTTGTCCCAGAACAATAGCTTTGAGTGCCCTGCTTCATGCATTGAACTTGCACTGTTCATCTATTTTACATTTGGTAATACACATGTTACAATGCTATTTTCTTATGTTGTCCCACCCTCGCCTTCTCCCACATAGTCCAAAAGTCTGTTCTTTACATCTGTGTCTCTTTGGCTGTCTTACATATAGAGTTGTTGTTATCATCTTTCTGAAGTCCATACATATGCATTAATATACTGTATTGGTGTTTCTCTTTCTGGCTTACTTCACTCTGTATAATAGTCTCCAGTTTCATCCACCTCATTAGAACTGACGTGTTCTTTTTTATAGCTGAGTAATATTCCATTTCTGTCCTTTATCGAGCCCATCTTTGCATGAAATGTTCCCTTGGTATCTCTAATTTTCTTGAAGACATCTCTTGTCTTTCCCATTCTGTTGTCTTCCTTTATTTCTTTGTGTTGATCACTGAGGAAGGCTTTCTTATCTCTCCTTGCTATTCTTTGGAACTCTGCATTCAGATGCTTATATCTTTCCTTTTCTCCTTTGCTTTTCACTTCTCTTCACAGCTATTTGTAAGGCCTCCTAGACAGCCATTTTGCTTTTTTGCATTTCTTTTCCATGGGGATGGTTTTGATCCCTGTCTCCTGTACAATGTCACGAACCTCCGTCCATAGTTCATCAGGCACTCTATCTATCAGATCTAGTCCCTTAAATCTATTTCTCACTTCCACTGTGTAGTCATAAGGGATTTGATTTAGGTCATATCTGAATCGTCTACTGGTTTTGTCCACTTTCTTCAATTTCAGTCTGAATTTGGTAATAAGGAGTTCACGATCTGAGCCACAGTCAGCCCCCGGTCTTGTTTTTGCTAACTGTATAGAGCTTCTCCATCTTTGGCTGCAAAGAACATAATCAATCTGGTCCCATCACTTCATGGGAAATAGATGGGGAAACAGTGGAAACAGTGTCAGACTTTATTTTTGGGCTCCAAAATCACTGCAGATGGTGATTGCAGCCATGAAATTAAAAGATGCTTACTCCTTGGAAGGAAAGTTATGACCAACCTAGATAGCATATTAAAAAGCAGAGACATTACTTTGCCAGCAAAGGTCCGTCTAGTCAAGGCTATGGTTTTTCCAGTGGTCATGTATGGATGTGAGAGTTCGACTGTGAATGCTGATCGCCGAAGAATTGATGCTTTTGAACTGTGGTGTTGGAGAAGACTCTTGAGAGTCCCTTGGACTGCAAGGAGATCCAACCAGTCCATCCTAAAAGAGATCAGTCCTGGGTGTTCATTGAAAGGACTGATGCTAAAGCTGAAACTCCAATACTTTGGCCACCTCATGAGAAGAGTAGACTCATTGGAAAAGACCCTGATGCTGAGAGGGATTGGGGGCAGGAAGAGAAGGGGACGATGGAGAATGAGATGGCTGGATGGCATCACCGACTCGATGGAGGTGAGTTTGAGTGAACTCCGGGGGTTGGTGATGGACAGGGAGGCCTGGCGTGCTGCGATTCATGGCGTCGCAGAGTCGGACACAACTGAGCAACTGAACTGAACTGAACTGAATATTTCATTGTTTATATGTACCACAGCTTTCCTATCCATTCATCTTCTGATGGGCATCTAGGTTGCTTCCATGACCTGGCTATTGTAAACAGTGTTGCAATGCATATTGGGGTACACGTGTCTCTTTCAGTTCTGGTTTCCTCGGTGTGTATGCCCAGCAGTGGGATTGCTGGGTCATATGGCAGTTTTATTTTTGCTTTTGTATTAAAACAATTAACAGCTTTTTGGAAGTATAATAGACATATAGTTAACAGCATGCACTTGTAGTGTATATTCTGATATGTTTGAAATGCATTTGCACCAGTGGAAGCATCTACACAACCCGCACAGTGTGTTTCCATGACCACCAGGGGTCTCCGTATGCCCCTGAAAATCCCCCTCCTTTCCTACCCAGTACTCACCCCCAGAAAGCCACCATTGTTTCTGTCACTATAGAGATACGCTGGCATTTTATAAGGTTTATATACATGAAATTATATAGTATGTGACCTTTTGGTATTTTTTCACTCAGAACAATTATTTTGAAAATCAACCACTTCATGGCATTTCTTTTTTTATTGCTGAGTAGTGTTCCATGGTAAGGATACACCATACTTTGTTCATTCATTCTCTTGTTGGTGGAAATTTGGGTTGTTTCCAGTTTTGAGCAATCACGAATAAACCTGTTATGAACCTTTGTGTGTTAGTCTTTGTGGTCACATATGTGTTCTTTCCTCTTGGGAAAACAGCTGTGGGTGTACAATGACTGTGTTCTAGAGTGCATGTATATTTAACTTTCTAATAAAGTCTAGGCTTTTTCTTGGGTGTCTGTTCCATTTTATGTTACCATTTAGTAGTGGGGTAATAGTGAGTTCTAACTCCTCTGCATGCCAACAGTTGTTGTGGTCAAGTTTTAATTTCAGATGTTCCAATAGCTGTGTGGTGTCATCCAATTGTAGTTTTAATTTTCATTTTCCTATGGCTAGTGGCATGGATCATCTTTTAATGCACTTATTTGCTATCCATGTATCTTCTTGGGTGAAGTGTCTATTAAGATATTCTGCCTTTTAAAATTGAATTGTACCTCAAGTTCAATTACCCCTTTTTCATATGAGACTGAATTTAAACTAATAGTTCACATGATTATTGTCCTGCAATGTCCATGGATTTATCACACGGGAAAAATACACGTTTGGGGTACAACTTGACCTAGTGGTGGATTCCTCTGTGAGGTAGTGTTTATGTTTGTGGCCTGGATGACAATTTTGTGTTTTGACACTGCTGAACTCTACTGTACACTTAGGTACATGCATCTTTGGGTTGCTGTTACTTAGCCTGACACTATACTCGCAGTACATGTCAGTAAATAATGGTGGAATAGGTGAACAAATGGATACTCTGAATTGCAGAAAAACTGGGGCCATATTATATTATAAGCTTAAACCAGCACAATATTTATTCACTTAAATTTTTCTTAATTTTTCTTTAAGTAAAGTAGAGGCAATTCTTTGTGGAGAAATGCAGGAGTCAGAGTCTCCTAATCTCATATCTTCAATGTTTGAAAGAGTAATGAAAGATCTATTGTTTTACATTCTTTTTGCTTTTTCTTTTCTGCTTACTGCTCCTTCTCTTCCCTGCTGCAAATAGATAACAAATTCATCACTGCTCCGGTTAAAAAATTTTAATGTTTTCCCATCAAACTGAGGATAAGTTCCAAACTCTCCTTCACATTTCTCAGGTCCAATAGCGCATCTTGGTACCCCCCCAACCCCCGACTGCCAGCCTCTCCTGCCTGCTCCTCCCAGTTGCCCATGTAGGCCTTTGAGTCCCCCAGATGCTGTATCCCATCTGTTCTCCCCCTCATTTGGAATAAATTGCCCCATTTTATCCTAAATTTTTCAAATTTATTTTTTTAATTGGAGGAAAGTTGCTTTACAATGCTGCTTTACAAAATTGCTTAACAATGTTTATGGTTTCTGTCCTACTACAACACAGGTAAGCCATAATCAATTACACATATATTATCTCCCTCTTGAGCCTTCCTCCCCTCCATCCATCCCTCCCCTGGGTACATATATACAATGGAATATTACTTAACCATAAAAAAGAATGAACTTGAGTGAGTTCTAGTGAGGTGAATGAACCTAAAGTGGTTTGAATAATGTCTCTAGCAGAACAAATGTGTGAAGCCCCCAGGGGTCCCCTGAGAGCTGACCCACATTTGGATGTACCTGTCATAGATTAGAGAGGTAGCCACAGTGACTTCTAGTGACTTCGGTTCTGGAAATAAAGGTGGTGATTTTACTTGTCAAACGGGGTGATTTGTTGTCAAAGGGAAGCCATTCCATGGCTCATGACTCTCCTGGGAGGTAGGCAGTACTTTCTGAACTGTGAATCACCCAGTATTCATAATGGTGGCACAAACAGCTGTCGTTCCTTCCATCTCCTTCTCTGTGTTGTCACTTGCACAGTCAGCTTTTTAAGCTTGAATGAGTGTCCTCAGGGATATAATACTTAACTTTCCCTCCAAAGTCAAGTGTAGTTGAATTGACAGGAACAGAGTTATTACAGCTACGTTGCACAATTTGTTTTTTATTTGGATCAATTTTATACCATTAATACGGACATTGCTATTTTGCTAGGAAAAGGAGGCTCTATTCAGGGAGAAGAACATGAAAAATGACCTGGGGAGAAATAGGCTCTAACGAAGATATATATCAGTGTAAGAACTTATTAAAAACATACCATTTATAATGCACAAATTGTAGTCTTTGCAGTAGCCATTGCTATTCAGAGATGTTTCTCCAGCTATTCAAAGGAGACCAGTGTCCTCAGACAGTCTCTTTTGTCAATGATGGATTTTTCTTTTCATGTCACAAGACTATAGGATTTGTTCCTTTACTTAGTTCAAAGGGATGCACTTCTGTTCATCCCTGTTTTCAATAATTTCCTTTCTATCTTGTCTCTTCTAAGCTGGTTACAAGAGTTAAGTTTTTTTCTCCTTTTCTGAAAATAAACCAAACAGAAATTAACTTTCTGCTTCAAGGGAATTTAAAACTTCCATAAAAATATGTTCCCTGTAGAATTTCTGTAGCAATCAATTTTGTTTCATGTAAGATTGTTCTGATGTCTTGTGTTTTAACAGCTAGGAGTGCTGTGCATTTGTATCATGTCCAAGAAAAGGATGCATCCTGCCTCAGGTGGACTTTTTCTACATTTGCATGAAGAGGTTTTGCAAACATTTAGCCTTTTTTTTTTTTTAAGGATGGAAATAGCCTCTGAAAAGCATCACTGGAACCAACATGCTGGTAATTGTAAACAACAGCAGCAGATGGACTGCATGGAAACTAGATACTGGAAATGATATTGTTTGATGTGAAGGAGCCGTGTGCATCAGTGGGACAAGTCTAACAGGCAGTAGTAAGTGGAAGGGAGACAATAAGGAGTATGAAAAGAGCTATGGATAATGTATCATCTTTTATTATAAAACCACACAATGAGGATGTCTTCTCACTAGTAGCAGAAATTTCCAGAGAAGAGGACATGATTTATAGAGCTCAAGCCATGCAAAACATTGGATGCTATTTATCTTATGGGTTGGGGGCCATTATGGGCTGAATGGTTGTGTTCAAAATTCATGTGTGAAGGACCTTCCCTCAATGTGATGGTAGTTGGAGAGGGTGCTTTTGGGAGGTAATTAGGGTTAGGAGGTCAGTAGGGTGGAGCCTTCATGATGGGATTGGTACTCTGGTAACCCTTACACCCCTCATTATTTCTCTCAACACACAAGGAAGTCATCTGAGCACATAGCAAGATGGCATCTAGCTATGAGCTCAGAGAAGATGACGCCTACCCTGCCAACACCTTGGTCTTGGACTTCCAGCCTTCAGAACTGTGAGAAATAAATTTCTCTTGTTTAGGCTGTCCAAGGTATTGTATTTTATATGTCAGCCTGAGCTGATGAGGACAGGGGCCACGAGAGAATGTGTGTGTGTGTGTGTGTGTGTGTGTGTAAGTGTATGAACCTGGCATGGTGAAGGGAAACTTGAGTGTAGTAGTTTTTACATTACAACCGTGTGGTCTTTCACGTCCCAGCTGATTGCATGTTGAGGTGGACCCACCTCCACCTCCCACCACACATAAATTATGACTCACAAAGGAGCAGACTGTGAATCCTGCACTCTCCTTCATCAATGCCCATCATTTATCTTATTTTGGATCTTCTTATAATAACATATTGAGATTGGTTTTTAATTTTTTTTGTTTTTAAAATAACAGGGACTCAGACGGTGAAGAACAATTCACCATTTTCACATATGGGCAACTCTGAAAAAGTTTTGGATTCACTGAAGTCGAGCTCAGCACAGTGAGGGCTGGGAGGAGAGGAGTAATTTGGTCTCAGGAGCTGATGTGGCAGAGTGTAGGTGGACCCGGCCCAGCCTTTCTCCCTGCCCCCACCCCACACTTCCCCAGACATTCTTTGTCTCCAGACCCTCTGGGGTTGCCTGGTTCCAAGACTTGCTGTTCTCCTCTGTCTCCCCATGAGCCATTGTTTCAATGCTGAGCCCCACTGGGGAAGAGATTGGCTAATGAAACCAGAGGTAATCTAAACTAGACATTTCAGAGGAGATGTCTGTTTTGTTTTAATGGCAACTTTGTGTTGTTTCTCTTTTCCCTACCCCTGTTACACATAATAAGAGTTAACAGTAGTGAACAGCAGGTGTTTATTGGATCACTTCTATATGTTGGCATTGTACAAGCTTCCAAGCACAAGGGTGAGTAAGACCTGATATCTGAACTTGAAATGCTTCCATTTCAATGTGTAATAGGAGAGTATGTGGAATAAGGCAATAAATAAAAAAAAATAATGTATTATGTCTTCTGGTTGAGGAAAGAGAGGTTCATTCAGGCATGGTCATAGGGTGGATTTAATAGAGTTTCACAGAAAAAGTAAGAGTTAACTTTGGAGCTTGAATGATAAAATTCTGACAAATGGGACTGAGTAATAAGAGCCTTCTAAGGCAGGCATGGAGAAGGCAATGCAAGCCACTCCAGTACTCTTGCCTAGAAAATCCCATGGATGGAGGAGCCTGGTAGGCTGCAGTCCGTGGGATCGCTAAGGGTCGGACACGACTGAGCGACTTCACTTTCACTTTTCACTTTCACACATTGGAGAAGGAAATGGCAACCCACTCCAGTGTTCTTGCCTGGAGAATCCCAGGGACGGGGGAGCCTGGTGGGCTGCTGTCTGTAGGGTCACACAGAGTCGGACACGACTGAAGTGACTTAGCAGCAGCAGCAGCAGCAGCAGCAAGGCAGGCAGGCGGGGAAGGCAATGGCAAGCCACTCCAGTACTCTTGCTTAGAAAATCCAATGGATGGAGGAGCCTGGTAGGCTGCAGTCCGTGGGGTCGCTAAGTGTCGGACACGACTGAGTGACTTCACTTTCACTTTCACTCATTGGAGAAGGAAATGGAAACCCACTCCAGTGTTTTAGCCTGGAGAATCCCAGGGATGGGGGAGCCTGGTGGGCTTCCGTCTATGGGATCACACAGAGTCGGACACGACTGAAGTGACTTAGCAGCAGCAGCAACAGCAAGGCAGGCAGGCATGAAGAGACTTGCAGTATTCAGACAGCTGAAAATCTGGCTACAAGGTCAGTGAAGTGGGTTTATGGCAAGGAGAGGGCAAGAGATGATCCTGGACAGTTGGGTCATATCTAGACTGAAAAATGCCTTGTAGGATAGGCTATAGGGTTTTCCTACCTCAATCTTGCCAAAGGAGAGTGGCCAAGAGTCTTAAGCAGGAGATTATTGTGGAAGTTTGATTTCTCGACAATCCACTTAGGGTGGAATGACAGGTGTTAGATCAGATTGAAGCCTGTAATAACATTCACAGGGATGGGGATGCTGTGGTTAATGCAATGCAAGTGATGAAAGAAGGAGCCAGAGAGGATTACAGGGCATGGCAGATCTAAAAAGGAGAGACAGTTGGTTGCGCTTCCCTATGTGTAAAACGTCAGAAGTGAGGATTTTTGAACTGGTAAGAAGAAAATTAGGAAATCATGTCTTAAGTGGGATATGATGAGAATAGACTCTGATGTGGTCATTTACCCCAAAACACTTAGTCTTATGTCATATAAATGCTGAGTTCTAAGTGCAGAGGTAAAGGTCAGTCTTCATTCCAATCCCAAAGAAAGGCAATGCCAAAGAATGCTCAAACTACTGCACAATTGCACTCATCTCACACGCTAGTAAAGTCATGCTCAAAATTCTCCAAGCCAGGCTTCAGCAATATGTGAACCGTGAACTTCCAGATGTTCAAGCAGGTTTTAGAAAAGGCAGAGGCACAAGAGATGAAATTGACAACATCTGCTGGATCATGGAGAAAGCAAGAGAGTTCCAGAAAAGCATCTATTTCTGCTTCATTGACTATGCCAAAGCCTTTGACTGTGTACATCAAAATAAACTGTGGAACATTCTGAAAGAGATGGGAATCCCAGACCACCTGACCTGCCTCTTGAGAAAACTGTATGCAGGTCAGGAAGCAACAGTCAGAACTGTACATGGAACAACAGACTGGTTCCAAATAGGAAAAGGAGTACGTCAAGGTTGTATATTGTCACCCTGCTTATTTAACTTATATGCAGAGTACATCATGAGGAACGCTGGGCTGGAAGAATCACAAGCTGGAATCAAGATTGCTGGGAGAAATATCAATAACCTCAGATATGCAGATAACACCACCCTTATGGCAGAAAGTGAAGAGGAACTCCAAAGCCTCTTGATGAAAGTGAAAGAGGAGAGTGAAAAGGTTGGCTTGAAACTCAACATTCAGAAAACAAAGATCATGGAATCTGGTCCCATCACTTCATGGGAAATAGATGGGGTAACAGTGGAAACAGTGTCAGACTTTATTTTTGGGGGGTCCAAAATCACTGCAGATGGTGACTGCAGCCATGAAATTAAAAGACGCTTACTCTTTGGAAGGAAATTTATGACCAACCTTGATAGGATATTAAAAAGCAGAGACATTACTTTGCCAACAAATGTCCGTCTAGTTAAGGCTATGGTTTTTCCCATGGTCATGTATGGATGTGAGAGTTGGACTGTGAAGAAAGCTGATTGCCGAAGAATTGATGCTTTTGAACTGTGGTGTTGGAGAAGACTCTTGAGAGTCCCTTGTACTGCAAGGAGATCCAACCAGTCCATTCTGAAGGAGATCAATCCTGGGTGTTCATTGGAAGGACTGATGCTAAAGCTGAAACTGCAATACTTTGGCCACCTCATGCAACGAGCTGACTCATTGGGAAAGAGTCTGATGCTGGGAAGGATTGGGGGCAGGAGGAGAAGGGGACGACAGAGAATGAGATGGCTGGATGGCATCACCGACTTGATGGACATTAGTTTGAGTGAACTCCAGGAGTTGGTGATAGACAGGGAGGCCTGGCGTGCTGTGATTCATGGGGTCGCAGAGAGTCGGACACGACTGAGCGACTGAACTGAACTGAAGTGCAGAGGTGGAGACAGATGCCTAGTTTCCTGATGTATCTAAATATTTGTAACAATTTCGCCTGCCTCCAAGAACTACATAGAAGAGTTCAGTTCAGTTCAGTTCAGTTCAGTCGCTGAGCTGTGTCCGACTCTCCGCGACCCCATGAATTACAGCAGGCCAGGCCTACCTGTCCATCACCAACTCCCGGAGATCACTCAAACTCATGTCCACAGAGTCGGTGATGCCATCCAGTCATCTCATTCTCTGTCGTCCCCTTCTCCTCCTGCCCCCAACCTTTCCCAGCATCAGAGTCTTTTCCAGTGAGTCAACTCATTGCATGAGGTGGCCAAAGTATTGGAGTTTCAGCTTTAGCATCAGTCCTTCCAATGAACACCCAGGATTGATCTCCTTTAGAATGGACTGGTTGGATCTCCTTGCAGTACAAGGGACTCTCAAGAGTCTTAGCGTAACCAGTGTCATATTGAAACTCATGAAGCAAGTTAATGACAAAGTTAAATGTCACTTCACTTGACTTTTTTATGGAATAGTTTATTTAAATACACAATTGAATTAACCAAAGGTATCCTTTCAATAAATAGTAACCAAAGACCATACTTTGGAGAGCTCCCTCTCCATTTGTTTCCTATCACAGGTCAGTTGTCATTTGATATAAGCAAGTAGGGCACACTGAAATGACGAATAAATACCACTTGCTCTGGTGATCTCCACACATTTTTTTATTCATTTAACTGTGACCCTATGTGCTTATGCTCTGGACACCTTTCTAGGTATTAGGACATATTCTTTGATACCAAGACGCTTATAGTTTGGCAAACATGATATCAAAAAAATACACATGAAGGAGCAGATATCAGTATGGAAATTGTATTACTTGTGTTTAAAAATGTAAATACTGGTTAGAAAAGAGACATCTTTCATTTAATAATAAAAACCAGTATGCTTATTCTTTTTCAAAATCTTTAAAGATATTCTAGTTCATATGGTAAAAAAAGTAATTCTGAAAAAATATTATTTTAAACATATTATTTTGCTTGTGTTCAGGGATTAGATTCATCCTCGCAATGTCTTCATTGCAGTCTGTTGTGGTAATTTTAGCATACTGACATAATTTGAGCAAAATGCTAATTCTTCTGTTTCTTGGTGATAGGAGTACTGAGACTATTTTATATATTTAAACTAATAAATTTTAAATCAGATTAAATAGATTAAACGCTTTCCCCCTGGAGCTATTCAACCACCATTATGTACAATGCTGTGCCAAGAAATAAGAAGATCTATATGAAATGGAATATTTTCTAAGTAAAATGTTACCCAACTGAATTTAGAAGAATTGATATTTCTTATTAGAAATAGTTCTTTATAGAGATATTAAAACAGTTAGTCAGAAATGCATCCATATAAAAAGAACTTGGCTTAAACATATTTTTGACAAAGGAGGCAAGAATATACAATGGGGAAAAGACAGTCTCTTCAATAGGTGGTCCTGGGAGAACTGGACAGCTTCGTGTAAAAAAAAAAAAAATGAAATTACAACAGTTCCTAACACCGTACACAAAGATAAAGTCAAAATGGATTAAAGACCCAAATGTAAGGTCAGAAACTGTATAACTCTTAGGGGAAAACAGGCAGAGGACTCTTTGACATAAACCATAGCAAGATCCTCTATGACAGACCTTCTAGAGTAATGGAAATAAAAACAAAAATAAACAAGTGAGACTGAATTGAACTTAAAAGATTTTGCACAGCATAGGAAGCTATAAACGAGGTGAAAAGGCAACCCTTTCAGAATGGGAGGAAATGATAGCAAATGAAACAATTGACAAAGGATTAGTTTCCAAAATATGCAAGCATCTCCTATAAGTCAATACCACGAAAACAAACAACCCAATCAAAAAGTGGGCAAAAGACCTAAACAGACATTTCCCTAAAGAAGACATACAGATGGCTAATAAACACACAAAAAGATGCTCAACATCGCTCCTTATTAGAGAAATGCAAATCAAAACTGCAGTGAGATATCACCTCACACCAGGCAGAATGGCCATCATCAAAAAATCTGCAAACAACAAATGCTGGAGAGGGTGTGGAGAAAAGGGAACCCTCTTGCACTCTTGATGGGAATGTAAATGGATACAACCACTATGGAAGACACTATGGAGATTTCTTAAAAAACTAGGAATAAAACCACCATATGACCCAGCAACCCCACTACTAGCCATATACCCTGAGGAAACCAAAAGTGAAGAAGACCCATGTGCCCCAGTGTTTTTTGCAGGACTATTTATAATAGCTAGGAAATGGAAAGAACCTAGGTGTCCATTGACTGATGAGTGGATAAAGAAGCTGTGGAATATTGCTCAGTCATAAAGGCAAACACATTTGAGTCGGTTCTAATGAGGTGGAGGACCCTAAAGCCTATTATACAGAATGAAGTAAGTCAGAAAGAGAAAGCAAATATTGTGTATTAATGCATATATATGGACTCTAGAAAGATGGTACTGATGAACCTATTTGCAGGGCAGTGGTGAAGAGGCAGACTATGGGACAAACTTATGGACATGGGGTTGAGGGGAGGACGGTGAAGGTGGGAGGAATGGAGAGAGTAACATGGAAGCATGTGCACTACCATAGGTAAAATGGGCTTCACTGCTGGCGCAGATGATAGAATCTGCCTGCAGTGCAGGAGACCTGGGTTTCATCTCTGGGTCAGGAAGATCCCCTGGGGAAAGAAATAGGAACGCATTTCAGTATTCTTGCCTGGAGAATCCCTTGGACAGAGGAGCCTTGCAGGCTAGAGTGCTTGGGGTCACAGAGTCAGACAGGACTGAATGACTAACACTTTCACTTTCATATATAAAATAGATGGCCAGTGGGACTTTGTTGTATGACTCAGGGAACTCAGACCAGGACTCTGCAACAACCTAGAGGGGTGGGATGGGGTGGGAGGTGGAAGGGAGGGTCAAGAAGGAAGGACATATGTATACCTATGGGTGATTCATGTTGATGTATGGCAGAAACCAACACAATATTGTAAAACAATTATCCTTCAATTAAAAATAAGTAAAGGAAAAAACAGTACCTGGCCCAGAAGAATTTAAGAACAATTCTTACCAAAGGTAAGAAATTGTTAATTTACATTACAATTGATCTTTGAACCACATGGGTTTGAACTTCATGGGTCCATACATACATGATTTTTTTTCAATAAACATATTGGAAAACTTTTTTTGAGATAATTTGAAGAAATTTGCAAACTATATAACCTAGAAACATTGAAAAAATTAAGAAAAATTGTGTGTTGTGAATGTGTAAAATGAATGTAGAAACTCGTGTATTTTATCAGCAATCAATATACACAAATCTATTATCAAAAGTTATCAAAATTTAAACACACAAACATAGAATGTACATAATACCACTCACATCTGGGAAAAATATAAGCCCACATAAAGACATGATGTATTTCATTCTTACACAGGGATTTTTTTTCTTTTTTAATTTTTATTTTATATTGGAGTATATTTGATTAACGTTGGGTTAGTTTCAAGTGTACAGCAAGGTGATTCAGTTACACATATATGTGTAACTATTCTTTATGAAATTCTTTTCCCATTTAGTTTATTAAAGAGTACTGAGCAGAGTTCCACGTGTTATACAGTAGGTCTTCACTGGTTATCTATTTTCAAAATAGCAGTGTTTACATGTCAATACAAAACTCTATTCTCCTCTCTCAGCCCAACTTTCTCCTCTGGTAACCATAAACTATAAAGAAAGCTGAGTGCTAAAGAACTGATGCTTTTGAACTGTGGTGTTGGAGAAGATTCTTGAGATTCCCTTGGACTGCAAGGAGATCCAACCAATCCATCCTAAAGGAGACCAGTCCTGGGTGTTCATTGGAAGGACTGATGATGAGGCTGAAGCTCCAATTCTTTGGCCAACTCATACGAACAGCTGACTCATTGGAAAAGACCCTGATGCTGGGGAAGATTGAGGGCAGGAGGAGAAGGGGCTGACAGAGGATGAGATGGTTGGATGGCATCACCGAATCAATGGACATGAGTTTGGGTGGACTCCAGGAGTTGGTGATGGACAGGGAGGCCTGGTGTTCTGCGGTTCATGGGGTCTCAAAGAGGCGGACACGACTGAGTGGCTGAACTAAACCATAAATTCATTCTCTAACTTTGTGAGTCTTTTATTTTGTAAATAAGTTCAACTGTATCATTTTTTTAAAAATATTTCACATATAAGCAATATCATATGATATTGGTCATATTCTATTTGAGTTACTTCACCTAGTGTGATGGCATTTTGGTCCACCCATGTTGCCATAAATGGCGTTACTTCATTCTTTTTAATGGCTGAGTATAATAGTACCACATCTTCTTTATCCATTTCTCTATTGATGGATGTTCATGTTTCTCCCATGTCATGGCTATCATGAAGAATGCTTCAGTGAGGATGTATCCTTTTGAACTATGGTTTTCTCTAGATATACACCCAGGAATGGAATTGCTGAATCATATGGTAGCTCTATTTTTAGTATCTTAAGGAACCTCCATACTGTTCTCCATAGTGGTTGCATCAATTTACATTCCCACTGACAGGGTAGGAAGGAATAATTTTATGACCATTTATTATTACTACATATCATCATATATCACCCACAAAGGGTGATATCTTATTGTAGTTTTGATTTACATTTCTCTAATAATTAGTGAACACCTTTTCATGTGCCTGTTGGCCATCTGTATGTCTGGAGAAATGTCTATTTAAGTCTTCATTCAGTCATGTTTTTGAGCACCTGCTGTGAGTTTGCACTATGACAGATCCATGGTTTTATGGATAAACCATTTTCTAAAAGTAACTTTTGCCTAAGTGGCCTCTTCACAGAACCACTTATAATTGGAGATAATTTTTAGTTTTCTCAGATTCCATTAAAAAAAGGATAAAGACGTGATATTAAATCACACCTGGCTAAGTTTACATAGGGCACACTGTCCCACTGTAGTAACTTCCTAGTCACCTGTGTTACTAGTGTGCTGAGTTCAGTTGTCGTGAGGATCCACTTGAAATGCATGTGATACTCATCACCTCCACATGAGCAGTTCATCTCTCCTATTGGCTGTGTATCACAGTAAAAAGTGACCTCTTTCCATCCTTGCACATTTTTCATCATGTTTAATGTAATATTGTAAACCTTGAATAGCACCATAGGACCAACAGAGTGCTACTAGTACTATAAAGGAAAAAGAAAAGGAAATTTGTGAAACTGTCATTGCACTTATGCCAGCAAGCATGAGAACCTAGCACTCTTTGTGAAATAAGTTTTTATCTCAATTGAACAGGCAGCTTTTATGTGAGTGCAGGATTCTTTTAAGAAAGGTATATCTAAAGTCTCTAACATGATTCAAGGAAAATCAAAGTCACTTTATGATACCTTAAAGCAAAGGAATGTGAAGAATCTAGAGTTGGAGAAGTTAATGCCAACAAAGGATGGTTTGATAATTTCGGAAAGATGTTTGGCCTAAAAATTCATCAAGATAACAAGAGAAGCAGCTTCTGTTGACCAAGAGACAGCAGACAATTTCCAGATGCCATTAAGAAAATCAGTGAGGAGAAAGAATATCTGCCTGTTAGGCTTTTAATGCACACAGAAGTGCTTTACTTTGGAAAAATATGCCACAAAAGATGTTTATTAATAAAGTAGAGAAGTGAGCCCTAAGATTTCATGGATTTAAAGATTTAAGATTTAAGGAAAGGATAGGGAAATTCTATTGTTTTGTGCTTAGGAAGCATCACTATGAACTAATGGAGGTGATGGAACTCCAGCCGAGCTATTTCAAATCCTAAAAGATGTTTCTGCTAAAGCACTGCACTCAATAATATGCCAGCAAATTTGGAAAACTCAGCAGTGGCCACAGGACTGAAAAAGGTCAGTTTTCATTCCAATCTGAAAGAAAGACAATGCCAAAGAATTATCATTTCACATGCTACCTAGATCATGCTCAAAATCCTCCAAGTTATGCTTCAACAGTACGTGAACTGAGAACTTCCAGATGTATAAGCTGTATTTAGAAAGGTCAGAGGAACAAGAGATCAAATTGCCAACATCTGTTGGAACATAGAAAAAGCAAGAGAATCTCAGGAAAACATCTACTTCTGCTTCATTGACTATGCTAAAGCCTTTGTGTCGATCAGAGCAAACTGGGGAAAATTCTTAGAGATGGGAGCACCAGACCACCTGACCTGCCTCCTGAGAAATCTGTATTCAGGTCAAGAAGCAACAGTTAGAACTGGACATGGAACAACAGACTTGTTGCAAATTGGGAAAGGAGTACGTCAAGCCTATATATTGTCACTCTGCTTATTTAAGTTATATGCAGATTCAGTTCAGTTCAGTTCAGTCACTCAGTCGTGTCCGACTCTCTGCGACCCCATGAATCACAGCCAGCCAGGCCTCCCTGTCCATCACCAACTCCTGGAGTTCACTCAAACTCATGTCCACAGAGTCGGTGATGCAATCCAGTCATCTCATTCTCTGTCGTCCCCTTCTCCTCCCGCCCCCAACCTTTCCCAGCATCAGAGTCTTTTCCAGTGAGTCAACTCGTCTCATGAGGTGGCCAAAGTATTGCAGTTTCAGCTTTAGCATCACGTCATGCCAAATGCTGGGCTGAATGAAGCTCAAGCTGGAATCAAGATTGCCAGAGATATATCAATAACCTCAAATATGCAGATGACACCACCTTCATGTCAGTAAGTCAAGAGGAATTAAAGGGCCTCTTGATGAAGGTGAAAGAGGGGAGTGAAAAAGCTGGCTTAAAGCTCAGCATTCAGGAAACTAAGATCATGACATGCGGTCCCATCAGTTCATGAAAAATAGATGGTAAAACAATGGAAACAGTGACAGACTTTATTTTTTTGTGTTCCAAAATCACTGCAGGTGGTGATTGCAGCCATGAAATTAAAAGACACTTGCTCCTTGGAAGAAAAACCATGACCAACTTAGACAGCATATTAAAAACAGAGAAATTACTTTGCTGACAAAGGTTTGTACAGTCACAGCTATGATTTTTCCAGTAGTCATGTATGGTTGTGAGAGTTGGACCATAAGGAAGACTGAGCACTGAAGAATTGATGATTTTGAACTGTGGTGTTGGAGAAGACTCTTGAGAATCCCTTAGACTGCAAGAAGATAAAACCATTCAATCCTAAAGGAAATCAGTCCTGAATATTTACGGGAAGGACTGTTGCTGAAATTGAAGCTCCAATACATTTGCCATCTGATGGGAAGAACTGACTCTTTGGAAAAAACCCTGATGCTGGGAAAGATTGAAGACAGGAGAAGGGGACAACAGAGGTTGAGGTGGTTGGAAAGCATCACTGACTCAATGGACATGAGTTTGAGCAAACTCTGGGAGATGGTGAAGAAGAGGGAACACTGGTGTGCTGCAGTCCATGGGTTCACAAAGAGTCAGACATGACTGAGTGACTGAGCAACACTGTTAATTTTGCATATGCTGTCAAGATTGTGGCCAGAACTGCCCTTTTCCATAAAGTTGCTGCTGCTGCTAAGTTGCTTCAGTTGTGTCCGACTCTGTGCGACCCCATAGAAGGCAGCCGACCAGGCTCCGCCGTCCCTGGGATTCTCCAGGCAAGAACACTGGATTGGGTTGCCATTTCCTTCTCCAATGTGTGAAAGTGAAAAGTAAAAGTGAAGTTGCTCTGTCATGTCTGACTAGTAGCGACCCCATGGACTGCAGCCCACCAGGCTCCTCTGTCCATGTGATTTTCTAGGCAAGAGTACTGGAGTGGCTTGCCATTTTGCTAACCTCCAAAACTTAAAGGCAGAAGGCAAACACCAGCTGCCAGTCTTTTGATTATACAACAAGAGAGCCTGGAGTACGAGAACTTTTTTAATTTTTTTTTTTTTTTTGATTGATTCCATTGATGCGTTGTCCCTGAAGTCAGGAGGTATTTTGCCAGGAAAGGATTGCCTGTATAGTTCTTTTGAGAGTGGAGACAATGCCTCTGCCCCCCAGAACTGCATAAATTCAACACCAAAGTCATAGTGGTCTCAGTTCAGTTCAGTTCAGTTCAGTCCAGTCACTCAGTCGTGTCCGACTCTTTGCGACCCCATGAATCACAGCATGCCAGGCCTCCCTGTCCATCACCAACTCCAGGAGTTCACTCAAACTCATGTCCATCGATCAGTGATGCCATCCAGCCATCTCATTCTCTGTCGTCCCCATCTCCTCCCACCCCCAATCCCTCCTAGCATCAGACTTTTTTCCAGTGAGTCAACTCGTCGCATGAGGTGGCCAAAGTATTGCAGTTTCAGCTTTAACATCAGTCCTTTCAATGAACACCCCAGATTGATCTCCTTTAGAATGGACTGGTTGGATCTCCCTGCAGTCCAAGGGACTCTCAAGAATCTTCTCCAGCACCACAGTTCAAAAGCATCCATTCTTTGGCGATCAGGTTTCTTCACAGTCCAACTCTCACATCCATACATGACCACGGGAAAAACCATAGCCTTGACTAGACGGACCTTTGTTGGCAAAGTAATGTCTCTGCTTTTTAATATACTATCAAGGTTGGTCATAACTTTCCTTCCAAGGAGTAAGCGTCTTTTAATTTCATGGCTGCAATCAGCATCCGCAGTGATTTTGGAGCCCCCCAAAATAAAGTCTGACACTGTTTCCACTGTTTTTCCATCTATTTCCCATGAAGTGATGGGACCAGATGCCATGATCTTTGTCTTCTGAATGTTGAGCTTCAAGCCAACCTTTTCACTCTCCTCTTTCACTTTCATCAAGAGGCTTTGGAATTCCTCTTCACTTTCTGCCATAAGGGTGGTGTCATCTGCATATCTGAGGTTATTGATATTTCTCCCAGCAGTCTTGATTCCAGCTTGTGCTTCTTCCAGCCCAGTGTTCCTCATGATGTACTCTGCATATAAGTTAAATAAGCAAGGTGACAATATACAGCCTTGACGCACTCCTTTTCCTACTTGGAACCAGTCTGTTGTTCCATGTCCAGTTTTGACTGTTGCTTCCTGACCTGCATACAGGTTTCTCAAGAGGCAGGTCAGGTGGTCTGGTACAATGTCTCTGCTTCAGCCTCCAGATCAGGAGCTTGTACGTACCTTTGAGGCTCTATGGAAAGTATTATTAATGCTTTAGGAAAGAACCCTGGATATCATTAAATTCTGGAAGGATTACACCATTAAAGATGCCATCATTGTTGTAAACAAACAAACAAAAAAACTGTGAAAGCCATCAACTCCTTCCCATACCACACCCCTCAAATAAATTCCCGTTGGAGAAAACTGTGTCCAGATGTTGTGCATTACTTCACAGGTTTTACAGAACCAATCAAGGAAATGATGAAGAAACTTCTGGATGTGTCAAAAAAGGTAGAGGGTTTCAAGATACAGATCTTGGAGAACTTCAAGAGGTAATAGACACTACACCAGAGGAATTAACAGAAGACAGCTTGATGGAGATGAGTGCTTCTGAACCAGGGCCAGTGAGGATGAACGTGTTGAATAAGCAGTGCCAGGAAACAGATTGACAGTAGCGAATCCGACAGAAAAGTTTTGACTATTCATCTGCTTTTGACTTCTTTTACGACATGGACCTTGGTATGACATGAGCACTGAGACTAAAGTAAACAGTGAAAGAGAACTGGTCCTATATATAAATATTTTTAGATAAATGAAAAAGTGAGAAGTCAGACATTAAAGTATATTTCTGTAAAGTTACACTGAGTGAGACTGCCTGTCCTACCTCCCCTTCCACCTCCTCCACTTCTTCTGTCTCTACCATCCTGAGACAGCTGGATCAACCCTTCTCCTTTCTCCTCAGCCTGCTCAACCTGAAGACCTCTATGATGATCCACTTCCGGTTAAAAAATAATATATAATCACCACACAGCACAGTTCATACACTTAATCTGTTATTTATGTGTGTGAGCATCTCATGTGAAAATCTAATAACTGTCTGACAAAAGCTGTGTGAGACATTTTTGTGTCATCTTCATCACCATCACCTAAGTGTCCATTGTGCAGAACATTATGTGCAAGATTTGTAATGAAGTGGGTAGCCTGTCCTTACATAGACATAAAGTGAGTGATATTTAATGTAAAATTAATAGTGTGTTAGTTTTCTTACTGTTTTGTAACTTTGCTTTCAAAGAATTACAAGCACTGTATGCCTCTTTCTCTCTTGACTTGTGGAAACTTCGTATCGGTCTATCATCACAGGTAAGTTGTTTTTAAAAAACAACAAAGTTTTGTATACTGTGTTATGAGTATGACTCTATGCCAAACGTGATAATCTATGCCATAAAATTTTTATAACAATTCATTCATTAGTGTTTCGGTTAGGCTACTGTGAAGCAGTTGTATCAATTACATTGTTGTTGTTAGCCACTCAGTTGTGTCCAACCGTTTGCGACCCCATGGACTGTAGCCTGCAGTCTCCTCTGTCCATGGAATTTTCCAGGCAGGAGTACTGGAGTGGGTAGCCATGCCCTCCTCTAGGGGATCTTCTTGACCCAGGGATCAAAACTGGGTCTTCTGCATTGCAGGCAGATTTTTTTACGGTATGAGCCATCAGGGAAGTCCATCAATTACATTAGGCAACGTTAAAGCAATCATATTGCTACTTCTTTATTATTATGCATGAATGGTTATACCTGTATAAAAACATCAATTTCTTTTTCACAATATCTTTTCATTTTTGATGTCTTGTGTAGTAATACATGTAACATCTACAGTGTCTTGTATCATATAAGGCAATATTGATGACGGTACTGACAGACAATTTATCTTGTAAGCAGACAACATAAAGTTATGGCATCAATAAGCACAGTCCTATAAACATATTTTCTCTTTCTTATGAATTTTTAAATAACATTTATTTTCTCTAGCTTACTTTATTATAAGAATACCATTTATAATACATACAACCTACAAAATACGTGTTAACTGACAGTTTATGTTATTGATAAGGCTTCCGGCCAACTGTAGGATATTAATAGCTAAGGATTTGGTGAGTCAAAAGTTGTACATAGATTTTCAACTCCACAGTGGGTTGCTACCTCTAATTCCTGCCTTGCTGAAGGGTCAACTGTGTATGAAAACGATGGAAGTCTTTTTAAATATTTAAGTCTTGTATATACAAAAGAAAGCTGAGCAAGTGAGTATACCCCAAGGGAAATAACAGACATGTTTTATTTATTTATTTTATTTATTGTGTTTATGAGGATAAGCATGAATAGCTTTAATAATGTATGAGCAAATCAAGTCCATCAAATATCCTTAAATTTGAAATATCATGAGAACTGCTATTAGATTCAGAAATTATCACTATTAATATTATACAGGTGATTTTAGCCAATGAATGGAATAAAAAAATCAATAAATAGCTCCAAGACACAAAGAAACAAAAAAATGAGAATTAGAAAGGACACATTATGTTTAATTTCAAACATTTTGATTTTCTACTCAACCAAAAATTATTAAGATTTCTAAAAATGTTTAAGGAAGGTGATTGTCATTAAGTCAACATATAAAAGCAACTATACTATATGGATACATGTCTGTTTAGAAAAGTAATGATGAAATTATATCCTTTAAAATAACTAAAAGGGAGGGAACAAGATGCTGGAGGAATAGGACAGTGAGACCACTTTCTCCCCCACAAATTCATCAAAAGAACATTTGAACGCTGAGTAAATTCCACAAAACAACTTCTGAATGCCAGCAGAGGACATCAGGCACACAGAAAAGCAGCCCATTGTCTTCAAAAGGAGGTAGGGAAAAACATAAAAGATAAAAAGAGAGGCAAAAGAGGTAGGGATGGAGCTCCATCCCAGGAAGGGAGGCTTAGAAAAGAGAGGTTTCCAAACACCAGGAAACACTCTCACTGGTGAGTCTGTGGCGAGACTTGGAACCTCAGAGGGCCACATAACAGGGAGGAAAAAGAAAGAAATAATTAAAGCCCACAGATTACCAGCCAAACGGTAACTCCCAGCGGAGAAGCAGTGCAGACTCCCGCATCTGCCATTAGCAAGCGGGGGCTGGGCAGGGAGGAGCCAGCTGAACTGCTTAGAGAAAGGAGTGGGCCTGAATGCCATGAGGACAGTCTGAGAGAACTAACTGCGGATAGCAAAGCAGACTGTGGGATAGCTACCCCGTGAAAAGGTGAAAAGCCCTAACCTAAGACTCCACCAGCCCCACTCACAGAACAAAGGACTGAGCAGAGCGAGCCAGCTGCGGTCAGCCCATCCCCTGCCGAGACAGGCAGGGGAGGGCAGCCAGAGCCGGAAGGCAGCAATCGCGACCCCAGAAAGGCATCCGATACTAAACTGCAGGCAGGCTTCATTGCTAACCAAGACTTCATGGGTTTCTGAACAGTCAACATCCGCCTGAGAAGGTGTGCCGGCTGTACACCCAGAAAACTGAGTGGGAGGGACCGGGGAGGCAATAAGTCACAGCGACCATGCTCGCCAAACACCTGGTCACCTGAGCTGCTCGGATCGGGGAAGGCACAAAACGCAGGCCCAACCAAGTCTGCACCTTTGTGGAGTACCTGAGTATCTGAACCTGAGCAGCTCAGACCTGGGAAGTGCATACAACCCAGCGCTGGCCACGGACAGTTCCCGGCAGAGCAACCTAGACCCTGTGCAGTGTAGACTTGGACAGCACACGCTCCGTGAGTGGGGGCAAACCCAATGTGGCCGAGACACTGTGAGAACTCCCCACAGACGCCAGAGATATTTGTCTGCAGTGTTCCTCCCTTCTCAGAAAAGGACTGAACAAGTGAGCCTTAATAAGTGTCCACCACCGCCCCTCAGTGTCTGGGCGGAAATTAGACACTGAAGAGACCAGAAAACAGAAGCTAAAACAGAGGGAACCACCTTGGAAATGACAGATAGAGAAGTCTAGAGGCTACTCCAAGAATAAGACCGAAAACCAGAAGCAAGAGGCTTAAGCCCGAATCCTGAGAACACCAGAGAACTCCTGACTCCAGGGAACATTAATCGATAGGTGCTCATCAAACACCTCCATACCCAAACTGAAACCAATCGCCACCCAAGGGTCAACAAGTTCCAGAGCAAGACATACCACGCAAATTCTCCAGCAACACAGGAAAACAGCCCTGAGCTTCAATATACAGGCTGCCCAGTCACTCCAAACCCACTGACAACTCATAACTCATTACTGGTCACTTCATTGCACTTCAGAGAAAAGAAATCCAGGTCCACCCATCAGAACACCGACACAAGCTTCCCTAACCAGGGAACCTTGACAAGTCACCCGTCCAACCCCACACACAGTGAGGAAACTACATAATGAAGAGAACTCCACAAACTGCCAGAAGAAAGAAAGGCTACCACAAGCAAAGCAAGATGAAGAGGCAGAGAAATACCCAGCAAGTAAAGGAACAGGATAAATGCCAAACAACACAAACAAAAGAGGAAGATATAGGGAATCTACCTAATAAAGAATTTTGAATTTTAATGGTGAAAATGATTGAAAATCTTGAAAGCAAAATAGAGTTACAGATAAATAACCTGGAGCAAAGGATTGAGAAGATACAAGAAAGGTTTAATAAGGATTTAGAGGCAATAAAAAAGAGTCAATATACAATGAATAATGCAATAGATGAGATCAGAAACACTCTCGAGGGCACGAAAAGTAGAATAACCGAGGCAGAAGACAGGAGAAGCGATCTAGAAGATAGAACTGTAGAAATAAATGAAACAGAGAGGAAAAAAGAAAAACGAATTAAAAGAAATGAGGACAATATTAGATACCTCTGGGACAATATTAAATGCCCCAACATTCGAATTATAGGATTCCCAGAAGAAGAAGACAAAAAGAAAGACCATGAGAGAATACTCGAGGAGATAATAGTTGAAAAATTCCCTAAAATAGGGACGGGAATAATCACCCAAGTCCAAGAAACCCAGAGTCCCTAACAGGATAAACCCAAGGCGAAATACTCCAAGACACATATTAATCAAATTAGCAAAGATCAAACACAAAGAACAAATATTAAAAGCAGCAAGGGAAAAGCAACAAATAAGACACAAAGGGATTCCCATAAGGATAACAGCTGATCTTTCAACAGAAACTCTTCAGGCCAGGAGGGAATGGCAAGACATACTTAAAGTGATGAAAGAAAATGATCTACAGCCCAGATTACTATACCCAGCGAGGATCTCATTCAAATATGAAGGAGAAATCAAAAGCTTTACAGACAAGCAAAAGCTGAGAGAATTCAGCATCACCAAACCAGCTCTCCAACAAATCCTAAAGGATCTTCTCTAGACAGGAAACACAGAAAGGGTGTATAAACTCGAACCCAAAACAATAAAGAAAATGGCAACGGGATCATACTTATCAATAATTACCTTAAACGTAAATGGGTTGAATGCCCCAACCAAAAGACAAAGTCTGGCTGATTGGATACAAAAACAAGACCCCCATTTATGTTGTCTACAAGAGACCCACTTCAAAATGAGGGACACATACAGGCTGAAAGTGAAGGGCTGGAAAAAGATATTCCACGCAAACAGAGACCAAAAGAAAGCAGGAGTAGCAATACTCATATCAGATAAAATAGACTTTAAAACAAAGGCTGTGAAAAGAGACAAAGAAGGAAACTACATAATGATCAAAGGCTCAATCAAAGAAGAAGATATAACAATTATAAATATTTATGTATCCAACATAGGAGCTCCGCAATATATAAGACAATTACTAACAAGTATGAAAAGGGAAATTAACAGCAACACAATAATAGTGGGAGACTTTAATACCCCACTCACACCTATGGACAGATCAACTAAACAGAAAATTGACAAGGAAACACAAACTTTAAATGATAGAACAGACCAGTTAGACCTAAGATCTCTATAGGACATCTCACCCCCAAACAATGAATTTCACCTTTTTGTCAAGCGCACACGGAACCTTTTCCACGATAGATCACATCCTGGGCAATAAATCAAGCCTTGGTAAATTCAAAAAAATTGAAATCATTCCAAGCATCTTTTCTGACCACAATGCAGTAAGATTAGATCTCAAGTACGGGAGAAAAACCATAAAAATGCCAACATATGAAGGCTGAACAACACGCTGCTGAATAACGAACAAATCATAGAAGAAATCAAAAGAGAAATCAAAATATGCATAGAAATGAATGAAAATGAAAACACGACAACCCCAAAACTCTGGGACACTGTAAAAGCAGTGCTAAGGGGAAGGTTCATAGCAATACAGGCACACCTCAAGAAACAAGAAAAAAGTCAACTAAATAACCTAACTCTACATCTAAAGAAACTAAAAAAGGAAGAAATGAAGAACCCCAGTGTTAGTGGAAGGAAAGAAATCGTAAAAATTAGGGCAGAAATAAATGCAAAAGAAACAAAAGAGATCATAGCAAAAATCAACAAAGCCAAATCTGGTTCTTTGAGAGGGTAAATAAAATTGACAAACCACTAGCCAGACTCATCAACAAACAAAGGGAGAAGAACCAAATCAATAAAATTAGAAATGAAAATGGAGAGATCACAACTGACAACACAAAAATACAAAGGATCATTAGAGAATACTATCAACAATTATATGGCAATAAAATGGACAACTTGGAAGAAATGGACAAATTCTTAGAAAAGTACAACTTTCCAAAACTGAACCAGGAAGAAATAGAAAATCTGAATAGACCCATCCCAAGCATGGAAATAGAAGCTGTAATCAGAAATCTTCCAGCAAACAAAAGCCCAGGTCCACATGGCTTCACAGCTGAATTCTACCAAAAATTTAGAGAAGAACTACCACCTATTCTACTCAAAGTCTTCCAGAAAATTGCAGAGGAAGGGAAACTTCCAAACTCATTCTATGAGGCCACCATCACCCTAATCCCAAAACCTGGTAAAGATCCCACAAGAAAAGAAAACTACAGGCCAATTTCACTGATGAACATAGATGCAAAAATCTTTAACAAAATTCTAGCAATCAGAATCCAACAACACATTAAGAAGATCATACATCATGACCGAGTGGGCTTTATCCCAGGAATGCAAGGATTCTTCAATATCTGTAGATCGATCGATCGATCAATGTAATACACCACATTAACAAACTGAAAAATAAAAATCATATGATTATCTCAATAGATGCAGAGAAAGCCTTAGACAAAATTTAACATCCATTTATGTTCAAAACCCTCCAGAAAGTTGGAGTAGAAGGAACATACCTCAACATAATAAAAGCTATATATGATAGTTCAGTTCAGTTCAGTTCAGTCGCTCAGTCGTGTCCGACCCTTAGCGACCCCATGAACCACAGCAAGCCAGGCTTCCCTGTCCATTACCAACTCCCGGAGTTCACTCAAACTCATGTCCATCGAGTCGGTGATGCCATCCAGCCACCTCATCTCTGTTGTCCCCGTCTCCTCCTACCCCCAATCCCTCCCAGCATCAGAGTCTTTTCCAGTGAGTCAACTCGTCGCATGAGGTGGCCAAAGTATTGGAGTTTCAGCTTTAGCATCAGTCCTTCCAATGAACACCCAGGATTGATCTCCTCTAGAATGGACTGGGTGGATCTCCTTGCAGGGAGACCCAAGGGACTCTCAAGAGTCTTCTCCAGCACCACAGTTCAAAAGCATCCATTCTTTGGCGATCAGCTTTCTTCACAGTCCAACTCACATCCATACATGACCACGGGAAAAACCATAGCCTTGACTAGACGGACCTTGGTTGGCAAAGTAATGTCTCTGCTTTTTAATATACTGTCTAGGCTGGTCATAACTTTCCTTCCAAGGAGTAAGCGTCTTTTAATTTCATGGCTGCAATCAGCATCTTCAGTGATTTTGGAGCCCCCCAAAATAAAGTCTGACACGGTTTCCACTGTTTCCCCATCTATTTCCCAAGAAATGATGGGACCAGATGCCATGATCTTCGTTTTCTGGATGTTGAGCTTCAAGCCAACGTTTTCACTCTCCTCTTTCACTTTCATCAAGAGGCCTTTGAGTTCCTCTTCACTTTTTGCCATAAGGGTGGTGTCATCTGCATATCTGAGGTTATTGATATTTCTCCTGGCCATCTTGATTCCAGCTTGTGCTTCTTCCAGCCCAGCGTTCCTCATTATGTGCTCTGCATATAAGTTAAATAAGCAGGGTGACAATATACAACCTTGACGTACTCCTTTTCCTATTTGGAACCAGTCTGTTGTTCCATGTCCAGTCTAACTGTTGCTTCCTGATCTGCATACAGGTTTCTCAAGAGGCACGTCAGGTGGTCTGGCATTCCCATCTCTTTCAGAATGTTCCACAGTTTATTGTGATCCACACTGTCAAAGGCCTTGGCATAGTCAATGAAGCAGAAATAGATGTTTTTTTGGAACTCTCTTGCTTTCTCCATGATCCAGCGGATGTTGGCAATTTGATCTCTGGTGCCTCTGCCTTTTCTAAAACCTCCTTAAACATCTGGAAGTTCACGATTCACATATTGCTGAAGCCTAGCTTGGAGAATTTTGAGCATGACTTTACTAGCATGTGAGATGAGTGCAATTGTGCGGTAGTTTGAGCATTCTTTGGCATTGCCTTTCTTTGGGATTGGAATGAATACTGACCTTTTCCAGTCCTGTGGCCATTGCTGAGTTTTCCAAATTTGCTGGCATATTGAGTGCAGCACTTTCCAGCATCATCTTTCAGGATTTTAAATAACTCAATTGGAATTCCATCACCTCCACTAGCTTTGTTCGTCGTGATGCTCTCTAAGGCCCACTTGACTTCACATTCCAAGATGTCTGGTTCCAGGTGAGTGATCACGCATTCATGATTATATTCGTCATGAAGATTTTTTGTACAGTTCTTGTGTGTATTCTTGCCACCTCTTCTTAATATCTTCTGCTTCTGTTAGGTCCATACCATTTCTGTCCTTTATCGAGCCCATCTTTGCATGAAATGTTCCCTTGATATCTCTAATTTTCTTGAAGAGATCTCTTGTTTTTCCTTTTCTGTTGTTTTCCTCTATTTCTTTGCATTGGTTACTGAGGAAGGCTTTCTTATCTCTCCTTCCTATTCTTTGGAACTCTGCATTCAGATGCTTATATCTTTCCTTTTCTCTTTTCTTCTTTTCACAGCTATTTGTAAGGCCTCCTCAGACAGCCATTTTGCTTTTTTGCATTTCTTTTCCATGGGGATGGTCTTGGTCCCTGTCTCCTGTACAATGTCAGGAACCTCCATCCAGAGTTCATCAGGCACTCTATCTATCAGATCTAGACCCTTAAATCTATTTCTTACTTCCACTGTATAATCATAAGGGATTTGATTTAGGTCATATCTGAATGGTCTAGTGGTTTTCCCTACTTTCTTCAATTTCAGTCTGAAGTTGGCAATAAGGTGTTCATGATATGAGCCACAGTCCCACAGCAAACATTATCCTCAATGGTGAAAAACTGAAAGCATTTCCCCTAAAGTCAGGAACAAGACAAGGGTGTCCACTCTCACCGTACTATTCAACATAGTTCTGGAAGTTTTGGCCACAGCAATCAGAACAGAAAAAGATATAAAAGGAATCCAAATTGGAAAAGAAGAAGTAAAACTTTCACTGTTCACTGATGACATGATCCTCTACACAGAAAACACTAAAGACTCTACCAGAAAACTACTAGAGCTAATCAATGAATACAGTAAAGTTGCAGGATATAAATACAACACACAGAAATCACTTGCATTCCTATACACTAATAATGAGAAAATAAAAAGAGAAATTAAGGAAACTATTCCGTTTACTGTTGCAATGAACAGAATAAAATACTTAGGAATATATCTACCTAAAGAAACCAAAGACCTGTACATTGAAAACTATAAAACACTGGTGAAAGTTATCAAAGAGGACACTAATAGATGGAGCAATATACCGTGTTCATAGATTGGAAGAATAAATATTGTGAAAATGAGTATACTACCCAAAGTAATTTATACATTCAATGCAATCCCTATCAAGCTACCAACAATATTTTTCACAGAGCTAGAACAAATAATCTCACAGTTAGTATGGAAATACAAAAACCTGGAATAGCGAAAGCAATCTTGAGGAAGAAGAATGGAACTGGGGGAATCAACCTGCCGGACTTCAGGCTCTACTACAAAGCCACAGTCATCAAGACAGTATGGTACTGGCATAAAGAAAGAAATATAAGTCAGTGGAACAAAATAGAAAGCCCAGAGATGAATCCAAGCACTTATGGACACCTTATTTTTGACAAAGGAGGCAAGAATATAAAATGGAGAAAAGACAGTCTCTTTAACAAGTGGTGCTGGGAAAACTGGTCAGCCACTTGTGAAAGAATGAAACTAGAACCCTTCCTAACACCATACACAAAAATAAACTCAAAATGGATTAGAGAGCTAAATGTAAGAAACTATAAAACTCCTAGAGGAGAACATAGGCAAAACACTCTCTGACATAAATCACAGCAGGATTCTCCATGACCCACCTCCCAGAATATTGGAAATAAAAGCAAAAATTAACAAATGGGACCTAATTAAAATTAAAAGCTTCTGCACAGCAAAGGAAACTATAACCAAGGTGAAAAGACAGCCTTCAGAATGGGAGAAAATAATAGCAAAAGAAACAACTGACAAAGAATTAATCTCCAAAATATACAAGCAACTCCTTCAGTTCAATTCCAGAAAAATAAATGACCCAATCAAAAAATGGGCTAAAGAACTAAACAGACATTTCTCTAAAGAAGACATAAACATGGCTAAGAAACACATGAAAAAATGCTCAATATCCCTCATAATCAGAGAAATGCAAATGAAAACCACAATGAGGTACCATTTCACATCAGTCAGAATGGCTGCTATCGAAAAGTCTACATGCAATAAATGCTGGAGAGGGTGTTGAGAGAAGGGAACCCTCTTACACTGTTGGTGGGAATGCAAAGTAGTACAGCCACTATGGAGAACAGTGTGGAGATTCCTTAAAAATCTGGAAACAGAACTGCCATATGATCCAGCAATCGCACTCCTGGGCATACATACCAAGGAAACCAGAATTGAAAGAGACACATCTACTCCAATGTTCATTGAAGCACTGTTTATAATGGCGAGGACATGGAGGCAGCCTAGATGTCCATCTGGAGACGAATGGATAAGAAAGCTTTGGTACATATACACAATGGAGTATTCAGTTCAGTTCAGTTCAGTCTCTCAGTCGTGTCCAACTCTCCATGACCCCATGAATCACAGCACGCCAGGCCTCCCTGTCCATCACCAACTCCCAGAGTATTACTCAACCATTAAAAAGAATGCTTTTGAATCAGTTCTAATGAGGTGGATGAAACTGGAGCCTGTTATACAGAGTGAAGTAAGCCAGAAAGAAAATCACCAATAAAGTATACTAATGCATATATATGGAATTTAGAAAGATGGTAATGATAACTCTGTATACGAGGCAGCAAAAGAGATACAGGTGTATAGAACAGTCTTTTGGACTCTGTGGGAGAGGTTGAGGGTGGAATGATTAGGGAGAATGGCATTGAAACATGTATATTATCATATGTGAAACAAATCACCAGTCCAGGTTCGACACATGACACAGGATGCTCGGGGCTGGTGCACGGGGATGACCCAGAGGCAGGATAATGGGAGAAGGGAGGTGGGAGGGGGGTTCAGGAAGGGGAACTCATGTACACCTTGGGCGGATTCATGTCAATGTATGGCAAAACCAACCAATATAATAATAATAATAAAATAATGTGAAAGTGAAAAATAAAAGATCCCAGCTAAATCTGAAAAAAAAAAAGAAACTGATAAGACAAAAAAATAAAAAAACCAAAAAACTTAGAACATCCAGGAATAAATCTAATAAAAATGTACAACATCTACGAATTAGTTTTCTATGCTGCTGTAACAAATTACCACAAAGTTAGTGTCTTAAGGTAACATAGATTTATTGTTTTATCGTTTTCGAGGTCAGGAGTTCAAAATAGACAGAACTGCATTCTTTCTGGGGTCTCTAGAGAGAATGCATGTTATCATCCTTTCCTGTTTCTGGAGACTACCTGTGTTCTTTGGCTAATGAACCCTTCTTTTATCTTAATAGACAACATTTGCATCACTTTGACCTCTGCTTCTTCACAGACTCTTCTCTTTCCCTCTTCCATCTTTTAAGGATTGTGATTGCATTAGGCCTACATGGATAATTCAGAACAATCTCCCTCATCTCAATACCCTTAATTTAATCACATCTACAATGTCCCTTTTGCCATGTAAGGCATTAAAGTAGATTATTCAATCTACTATAATCTGTATGAAGAAGATGAGGAACTATAATGTGGTCATTAAGATTGTTAATTTTAAAGTCAGACTACTTAAAGGGGAATTGTAATTCTATCACTTAGATTTACTGGTCTTATGATTGTAAGAAATTTTGCTAAGCTTCTTTTTCTTAAATGTAAAGTAATAATAATTATTCTTCATTCCACAGTGATTTCAGGAAATAAGATAAACCACTTAAAGAGTTTTGCACAGTTTGATACTTTAAGAAAACATTGCATCCATAATCAAGAACAGCATGTGATAAAAAAGAAAACTTATAGACAATAAAGTATTCTTGGTAAATATAGTTAAGCTTATCAATAAAAAATTTTGATGGAAGAATTGAAAGAAAAATTTCAGGAAATGTCCAAATATAAAATAAGAGAATGGCTTCCCAGGTGGCGCTAGTGGTAAAGAACCTTCCTGCTAATACCGGAGACATAAGAGACACAGGTTCTATTCCTGGATCAGGAAGATACCCTAGAAGAGGAAATGGCAACCCACTCTAGTATTCTTGCCTGGAGAATCCCATGGACAGTGGAGTCTGGCAGGTTACAGTCCATGAGGTCACACAGAGTTGGACACGACTCAAGCAACTTAGCATACACACAAGCAAAATAAGACAATAAAGGGAAAACACGAGCTAAAATTTAAAGACATAGAGAATAATTTTAGAAATTTCAACATTTGATAATGGGCCTTCCAGAAAGAGAGACCAGACTCAGCAGAGAAAGTTATAATAGGAATAAAGGTAGGTAGTTTCTCACAGCTAAAGAATGGCATGAGTCTTCAAATGGAAGATAATTATTAATTGCTAAATGAAATGACTATTATCAGACTTCTTATGGGAAATACTAGATTCTGGAAAGCAGTGTAGTACTATGTTAATAATCTGTCAGGCAATGAATTTCAACCTATATTTCTATACCTAGTCCGACTATCACTCCACGTGAAGAGAAGATACATATTCAGGTGCACAGAGACACAGAAGTTTACCTTCCATGTATTCTTCATTAAGGAAGCAAAGTGAGGGAATGAAATAAAAAAAGGACTTGACATCTGAGAACAAGAGGAACCAACTAAGGAGACAAAGGCAGGCAGTCTCATAATAGGTGTGGCTAAATCCCAGAAGGCGATTAGTCTAGGTTGGAGTATGAGGTCTTGTTGGGTCACTATCTCTAGTGTGTGTAGCCTTAATCTGTAGGGTCCAAAATGTCTCACTGCCTTGTCTGCATCTCATTCAATGCAAAGGAAAAGGGAGAAAGGAGAACCTCCCCTTAAGTACATGATCAAATGATGCTCATTTCTGCTTATGTCCTACTGACCAGAAATTAGACCTGCTGAACCTAATCACATTTGCTGGAACGGAAGCTCAGGCTACCAACCTTGTAGCCTAAACTGTTTCATTATTCCATCTGCTCTTGAAGACTGTTTACTAAATGCTTACCATGTGTCAGACACTGTGACAAGTTCTTGAATTAACTTCATCTTCAAAATAATCATATGAGGTAATATTCTCATTTAGAACATAAAAAAACAGAGACACATGAAGTTTAAATTATTTTCCCAATGTTACACAGCAAGTATGTTGACGAGTCAGGATAAGAAGTCACATCTACCTAATGCTAGTGTTTAGAATCTTCATTACCAAACTATATTGCCTTCATCATGGTTGTCAACTAATGCAATGAGTCAAGGTTCACAACCACCAGAGCTGAAATCTTGGTGTCACCACTGCCCTGTATTACATTCCTTGGAGTTGTGGTCTTCTGAAAGGATATAAAGAGACACTGATACGAACTTTGGGTAAAGATCATATTTGTGGAATGGGGCTGATGGGGAGCAACTCTTGATTGTCTGGGATATAACTGAAGTTTCAAATGTTTAAATTAGGGATGTCTGGAAGCATTTCCTCACATCTTATCTCTATAAATGGAAATGCTTTAGACATATCCCAGGTACTAATCATTTCTTAAATCCATTAATTTGCTTTGTATTTAGAAATTTTTTTTTCCAGACTGAGAAACTTTTTGATATTATTTATTTAAATTCTATTACAACTTTGAGTCTTTTCCAGTCTTCATGGATCTTTTCATTGGAAAGTGAATGAGGCCCAGCTCGCTTACTGCCTCCAAACTTGGAAATTAACTCAGTGCCAGTCAGTGTGCTATGTAAGGAGCAAGTATTAAAAGACAGAAAGCTGAGCTATGGCTACTTCATATGCTTAGCAGACATTCAGAGGGAAAAAGTAATATACAAAATCACTTATATGTGGGGTGCAAAAAATGATACAAAACAGAAATAGACTCACAGACAGCAAATTTATCATTACCCAAGGAGATAGGCAGGGGAAGGATAAATTAGGAGACTGAGATTAACATAAACACATTATTATATATGAAATAGATAATCAATAAGGGCCTACTGTATATAACAGGGAACTGTACTCAATATTTTGTAATAAACTCTAAGGGAAGTAATCCAAAAAA
Organism: Moschus berezovskii; assembly: GCF_049115385.1. NCBI lineage: Eukaryota > Metazoa > Chordata > Mammalia > Artiodactyla > Moschidae > Moschus > Moschus berezovskii. The sequence goes on along the minus strand of NC_142482.1, from coordinate 14,078,029 downwards.
GAATATGTATAACTGGGTCACTTTGAGGTGCGCCTGAAACTAATACAAGGTTGTAAATTAACTATACCTGAATGAAAACTTTTTGAAAAGAAAAAATGGCTCAATGTTTAGCATGCACTTTCTCAGAAAATTAATGCTTGTCTTGTGAAGAGGTCTCTGTATGTTGGTGATTGTACATGTAGGTGAGCAAGTGTTTCAATGGTTAGGAAAGTCAGCTGGTAGAAAATTTGAAGGGCACCAGCCTTGAAGTGTCCGCTCTGTCCTGGAAGACTTTGAAGTATCAGAGTTTGGCCTCATTCCTTAACTATGCTTTTCAGAGGCAGAATGCCAAATATCACCAATGACTGCTTGGCTAAGGCACCCAGGACTTTATTCTGCTGCTGCTGCTGCTGCTAAGTCGCTTCAGTCGTGTCCGACTCTGTGAGACTCCATAGACGTTAGCCCAACAGGCTACCCCATCCCTGGGATTTTCCAGGCAAGAACAGAGGAGGGACTTTATTCTAGGACACATTAATCAGATTTGGGGAAATGCCCAGATTGGGAGAAAGAAATGAATCTGGTTTTAAAATAGTACCTGTGAGCATACAGTGGGATTTGCCTCAAGGTGGGTCCCCAGCCACTTGAGGGGGTGGGAGGGCAGGGAAAGAAGGAGGTAGAAAAGTGCATCTCTCAGAGCAGTAAGGAGCAGGTCTGAAGGGGATGTGTCTGAGCAAGGAGTCCTGGGAAGATTCATTTCTCTGGATGCTTTTCCTTTGAACTCTCAGGAAAGCCATGCTTACTAGACAGTTTCAGTTTTCTCCTAGGTGTAATCCTCTTTAATTTCTCCAACCCATCAGTAAAATCAAATACTCCTGAACAGCTGTGTGTGGGAATTGTTATGAATAAAGTGAGGGTAAATGGACATGTGAATTGCATCAGTTCTCAAGAGCTATAATGAGGGAACAACTTCAATGTCAGGGGCTTGGGGGTGTCAGGTAGGTCCACTTTGCTGCTCTAAATGTTAGGGGCAGCACTTATGGTAACAGTCTGGGGAGTAGGCAGGACAGGAAGGTCTTACAGAAAACCACCTCTTCTCTCTCCAGATGGCGGTGGGGAGTGGTGGTGGTGGTTTATGGCTTCATGGAGGGAGGGTGATAATTGGAAGTAAACTTTGAGGTAAAGTGCTTGTGTATTTGTCCGTCTTTTGCAGTGTTGTAATTTTATGACCAGTTTCCTAGTAAGATTAAAAACTAATGGTTAGCTAGATTTATTGTGGTAATCATTTCACTATACATATGTATAAATAGCATCAAACACCTGAAATTAATATAATTCTACATGTCAATTATATACCTCAATACGTTTTTTTAAAGATTAAAAGATAAGTGCTTTCTTCTGATAATCACCATCACAAAAACTTGCCTGGGTAAAATATTATTACTTTTCTCTATACGTGTTTGTACAAAGAAATACATTTTAAAGAGATTTCCAAAAAGGGCATTTGTGCATAGAATAAATGTTCATATGTCCCTTTACAAATACAATTCTGGTTAAAAACCAATATGCTTAGATTAGCATTTATAGTGCAATTCAAAAATAACGACGTGTTCCTAGCATATACCAGGCCTGCTGGAAACCGGGGGAGTTTGTAAATAATTTAACAGTCTTCAGTTGTATAGGCTGTGGAACATCTGGAATCTCTTTATTCTTTTTGGATTGCACACTTTCAGATTTGTTTTGCCATCTTTCCTGTTTTTCCCCTAAACTACCCAATAAGGAAAACTGAAAATCTGAAATGTGCTCATCTTCCTGACTGCTTTTGTCTCCCTCTAACTTTCCTGGCACCAGATGACAGAAGGAAGTTTATTCCCATCGTCAAGACACACTGGTCCTATTGAGAAGCCATTCTCAAGACTAACCTCTTACTGATGCCCCACTGCCAGAAGAGTTACTTAGCCCCACTGAAAGCCATCTTTTGCTTTTTCTGACTACAGCTGCTGCACATAAATGAGATAAGGACGGTCTTAGAGTCATTTTATGGCTATTCTTCCATGTTCTCAGAGTCAAGAAATCTCTGAGTCCTTATTAACCTGTTCTCTCCACTACCCTTCGGGTCCAAATTGCCGATTTAAAGTATACATCAAATCTTGGAAATTCCTGCCTCATTGGAGGGGAACAAGTGTTCTGATGAGGAAACTCCATATGCAGCAGCTGCGCAGGCCCTGTCCTTACCTGTCACATCCGAGTCTCCTGTGGGAGGTGAGGGGTTGCAGCCATCAGCCGCTTTCCCACATGGCCTTCAGGGCAACTGTTCTTCTGGTAAACGTGCTGGAAAGTGGTCCTGTTGGAAGCTGTGCATGTCTACAGTCTTGACTGAGAGTCATTTTCCCTCTTTGTCCTCTCCTAAAACAGCAGAATTTTTGAGTTTTACAGGGACAGTGAACACAGAGATTACTGTATCTTTTCTGAATTGCCTGGTGATTTGAATCCTGTGCAATGTAGGTTATGGGATTTTGCATACTGTCACAGGCATTGATAAGGAAAATATTTTTAGAGTGATTCCATCATAAAGTGACATATTTCCAGTTTGCAGCCCAGCTAAGACTGACTAACCAAAAACAGAGAATATTATTGATGTTTGGGTCTTCCAAGGAAAGCAATTCTCAATGTTGTAACAGGCAATCCTAAAATCCCTGTCACATTGTACAGTTAAATCCCATTTTTCAATTACATGAAATCTACTGGAGGAGAAAGAGCTTTGTTACATGGTGTAATTTGAGAATTCAGACTTCTTTCATTTTGTGGAGCAGCATGTTCAAGTAAACCTGTATTCAGATCAAGAAACAACATTTAGAACCCTGTATGGAACAAATGATTGACTCAAGATCAAGAAAGGAGTACGGCAGGACTGTCTGCTATCACCCTGTTTTTTTAGCCTATACACTGAGCACATCATGAGAAATGTCCAACTGGATGAGTTACAAGCTGGAATCAAGATAGGCCGGAGAAATATCAGCAACCTCAAATATGCAGATCAGCTCAGTTCAGTCACTCAGTGTTGTCCAAATCTTTGTGACCCCATGGACTACAACACTCCAGGCTTTCCTGTATATCATCAAATCCTGGAGCTTGCTCAAAAACTCATGTCCATTGAGTTGAGATGCCATCCAACTATCTCATCCTCTGTCATCCCCTTCTCATCAAGGTCTTTTCCAATGAGTCTGTTCTTTGCATCAGTGGCCAAAGTATTGGAGTTTCAGTTTCAGCATCAGTCCTTGCAAAGAATATTCAGGACTGATTGCCTTTACAATTAACTGGATTGATCTCCTTGCAGTCCAAAGGATTCTCAAGAGTCTTCCCCAACACCACAGTTCAAAAGAATCAATTCTTCAGCACTCAGCATTCTTTATGGTCCGACTCTCACATCCATACATGACTACTGGGAAAACCATAGCTTTGACTATATGGACCTTTGTTGGCAAAGTAATGTCCCTGCTTTTAAATATGCTGTCTAGGTTGGTCATAGTTTTTCTTCCAAGGAGCAAGTATCTTTTAATTTTATAGCTGCAGCCACCATCTACAGTGATTTTGGAGCCCAAGAAAATAAAGTCTGCAACTGTTTCGATTATTTCCCCATCTATTTGCCATGAAGTGATGGAACTGGATGCCATGATCTTAGTTTTTTGACTGTTGAGTTTTAAGCCAGCTTTTTCACTCTCCTCTTTCGCTTTCATCAAGAGGCTCTTTAGTTCCTCTTTGCTTTCTGCCATAAGGGTGGTGTAATCTGCATATTTGAGGTTATTGATATTTCTCCAGGCAATCTTGATTCCAGCTTGTGCATCATCCAGCCCGGCATTTTTTGCATGATGTACTCTGCATATAAGTTAAATAAATAAGGTGACAATATATAGCTTTACCATACTCCTTTCCCAGTTTTAGCCAGTTCATTATTCCATGTCTGGTTCTAACTGTTGCTTCTTGACCTGCATACAGATTTCCCAGGAGGCAGGTAAAGTGGTCTGGCATTCCCGCCTCTTTAAGAATTTTCCACAGTTTGTTGTGATCCATACATTCAAAGACTTTGACGTAGTCAGTAATGCAGAAGTAGATGTTTTTCTGGAACTCTCTTGTTTTTTTGATGATCTAATGGATGTTGGCAATTTGATCTCTGGTTCCTCTGCCTTTTCTAAATCCAGTTTGAACATCTGGAAGTTCTCGGTTCACATACTGTTGAAGCTTTGCTTGGGGAATTTTGACCATTACTCTGCTAGCGTGTGAGATTAGTGCAATTAAGCGGTAGTTTGAACATTGTTTGCTATTGCCTTTCTTTGGGATTGGAATGAAACTGACATTTTCCAGTCCGGTGACCACTGCTGAGATTTCCAAATTTGCTGGCATATTGAGTGTAGTACTTTAGCAGCAGCATCTTTTAGGATTTGAAATAGATCAGCTGGAATTCCATCACCTCCACTAGCTTTGTTTGTAGTGATGCTTCCTAAGGCTCACTTGACCTCACACTCCAGGATGTCTGGCTCTGGGTGAGTGATCACATCATCTTGGTTATCTGGGTCATGAAGATACTTTTTGAATAGTTATTCTGTGTATTCTTGCCACCTCTTCTTGATATCTTCTGCTTCTGTTAGGTCCATACAGTTTCTGTCCATTATTGTGCCCATCTTTGTATGAAATATTCCCTTCATATCTCTAGTTTTGTTGAAGAGATCTCTAGTCTTTTCAGTTCTATTATTTTCCTCTATTTCTTTTTCATTGCTCACTTGAAAAGGCCTTCTTTTCTCCCCTTGCTATTCTTTGTAACTCTGTATTCAGATGAGTATTCCTTTTCTTCTTTGCCTTGAGCTTCTCTTATTTTCTCAACTATTTTTAAGGCCTCCTCATACAGCCATTTTGCCTTTTTTCATTTCTTTTTCTTGGAGATGATCTTGATCACTGGGGATGGTGCTTAATCATGTACAATGTCATGAACCTCCATCGATAGATCTTCAGGCACTCTGTCTATAAAGTCTTATCCCTTGAATCTATTTGTCACTTCCACTGCATAATCATAAGGAATTTGATTTAGGTCATTCCTGAGTGGTCTAGTAGTTTTCCCTACTCTCTTGAATTTAAGTCTGAATTTTCAAATAAGGAGTTCATGATATGAGCCACAGTCAGCTCCCAATGTTGTTTTTGCTGACTGTGTAGAGCTTCTCCATCTTTGGATGCAAAGAATGTAATCAATCTGATTTTAGTATTGACCATCTGATGATTCCCATGTATAGAGTTGTCTCTTGTGTTGTTGGAAGAGTGTGTTTGCTGTGACCAGTCCGTTCTGTTGGCAAAACTCTGTTAACCTTTGCCCTGCTTCATTTTTCATTCCAAGGCCAAACTTGTCTGTTACTCCAGGTATCTTTTGATTTCCTACTTTTGCATTCCAGTTCCCTATTATGAAAAGGTTTTCTTTTTTGGTGCTAGTTCTGGAAGATCTTGTAGGTCTTCCTAGAACTGTTCAACTTCAGCTTTTTTGGCATTAGTGATTGGGGCATGGACTTGGATTACTGTGATATTGAGTGGTTTGCCTTGGAAATGAACACAAATCATTTTGTCGTTTTTGAGGTTGTACCCAAGTATTGCATATTGGACTCTTTTGTTGACTCTTTGGGCTGCTCCATTTCTTCTAAGGGATTCTTGCCTAGATATAATGGTCATCACCCTTTCCAGTCCATTTTAGTTCACTGATTCCTAAAATGTCGATATTCACTCTTGCCATCTCCTATTTGACCACTTCCAATTTACCTGGGATCTTCCCTGGTGCCTCCAATGGCAAAGCATCTGCCTACAATGCGGGAGACCTGGGTTCAGTTCCTGGGTCGGGAAGATCGCCTGGAGAAGGAAATGACAACCCACTCCAGTATTCTTGCCTGGAAAATCCCATGGATGGAAGAACCTGGTTAAGCCACAGTCCATGGGGTCGCAAAGAGTTGGACACAACTGAGTGACTTCACTCACTCAATTTACCTTGATTAATGGACCTAACATCCCAAGTTCGTATTCATTGTTGCTCTTTGCAGCATTGGACTTTACTTCCGTTAGCAGTCACATCCACAACTGGGTGTTGTTTTTGCTTTGGCTCCATCTCTTCATTCTTTCTGGAGTTATTTCTCCACTGATCTCCAGTAGCATATTGGACACCTACTGACCTGGGGAGTTAATCTTTCAGTGTCATATTGTTTTGCCTTTTCATACCATTTATAGCATTTTCAAGGCAAGAATACTGAAGTGGTTTGCCATTCCCTTCTCCAGTGGACCACATTTTGTCAGAACTCTCCACCATGACCTGTCTGTCTTGGGTGGCCCTACAAGGCATGTCTCTTAGTTTCATTGAGTTAGACAAGGCTGTGGTCCATGTGATAGGTTTGATTAGTTTTCTGTGATTGTGGTTTTCATTTTGCCTGCCCTCTGATGGATAGGAAATAGATGGGGAAACAGTGGAAACAGTGTCAGACTTTATTTTTGGGGGCTCCAAAATCACTGTGGATTCTGATTGCAACCAGGAAATTAAAAGACGCTTACTCCTTGGAAGGAAAGTTATGATCAACCTAGATAACATATTAAAAAGCAGAGACATTACTTTGCCAACCAAGGTCCATCTAGTCAAGGCTATGTTTTTTCCCGTGGTCATGTATGGATGTGAGAGTTGGAATGTGAAGAAAGCTGATCGCCGAAGAATTGATGGTTTTGAACTGTGGTGTTGGAGAAGACTCTTGAGGGTCCCTTGGACTGCAAGGAGATCCAACCAGTCCATTCTAAAGGAGATCAGTCCTGGATGTTCATTGGAGGGACTGATGCTAAAGCTGAAACTCCAATACTTCAGCCACCTCATGTGACGAGTTGACTCCCTGGAAAAGACTCAGATGCTGGGAAGGATTGGGGGCGGGAGGAGAAGGGGACGACAGAGAATGAGATGGCTGGATGGCATCACCAACTTGATGGACGTGAGTTTGAGTGGGCTCTGGGAGTTGGTGATGGACAGGGAGGCCTGGCGTGCTGTGATTCATGGGGTCGCACAGAGTCAGACATGACTGAGAGACTGAACTGAACTGAACTGATGGATAGGGATAAGAGGCTTATGGTAACTTCCTGATGGGAGAGGCTGAATGTGGGGTAAACTGGGTCTTGTCCTGATGGGTGGGGCCATGCTCAGTAAATCTTTAATCCAATTTTCTGTTGATGGCTAGGGCTGTGCTCCCTCCTTGTTGTTTGGCCCAAGGCCAAACTAAATGACTTGTGCATGCACTGTTGTGTTCAGTGCCCCGACCCTGCAGAATTCCACCGTGTACCCACACCTCTGCTTGACACTCCTGGACACTTACAGGCAAATCTGGCTCAGTCTCTTATGGGGACACTGTTCCTTTCCCCTGGGTCCTGGTGCGCACAAAGTTTTGTTTGTACCCTCCAAGCATCTGTTTCCCCAGTCCTCTGCAAGTTCTGTAATCAAATACAACTGGCTTCCAAACTCAGTCCCTTTGCTGGATACCCTGGTAGGGAATCTGTCGTGGGTCCTAGCACTTTCTTAACAGTAGAAGACTTTCTTTGGTATAATTGTTCTGTAGTTTTCAGATATGCAGAAGATAGCATAATAATTCCTCTGTGAAGGAATTAAAGAACCTCTTAATGAGGGTGAAAGAGGAGAGCAAAAGAGCTTTCTCAAGAGTAAATATTAAAAAAAAAAAATAAGATCAAGGCATCCAGCCCCATTGCTGCACGGCAAATACAAGGGGAGAAGGTGGAAGTAGTGACAAATTTCATCTTCTTGGGCTCCAAGATCACTGGGGAAGGTGCTGCAGCCTTCAGAAGATGATTGCTTCCTAGCAGGAAAGCAAAGGAAAACAACACACTAGACAGTGTGTTGAAGAGCAGAGGCATTACTCTGCCAACAATGGTCTGTAGAGTCAAGGCTATGGTCTTCCCAGTGGTCGTTATGATTGTGACAGCTAGACCATAAAGAAGGCAGAAGAAGAAAGAATTGATGCCTTTGAACTGTGGTGCTGTAGAAGACTCCTGAAAGTCCCTTGGACAAGATTGCACCAGTCAATCTTAAGGGAGATCAACCCTGATCTTCATTGGAAGAACTGATGCTGAAGCTGAAGCACCAGTATTTCGGTCATCTGATACAAACAGATGACTCATTGGAAAAGTCCCTTATGCTGGGTAAGTAAGGGCAGAAGGAGAAGAGGGTGTCAGAAGATGAGATGGCTGGATGACCTCACAGATGCAATGAACATGAACTTGGGCAAACTCTGGGAAATGGTAAGGAAAAGGAGACCTTGCATGCTGAAGTCACTGGGGTTGCAAAGCATCGGACATGACTAGGTGACTGAACAACAAGAACAACATGTTCAAATATGGCCTCTAAGTTTCATAGAATAACGGGAAGAGAGAGGGACTAGAGCAGGGTTGGCAAACTTTTTCTAAAGTGTTCAGTTCAGTCAGTTCAGTTCAGTTCAGTCGCTCAGTCGTGTCCGACTCTCCGCGATCCCATGCACCACAGCACGCCAAGCCTCCCTGTCCATCACCAACTCCCGGAGTTCACTCAAACTCATGTCCACAGAGTCAGTGATGCCATCCAGCCATCTCATTCTCGGTCGCCCCCTTCTCCTCCCACCCCCAATCCTTCCCAGCATCTGAGTCTTTTCCAGTGAGTCAACTCGTCGCATGAGGTGGCCGAAGTATTGGAGTTTCAGCTTTAGCATCAGTCCTTCCAATGAACACCCAGGATTGATCTCCTTTAGAATGGACTGGTTGGATCTCCTTGCAGTCCAAGGGACTCTCAAGAGTCTTCTCCAACACCACAGTTCACAAGCATCAATTCTTCAGCGATCAGCTTTCTTCACAGTCCAACTCTCACATCCATACATGACCATTGGAAAAACCATAGCCTTGACTAGACGGACCTTGGTTGGCAAAGTAATGTCTCTGCTTTTTAATATACTATCAAGGTTGGTCATAACTTTCCTTCCAAGGAGTAGGCGTCTTTTAATTTCATGGCTGCAATCAGCATCTGCAGTGATTTTAGTTAATATTTTTGGTTTTGTGATCTGTATGGTTTTGTTGCAATTGTAACAGAAAAGCAGCTTTAATTGTAGCTTTGTTTCAATAAAGCTTTATTGACAAAAATATATGATGGGCTGAGTTTAGCTGCCAGGTTATAGCTTGCTGACCACTGGAGTAGTCTTGCAGGATATATATTTATGATTTCGACAATGGAGTAGCATGTATTTCTCCCACTCATTCTGTTGACAAGAAATTAGTCCCATAGTCTCAGCCTAATTGAAAAAGAACTGAAATGAATTTTACCTGGGTGCCCAGAAGAGAAGAAATGAATATTATGGACTCTGGCAGCCACTCTTCAACAGCTTAATGTGAGCTGGCTCTTTCAGGCAAACCAGAAGCTTGTAACGATTCAATTTTTGGCTAAGATTTTAGATTATTTAAAGTTACATATATTTTCTGCTGTGGTTTTTGTTGGAAAAACCACTACAAAGACAAAGCCTCAGGAAAAAGTTATTCTACAATGTGCATTGAAAATTTTATTGCTCTTGTGATCTTGGTTCTAATGTTTCATAGAATTGGAGGAAAGTTGCTGCAATTAAAACAAAGCAGATGAGTGGTGCCTATGTCATGAGTGCATCCAATCCACTCTGGTTGGATGTAGAGCAGAGGAGTTTCCAAAGTCACAGCTTTGATTAGAGACTCAACTTGAGGAGTCTGGCTAGTCCTTAGGAGCTGCTTGATTCCATTGATATAAGGTATCCGCTAGAGACGCCGGCCCTGGCGGCGCATATGCGAGAAACGCCAGCCCCTGCTGCGCAGACGCGAGAGACACGGGCCCAGGCTGCCCAGACGCGAGAGAGGCCGGCCCCGGTGCAACCGACCAGGCAAAGAGGCACGACCGAGAGGAGCTACCCCACGCCTGAGGCCAGGGCCAGCAGCCGAGAGGAGCTACCCTACGTCCAACAGGCGGTGGCTGTGCAGAGGGCCGAGAGGAACTACTCCACGTTCAAGGTCAGGAGGGGCGGCCTTGAGGAGATACCCCTCGTCCAAGGTAAGGTACAGTGGCTTCACTTTGCTGGAGCGACTGTGAAGAGATTTTCCACGACCAAGGTAAGAGAAACCCAAATAAGACAGTAGGTATTGCGAGGGGGCATCAGAGGGCAGACACACTGAAATCATAATCACAGGAAACTAGTCGATCTGATCACATGGACCACAGCCGAATGTGGTCCACTGGAGAAGGGAATGGCAAACCACTTCAGTATACTTGCCTTGAGAACCCCATGAACAGTATCAAAGGGCAAAATGATAGGATACTGAATGAGGAATTCCCCAGGTCGGTAGGTGCCCAGTATGCTACTGGAGATCAGTGGAGAAGTAACTATAGAAGGAATAAAGGGATGGAGCCAAAGCAAAACCAATACCCAGTTGTGGATGTGACCGATGATAGAAGCAAGGTCTGGTGCTTTAAAGAGCAATATTGTATAGGAACCTGGAATGTTAGGTCCATGAATCAAGGCAAATTTGAAGTGGTCAAACAGGAGATGGCAAGAGTGAACATAGACATTCTAGGAATCAGTGAATTAAAATGGACTGGAATGGGTGAATTTAACTCAGATGACCATTATATCTATTACTGTGGGCAGGAATCCCTTAGGAGAAATGGAGTAGCCATCATGGTCAACAAAAGAGTCCGAAATGTAGTACTTGGATGCAATCTTAAAAAAGACAAAATGATTTCTGTTCATTTCCAAGGCAAACCATGCAATATTACAGTAATCCAAGCCTATGCCCAACCAGTAACGTGGAAGAAGCCGAAGTTAAACGGTTCTATGAAGACCTACAAGACCTTTTAGAACTAACACCCAAAAAAGATGTCCTTTTCATTATAGGGGACTGGAATGCAAAAGTAGGAAGTCAAGAAACACCTGGAGTAACAGGCAAATTTGGCCTTGGAGCACGGAATGAAGCAGGGCAAAGGCTAATAGAGTTTTGTCAAGAGAAAGCACTGGTCATAGCAAACACCCTCTTCCAACAACACAAGAGAAGACTCTACACATGGACATCACCAGATGGTCAACACCGAAATCAGATCGATTATATTCTTTGCAGCCAAAGATGGAGAAGCTGTATACAGTTAGCAAAAACAAGACCAGGAGCTGACTGTGGCTCAGATCATGACCTCCTTATTGCCAAAGTCAGACTTAAATTGAAGAAAGTAGGGAAAACCACTAGACCATTCAGTTCAGTTCAGTTCAGTTCAGTCGCTCAGTCGTGTCCGACTCTCCGCGACCCCATGAATCACAGCACGCCAGGCCTCCCTGTCCATCACCAACTCCCGGAGTACACTCAAACTCATGTCCACAGAGTCGGTGATGCCATCCAGCCATCTCATTCTCCGTCGTCCCCTTCTCCTCCCGCCCCCAACCTTTCCCAGCATCAGAGTCTTTTCCAGTGAGTCAACTCGTCTCATGAGGTGGCCAAAGTATTGGAGTTTCAGCTTTAGCATCAGTCCCTCCAATGAACATCCAGGATTGATCTCCTTTAGAATGGACTGGTTGGATCTAGACCATTCAGATATGACCTAAATCAAATCCCTTATACAGTCGAAGTGAGGAATAGATTTAAGGGACTAGATCTGATAGATAGAGTGCCTGATGAACTCTGGATGGAGGTTCGTGACATTGTACAGGAGACAGGGACCAAGACCATCCCCATGGAAAAGAAATGCAAAAAAGCAAAATGGCTGTCTGAGGAGGCCTTACAAATAGCTGTGAAAAGAAGAGAAGCGAAAAGCAAAGGAGAAAAGGAAAGATATAAGCATCTGAATGCAGAGTTCCAAAGAATAGCAAGGAGAGATAAAAAAGCCTTCCTCAGTAATCAATGCAAAGAAATAGAGGAAAACAACAGAAAAGGAAAAACAAGAGATATCTTCAAGAAAATTAGAGATTCCAAGGGAACATTTCATGCAAAGATGGGCTCGATAAAGGACAGAAATGGTATGGACCTAACAGAAGCAGAAGGTATTAAGAAGAGGTGGAAAGAATACACACAAGAACTGTACAAAAAAGATCTTCACGACCAAGATAGTCACAATAATGTGATCACTGACCTAGAGCCAGACATCTTGGAATGTGAAGTCAAGTGGGCCTTAGAAAGCATCACTAAGAACAAAGCTAGTGGAGGTGGTGGAATTCCAGTTGAGCTATTTCAAGTCTTGAAAGATGATGCTGTGAAAGTGCTGCACTCAATATGCCAGCCGATTTGGAAAACTCAGCAGTGGCCACAGGACTGGAAAAGGTCAGTCTTCATTCCAATCCCAAAGAAAGGCAATGCCAAAGATTGCTCAAACTACCGCACAGTTGCACTCATCTCACATGCTAGTAAAGTCATGCTCAAAATTCTCCAAGCCAGGCTTCAGCAATATGTGAACCGTGAACTCCCAGATGTTCAAGCAGGTTTGAGAAAAGGCAGAGGCACCAGAGATCAAATGGCCAACATCCGCTGGATCATGGAGAAAGCAAGAGAGTTCCAGAAAAACATCTATTTCTGCTTCATTGACTATGCCAAAGCCTTTGACTGTGTCGATCACAATAAACTGTGGAAATATCTGAAAGAGATGGGAATACCAGACCACCTGACCTGCCTCTTGAGAAACCTGTATGCAGGTCAGGAAGCAACAGTCACAACTGTACATGGAACAACAGACTGGTTCCAAGTAGGAAAAGGAGTGCGTCAAGGCTGTATATTGTCACCTTGCTTATTTAACTTATATGCAGAGTACATCATGACGAACGCTGGGCTGGAAGAAGCACAAGCTGGAATCAAGATTGCTGAGAGAAATATCAATAATCTCAGATATGCTGATGACACTAGCCTTATGGCAGAAAGTGAAGAGGCACTCAAAAGCCTCTTGATGAAAGTGAAAGAGGAGAGTGAAAAGGTTGGCTTGAAGCTCAACATTCAGAAGACAAAGATCATGGCATCTGGTCCCATCACTTCATGGGAAATAGATGGAAAAACAGTGGAAACAGTGTCAGACTTTATTTTTTTGGGCCCAAAATCACTGCAGATGCTGATTGCAGTCATGAAATTAAAAGACGCTTACTCCTTGGAAGGAAAGTTATGACCAACCTTGATAATATACTAAAAAGCAGAGACATTACTTTGCCAACCAAGGTCCGTCTAGTCAAGGCTATGGTTTTTCCCGTGGTCATGTATGGATGTGAGAGTTGGACTGTGAAGAAAGCTGATCGCCGAAGAATTGATGCTTTTGAACTATGGTGTTGGCGAAGACTCTTGAGAGTCCCTTGTACCGCAAGGAGATCCAACCAGTCCATTCTAAGGGAGATCGATCCTGGGTGTTCATTGGAAAGAGTGATGCTAAAGCTGAAACTCCAATACTTCGGCCACCTCATGCGACGAGTTGACTCACTGGAAAAGACTCTGATGCTGGGAAATGTTGGGGGCAGGAGGAGAAGGGGACGACCGAGAAGGAGATGGCTGGATGGCATCACCGACTCTGTGCACTTGAGTTTGAGTGAAGTCCGGGAGTTGGTGATGGACAGGGGGGCCTGGTGTGCTGTGATTTATTGGGTCACGGAGAGTCGGACACGACTGAGCGACTGAACTGAACTGAACTGAACTGAAAGCAATCAAACTCAGATAAGCAGAGAATTGAAGAGTGATTGGCAGAGGTAGGGAAATTGGGGGGGAGGGGATTTGTTATGATACAGCGCTTCATTGTTACAACATTCCAGATGTCTAATGTAGAAAGTTGTGCCTATATATCATGGTACTCTACTGTGCACTTACAATTTGTTAAGAATGTAGATCTCAACCTAGATGTCCATCAACACATGAATGGAAAAAAAGTTGTGGTACATATACACAATGGAATATTGTGTTACATGTAACACAATGCCATAGACTGGCTGGCATATAAAAAAGGGAGTTTATTTTTCAGTCCTGGAGGCTGAGAAGTCAAAGATTAAGGCACTGGCAGATTTAGTGTCTGATCAAGACCCATTTCCTGGTTCATAGATGACTTCTTCACCGTGCCCTCATAGGGCAGAAGTGGAGAACAAGATCTCCAGAATCTCTGTTATAAGAACAATCAGACAAGAAAAAGAAACAAGTCATCCAAATTGGAAAGGAAGTAAAGCCATCACTGTTTGCAGACGACAGGATACTATGTATAGAAAACCATAAAGTTGTCACCAAAAACTTTAGAACTAATAAACGTATTCAGTAACACTTTAGGACCCAAAATTAATATGTGAAATAATAAATGAAGTCTGTTGCTTTTCTATAAACTAATAGTGAACTATCAGAAAGACAAAACAAGAAAAAATTCCATTTAAAATCTCATCAAAAAGAATAAAGTATCTGGGATAAACTTAACCAAAGAGGTAAAAGATCTGCCCTCTGTAAACTATAAAACACTGATAAAGGAAATAGAAATAGAAACAAATGGAAAGATATACTATGTTCATAGATTGGGAGAATTAATTTTAAATTGTCCAAAGTACTCAAAGCAATCTACAGATATAATGCAATCCCTATCATTATACCCATGACATTTTCCCACAGAACTAGAATGAATAAGGAGAAGGCACTGGCAACCCACTACAGTACTCTTGCCTGGAAACTCCCATGGGCGGAGGAGCCTGGTAGGCTGCAGTCCATGGGGTCACAAAAAGTCTGACACGACTGAGCGACTTCACTTTCACTTTTCACTTTCATGCATTGGAGTAGGCACTGGCAACCCACTCCAGTGTTCTTGCTTGGAGAATCCCAGGGACGGGGGAGCCTGGTAGACTGCCATCTATGGGGTCACACAGAGTCGGACATGACTGACGTGACTTAGCAGCAGCAGCAGCAGAATAATCTTAAAATTTATTCAAAACCCCAAAAGACCCCAAATTGCCAAAGTAACTTTGAAAAGAAGAACAGAGGTGGAGAAATCATGCACCTTGATTTCAGGCTATACTTCAAAGCTATCATAATCAAAACAGATCGAAACTGGCACAAAAACAGACACATAAATCATTGGAACAGAATAAAAAGCCCAGAAATAAACCCACATACTTATGATCAATTAATCTATGACAAAGGAGGCAAAAATATACAATGGAGAAAAGACAGTCTCTTCCATAAGTGCTTCTGGGAAAACTGGACAGCTGCATGTAAAATAATAAAATTAGAACATTTTCTCACACCTTACACAAAATAAACTAAAAATGTGTGAAAAACCTAAGCTTAAGACCAGAAATCAAATATTCCTAGAAAGGAACATAGGCAGAACATTCTTCAACATAAATTGTAACAATATTTTTTTGGATCTCTCTCCTAAGGCAAAGGAAACAAAAGCAAAAATAAATAAATAGAACCTGCATGTATTTAATTTATAAAATTTGATGAGTTTGGCATATGCATGCACCATCACCACAATCAAGGCTACAAATATTTTTTTCCTCTTTTTAAAAAATTTATTTATTTTAATTGGAGACTAATTACTTTACATTATTGTATTTGTTTTGCCATACATTGACATGAATCTGCCCCGGGTGTACATGTGTTCCCCATTTTGAACCCCCTCTCAGCACTGTTTATAATAGCCAGGACATGGAAGTAACCTAGATGTCCATTTGCAGACGAATGGATAAGAAAGCTGTGGTACATATACACAATGGAGTATTATTTAGCCATCAAAAAGAATACATTTGAATCAGTTCTAATGAGGTGGATGCAACTGGAGCCTCTTATACAGAATGAAGTAAGCCACAAAGAAAAGCACCAATACAGTATACTAACGCATATATGTGGAATTTAGAAAGATGGTAACGATAACCCTGTATTCAGTTCAGTTCAGTCGCTTAGTCGTGTCCGACTCTCTGCAACCCCATGAACCACAGCACGCCAGGCCTCCCTGTCGATCACCAACTCCCGGAGTTCACTCAAACTCATGTCCATCGAGTCGGTGATGCCATCCAGCCATCTCATTCTCTGCTGTCCCCGTCTCCTCCTACCCCCAATCCCTCCTAGCATCAGACTCTTTTCCAGTGAGTCAACTCGTCGCATGAGGTGGCCAAAGTATTACAGCAAAAGAGACAGAGATGTATAGAACAGTCTTTTGGACTCTGTGGGAAAGGGTGAGGGTGGGATGATTTGGGACAATGGCATTAAAACATATATATAATCAAGGTTGCAAATATAACCATCACCTCTAAAGTTTCCATGTGTCTCTTTTTTTCTTTTTCTTTTCATTTTTGTTCTTTTGAAGAACATTTAGCATGAAATCTACCCTCTTTATTTTTTTATGTGTCTTAGAGGATTTCCATCTTTTTTCTTTTATAAAAAATTTCACTTATTTTCAATTGAAAAATATTTGCTTTACAATACTTGTTGGTTTCTGCCATTCATCAACAGAAATCTGCCATAGGTATACACATCCTTTCCCTCCTGAAGCTCCCTCCCACCTCCCACCCCATCCCACTCCTCTAGGTTGTTACAGAGCACCAGTTTGAGCTTCCCGAGTCATACAGCAAATTCCCACTGGCGATATCTTTTATATATGGCAATATACATGTTTCCGAGCTACTCTCTCCATTCGTCCCACCGTTTCCTCCCCTCCCGCCCCACCCACCATGTCCACAAGTCTGTTCTCTTCGTCTGTGTCTCCACTGCTGCCCTGCAAATAGGTTCATCAGCACTCTCCTTCTAGATTCCATATATGTGTATTAATATACAATACTTGTTTTTCTCTTTCTGACTTCACTTTGTATAATAGACTCTACAATCATCCACCTTATTGCAAGTGACTTGAATGCATTCCTTTTTAAAGCTGAGTAATATTCTATTGTGTATATGTACCTCAACTTCTTTATCCATTCATCTGGTGATGGACATCTAGGTTGAGATCTACACTCTTAACAAATTGTAAGTGCACAGTAGGTCTCTGGAAGGACACATCTTGCAAAACCAAAACATTGTATCTATTGGATAACAATTGCTCCCTCCTCCTAATCTCCCTGGCCTCTGAGGGTCACTCTTGAATTCTCTGTTTCTCTGAATTTGACTCTTTTAGAAACCTCATATAAATGGAACATGCAGCATTTGTCTTTCTGTGACTGGTTTATTTCATTTAGCATAGTGCCTGGGAAGTCCAGACCTCAAAGGAGTCTCCCCAACCAGTGCCAACTGCAGTGAAACTGAATTGCTCAGGAACATTCTGAGGCACTCACATGAAGAAAAAATATCTACAACTTATATCTTCCAGTAGAATCAAATTTCAATGACAGAGGGCCACCATCTCCTGTCAGACAAGGGATATGGTCCTTGACACCAGAGGGACCAGAATATGATATGGTGAAAAGACTCTCTGTGGGTCCAAGGACCATAACTAGTCCTTAAGCTAAAAGGCCTCCTTTCACCCCCAGACACTTGGAGGCAAACTCAAAGAAAGAGGCAGAAGAGAAAGCTCTAGAAGCACTTTTGTCCAAGAGAAACTGAATAATACTAACAGTTCTGTTGGACATATAGGTTATTTTTTCTAGCTAATCAGCTTGAGAGCAAAGCTAATTAATTGTAGACAAGTTGAGAAATTACATTTTCTCTGCACATCTGAATTGACTTGTGAGTTAAATATTTGCTATCCTTGTACTCTAATGAATTAAAATTAAGCAAAAATCTACAAAGAAATCATGTATTTTTAAAATTGCATTTCAAATTTTTTTTCAGCCTGAGGCAGTTGTAAAATAATGTAGCTTTTTACAACTGTGTATTCTATAGTATTCTTTCATTTGGTGAAATTTTAACTGTTAATGTTTTTGGCATTGTGCTTTGTACCATTTTTTAAATAAAAATTTAAAAAATAAATAAATAAATAAAAATTAAAAAAATAAATAAAATAAAATTGCATTTCAGACTCTCAGTTAATTGGAAAATATTTGTATTATCCAAAATGCCTGTATATTTGCATCCACCTATCTTGAAAGAATCAAATATAAAAAGCAAAAGCACTTTTTTCAACACTAAGCAGAGATGTAAATTGGATGTCCTCTAAGTTTTTTAATAACACACTGGCTTCATATACACATAATGGTTCACCTCCAAAATCCAAATGTGCCTTTAAAATATGTATCCTTATAGGAAAGCTGCTTGTCTTTTTTATGCAATTGATAGCATCACAGAAAAAGGCAAGTCATTGCATACTTCCCTGTGGTTAACAATGAAGCCACATGCCACTTTTCAGCCTGAACCTTTCTGCGTATTCTACATATTATTACTTTGTGCCTGAGGTGGAAATTTATCAGAAAAAAAAATTCGATAAATGTTAAAGAGGGAAAGTATTCTCTAGTGAGGTGGGTGCGAGGGGAGCAATGTTTGCTTCCCCTTGTTTCTGAAGAAAGAAGCTATTCAGTCCCCGCTCCCCGGGTTGGGTACCATGGGTCGCATCACTGTTCCTTCTGCGTCTGCACGCCTCTAGCTGAGGCACCCCGTCAGGGGCGAGCCTGCCTGGGGGCCAGGCATGGCTGCTGCTGTGACTGGCCTTGGGGAGCGGGGCAGCCTGGCGTCCCCTGGCCCATTGGCATGCCTCCTACCCTGTATATCGTGATTCGATAGAATCCAAATCTTTCACTGCCTGGAGCAGCCAGGCCTCAGGCCCAGAGGCCTTTTTAAGTCAGGGTCACTTATTTTCATTTACGGGAGATGCCAGCATTTTTCTGCCTCACAAACACAACTGTAGAAACACAAAGGCTGGTGAGATACGAAGTCTTGAGGAGAAAGTGAAGCCTGATTCTCTTGTGGGGGAAAACATTAGAGCTAATGCGTGTGTACCGTTGGTTGTGTTAATCCGCTCTGTGTTTCAGTTCTCAGGGCTGGATGCAGGTGGCAACGACACAGCGGATAAACATGGGAGAGGAGTGCAGACAAACACAGCAGGGAAGCTGCAGCCCACACACTGTGGGTCATGTGATCCTGATTCAACAGCGTGACTGGCCAGAGTCACTTTCTCTTCATGTGGTTTCCGCGGGACCTCGGGGGGGTGATTGCCCAGCACTGATTAGCTCAGCACTGGGTGTCTACGCTGAGATGCAAGTTCACATAGAGCCCTGGACAAGCGGTACAGAGCCTAGTGTTTACAACAGCCCAGATGTTGGGACCATGCTGCCTGAGTTCAAATCTTGCTTTGTCATTAACTAATGATGAGAGTGTGGGCACGTTTGTAACCTCTGTGTGCCTTCTGAGTTGAGATAGGCAGTAATAACTTTGCCTACAGTGAGGGTTTAATGAGTGAATGTATGTGGAGAGCGTAAAGCAGTGTCTGGCTCACAGTGCTGTTCAGAGTGTGATAGCAGCATCAGGAGCTTATTCAAAATGCAGGTTCTTAGGCCCTATCTCTGATCTCCAGCATCAGAATTGCATTTCAACAAAATTCTGATAGACATTAAAGGTTTGAGAAGCATCACTGTGTAAATGGTGTTGGTATTTCTAGCTGGCACTATTTGAAGAGATCAGGGTGAGAGGGGCAACCCTGATGATTTGCCCGTCCCAGCCAGGTTCTGAACTCCAGGAAGTCTTTGTTCTCCCTGACAGAGGTGTCTGATTACCCTGGCAGCTTGGTGGCCAGTGGACTGCATTCTGGGATCCTCTGCCTATATCATCCTCAGCCTCCGGGTCAACCTTGAATGTCTCCCTTACATCCATATGCTGAAGTTTCTGTCTCCACCAACTTATTTAACCCCAAGTCCCTGTGAGTGCCTCTGTTGGTCAGCTGTACTGGAGGTATTAAATTTGATACCACATCCTGAGGACTTTCCAGTTCAGCTGGAAAGTTCTAACCCATATGCCCTCCTGAACAAAGCAAAAGTATTAGGAACATGTTAGGAGGAATAAGAAATTTGGTATTATTTAACACTTCCCTTCTAGGTTCCACATCACACAGAAACATTTATAGTTGGCTCCAAGAGGCAATTTTCTACCAGATTTTACAGCAGAGAAGAGAGCTCAGCCTTTAAGGAATGCAAAGGTCAACAAAGCAAAATTCACTCTATTTATGGTATTGGTGTGGCATTTGGACCTCTTAGCAGCCAATATTCTTTTTGCTTTAAGAAAGGGTTCATTACCATACCTGTTTGCTTTATTTCATATCAAATGGTCTTTGGTAAAGAGAGATGGATGCAGAGACCTTCCATTGGTATTCATGCCAAGCTTATCACAGTTTCATGATGCCTGGCCAATAGCACAATGAGAAAGGATGATACAAGGATGCCAGGGCCCTGGTGTGTGGTGAACCAAAGGGAATGTAATTGTAAGTGAAATGAACCGAAGTTTCAGGGGCACACTGGCTCCTGACTCACAGTGGCAGAACAACCCTGTCAAGTGGCAGGAATTCACAGTCATAAGTTTCATATGCTGCTATGGATCAAACTGGAAAAGGGGAGAGGCTAGTTATTTGTAGACTGTGTGATTAATGGCATTCTTAGTGCCAGCTATAGTTGTGGGTGGCCAAACAACCCTTCCACAACTGAAATGGTTTGTGAGTCATATTATAGATGGAACTAAGGAAGCTCCTTCATGGATCACAACCTTGTTGTGGCAGAAGGGCTTCTGTAACTTGATGAAGCTATGAGAAATGCTCTGCAGGACCACCCAAGACAGATAGGTCATAGTGAAGAGCTCTAGCAAAGCATGGTCCATTGGAGAAGGAAATGGCAACCCACTCTAGTATTCTTGCCTGGAGAACTCCATGGACACTGTGAAAAGGCAAAAAGACATAATGCCAGAAGATGAGCCCCCTAGGCTAGAAGATGTCCAATATACTACTGAATAAAAGCAGAAGACAATTACTAATAGGTCCAATAAGAAGGAAGTGGCTCAGCCATGACAGGAATGACACTCAGCTATGGATGTGACCGGTGGTGAAAGTAAAGTCTGATGCTGTAAAGAACAATGTTGCATAGGAACCTGGAATGTTAGGTTCATGAATGAAGGTAAATTGGATGTGGTCAAGCAGGAGATGGCAAGAGTGAACATTGACATGGTAGGAGTAAGTGAAATAAACTAGATGTGAATTAGTTCAGTTCAGTTCAGTTGCTCAATCGTGGCTGATTCTTTGCGACCCCATGGACCAGAGCATGCCAGGCCTCCCTGTCCATTGCCAACTCATGTAGTTTACTAAAACTCATGCCCATTGAGTTGGTGATGCCATCTAACCATCTCATCCTCTGTTGGCCCCTTCTCCTCCCACCTTCAATCTTTCCCAGGATCAGGGTCTTTTCAAATGAGTCAGCTCTTCCCATCATATGGCCAAAGTATTGGAGTTTCAGCTTCAACATCAGTATTTCCAATGAACACCCAGGACTGATCTCCTTTAGGATGGACCTGTTGGATCTCCTTGCAGTCCAAGGGACTCTCAAGAGTCTTCTCCAACACTGCAGTACAAAAGCATGAATTCTTTGGTGCTCAGCTTTCTTCATGGTCCAACTCTCACATCCATACATGACTACTGGAAAAAAACATATCTTTGACTAGATAGACCTTTGCTGGCAAAGTAATGTCTCTGCTTTTTAATATGCTATCTAGGTTAGTCATAACTTTTCTCACAAGGAGCAAGGGTTTTTTACTTCCATAGCTGCAGTCACCATCTGCAGTGACTCTGAGCCCCCCAAAATAAAGTCTGTCACTGTTTCCATTATTTCCCCATCTATTTGCCATGAAGTGATTGGACCGGATGGCATGATCTTAGTTTTCTGAATGAGTTTTAAGCCAACCTTTTCCACTCTCCTCTTTCACTTTCATCAAGAGGCTCTTTAGTTCTTCTTCACTTTCTGCCATAAGGGTGATGTCATCTGCATATCTGAAGTTATTGATATTTCTCCCAGCAGTCTTGATTCCAGCTTGTGCTTCATCCAGCCTGGCATTTTTTGCATGATGTATTCTGCATATAAGTTAAATAAGCAGGGTGACAATATACAGCCTTGAGTTACTCCTTTGCCGATTTAGAACCAGACTGCTGTTCCATGTCCAGTTCTAACTGTTGCTTCTTGACCTGCATACAGATTTCTCAGGAGGCAGGTCAGGTGGTCTGATATTCCCATCTCTTTCAGGATTTTCTACAGTTTATTGTGATCCACACAGTCAAAGGCTTTGGCATAGTCAATGAAGCAGAAATAGATGGTTTTCTGGTACTCTTGTGCTTTTTTGATGATCCAACAGTTGTTGGCAATTTGATCTCTGGTTCCTCTGCCTTTTCTAAATCCAGCTTGAACAACTGGAAGTTCATGGTTCATGGACTATTGAAGCCTGGCTTGGAGAATTTTGAGAATTACTTTGCTAGCATGTGAGATGAGTGCAATTGCACAGTGGTTTGAACATTCTTTGGCATTGACTTTCTTTGGGATTGGAATGAAAACTGACCTTTTCCAGTCTTGTGGCCACTGCTGAGTTTTCCAAATTTGCTGGCATATTGAGTGCAGCACTTTCACAGCATCATCTTTTAGGATTTGGAAAAAACTCAACTGCGATTCCATCATCTCCATTAGCTTTGTGGGTAATGATGCTTCCTAAGACCCACTTGACTTCACATTCCAGGATGTCTGTCTCTAAGTGAGTGATCACACCATTGTGACTATCTGGGTCATGAAGATCTTTTTTGTACAGTTCTTCTGTGTATTCTTGCCACCTCTTCTTAATATCTTCTGCTTCTGTTAGGTCCATACCATTTCTGCCCTTTATTGAGCCTATCTTTGCATGAAATGTTCCCTTGGTATCTCTAATTTTCTTGAAATGATCTCTAGTCTTTCCCATTCTATTGTTTTCCTCTATTTCTTTGCTTTGCTTGCTGAGGAAGGCTTTCTTATCTCTCCTTGATATTCTTTGGAACTCTCCATTCAAATGGGTATATCTTTCCTTTTCTCCTTTGCCTTTTGCTTCTCTTCTTTCCTCAGTTATTTTTAAGGCCTCCTCAGACAACCTTTTTGCTTTTTTGCATTTCTTTTACTTGGGGATGGTCTTAATCACTGCTTCCTGTACAATGTCATAAACCTCCATCCATAGTTCTTCAGGCACTCTGCCTATCGTTTCTAATCCCTTGAATCTATTTGTCACTTCCACTGTATAATTGTAAGGGATTTGATATAAGTCATACCTGAATGGTCTAGTGGTTTTCCATACTTTCTTCAATTTAAGTCTGAATTTAAGTCTGGATGTGAATGGGAGAATTTGATTCAGATGACCATTATATCTACTACTGTGAGCAAGAATCCCCTAGAAGAAATGATCATAGTCAACAAAAGAGTCTGAAGTGTAGTACTTGGGTGAAACTCAAAAACTACAGTATATTCTTGGTTCATTTCCAAGGAAAACCATTCAATATCACAGTAAGCCAAGTCTATGCCTCAATCACAGATGGCAAAGAAGCTGAAGTTGACTGGTTCTATGAAGACTTATGACACCTTCTAGAATGAAGACCAAGATAAGATGTTCTTTTCAGCATAAGAGATTGAAATCCAAAAGCAGGAAGTCAAGATATACCTGGAGTAAAAGACAAGGTTGGCCTTGGAGTACAAAATGAAGCAGGGCAAAGGCTAACGGAGTTTTGCTGAGAGAATATGCTGGTCATAGCTAACACCTTTTCCCAACAACCCAAGAGACCACTCTACACAGGGATATCTCCAGATGATCGATAGTGAAATCAGATTGGTTATGTTCTTTGCATCAAAGATAGAGAAGCTCTATAGAGTCAGTAAAAACAAGACCTGGAGCTGGCTGTGTCTCAGATCATGAGCTGCTTATTGCAAAATTCAGGCTTAAATTGAAGAAAGTAGCGAAAACCACTAAGCAATTCAGGTGTGATTTAAATGGAATCCCTTATGATTATGCAGTGGAGGTAATGAATAGATTCAAGGGATTAAATCTGATAGACATAGTGCCTGAAAGACTATGGATGGAGGTTCATAGCACTGTATAGGAGGTGTTGACCAAAACCATCCCCAAGAAAAAGAAATGCAAGAAGGAAAGGTGATTATCTGAGGAGACTTTACAAATAGCTGAGGAAAGAAGGAAAGAAACAGGAAAGGGAGAAAGGGAAAGATATACCCAAGTGAATGCAGAGTCACAGAGAATAGAAAGGAGAGATAAGAAGGTCTTCTTTAATGAACAGTGCAAAGAAATAGAGGGAAAAATAGAATGGAGAAGACTAGATATTTCTTCAAGAAAATTGGAGATATCAAGGGAACATTTCATGCAAGGATGGGCACCATCAATGACAGAAATGGTAAGGACCTAACAGAAGCAGCAGAGATTAAGAAGAGGTGGCAAGAATACACAAAAGAGGTATAGAAAAAAGATCGTAATGACGTGGAGAACCATAGTGGTATAATCGCTCACCTAAAACCAGGCATCCTGAAGTATGAAGTCAAATGGGCCTCAGGAAGTATTACTATGAACAAAGGCTAGTGGAGGTAACAGAATTCCAGTTGAGCTATTTAAAGTCCTAAAACTTGATGTGGTTAAAGTGTTGCACTCAATATGTCAGCTAATTTGGAAAACTCATCGGTGGCCACAGGACTGGAAAAGGTCAGTTTTCATAGTTTTCATTCCAATCCCAAATAAGGGCAATGCCAAGGAATGTTCAAACCACCACACAAATGTGCTCTTTTCATATGCTAGCATGCTTATGCTCAAAATCTTTCAAGGTAGGCCTCAACAGTGTGTAAACCAGGAACTCCTAGATGCACAAACTGGGTTTCAAAGAGGCAGAGGAACCAGAGATCAAGTTGCCAACATTTCTAGGATCATGGAGAAAGCCAGGGAGTTCCAGTAAAACATCTATTTCTGCTTCATTTCCTATGCTAAAGCCTTTGACTTTGTGGATCTCAACAAACCATGAAAATTCTTAAAGAGACTGTAGTACCAGACCACCTTGTCTATCTCCTGAGAAACCCGTGTGTGGGTCTAGAAGCAACAGTTGACCGGATTGGTTCAAAGTTGGGAAAGGAGTATGTCAAAGTTGTATATTGTCACCCTGCTTATTTAACTTATATGGAGAGTACATCATGTGAAATCCCAGGCTGGATAATCACAAGCTAGAATCAAGATTTCCAAGAAAAATACATTAAGAACCTCAGGTATGCAGGTGATACTTTCTGCTCTAACGGCAGAAAATGGAGAGGAACTAAAGAGCTTCTTGATGAGGGTGAAGGAGGAGAGTGAAGAACTGACTTAAAACTCAATATTAAAAAAACTAAGATCATGGCATCTGGTCCCCTCACTCACTTCATGGTAAAAAGAAGGGGAAAATGTAGAAGCAGTGATTGATTTTATTTTCTTGGACCTCAAAATCACTGTGGATGGTGACTGCAGCCATGAAACCAAAAAATGCTTGCTCCTTGGAAGAAAAGCTATGACCAACCTAGATAGAGTATTAAAAAGCAGAGACAACACTTTGCTAAAAAAGCTATAGTTAAAGCTATGGTTTTTCCAGTAGTCATGTATGAATGTGAGAGTTGGACCATAAAGAAAGCTGAGAACAAAAGAATTTATGCTCTCTAATTTTAGTCCTGGAGAAGACTCTTTAGAGTTCCTTGGACAGCAAGGAGATCAAACCAGTCAATCCTAAAGGAAATCAACCCTGAATATTCACTTCAAAGACTGATGCTGAAGTCAAAGCTTCAATCAATACTTTAGCACCTGATGCAAACAGCTGACTTACTGGAAAAGACTTTGATGCTGGGAAATACTGAGGGCAGGGGGAAAAGGGATAGCAGAAAATGAGATCATCCAATAGCATCACCAACTCAATGGATACAGATTTGAGCAAACTCTGGGATATAGTGAAGGACAGAAGAGTCTGGCATGCTGCAGTCCATAGGGTTGCGAAGAGTTGGACATGACTCAGTGACTGAACAGTTAAGGAAGCCACCAAGGTACAGAAAGGAGAAGTACGACACTCAGATTCTTCCCCTAATGAACTCAGCATCACATGTTAAAAATGCATATATGTATATTAGATAGAAATACATTTTATCAGGGAGTAAGTTGAAGGTTCCAAACAAGTAACAGAGGAGATATTTGTTTTGTCTAGTCTAGAGGGGTCCAGACAACTTTGAGAGGGTGGGGTTGGAGCTAGGTTGGACTTCAGAAGATCAATTAATATTTATTGTGTGTTGTCCTCACAATCTTAAAAACGAAGATTAATTGTTGGGGGCCATTAAATAACCATTTTTCTCATCCAAAACTCAAATATATGAAAAGGAGTCAGAATCTTTAGGAGAACATCAACTTAACTACTGATGGAGGCTCCATTGGAGGACCTGATTGGTGTGAGCTGTATGCACTCTAATGCTTTGCTGCAGATGTAAGCAGAATTAGCTGCCATTTGCTGGAAGAGCTGGACAACCACAGGTCACATCCCACAGAGACATGGTCCTGTCACATGGGAGAGAGCAGGTGAGATACATCTACTCTGCAGCCAGGCAGCCGGGAAGGAAAACCCAGAGGTGCCATGCCTCTTGGCTTAGCACTTTCTCCTGGGTTCCCAAGTCAGAAAAACATTTCTCCTCTCTTGGAAATATACCCTCTCTCCTATCCACTTGCCTGATATCATTTCCAAGAGTTTATTTTATTTTTTAATGGACTTTGTAAGTGGATTTCCATGCAACCAATCAAATGAACAACATCATTTATCTTTCTTTAAACCTGTACATTTGTGTGGTGTCCAGTGTATATATATAGAATGTAGTTATAGTGTTTTTCCTTTGTTAATTTTTTTCTATTTGATATGATATTAATAAAGCATTAAGAAAATATTGTATTACTTGAAAGTGAACCTTCTTTCCATGACCAACAGATATATTCCATCTTCACATGGATTGTGCTTATTGTCTGAGGGTGTTGATGCAGTTGGTTGCTCGTGAGCTCCTTTTCATCCACCTGACTAAGAGCTACTAAAGAGACTCTGGATGATAAGATGAGAAAAGACTTAGGAGAAACAAACAAGCAAACAAACAAAACTGCAAGTGTTTGGGCTATCATGTGGAAAGCACTTAGAGATTTACTCTGAATAGTATCAGTGGCTTGCATATAAGAGTAAAAATTGATCGCATATAAGAGTAAAATTTTAAAAAGACATGTGGATATATTTTACACACATAAGGGAAAATTTTCCAACAATGTGAACC
The DNA here is from genome assembly GCF_049115385.1 of Moschus berezovskii. NCBI lineage: Eukaryota > Metazoa > Chordata > Mammalia > Artiodactyla > Moschidae > Moschus > Moschus berezovskii. The sequence goes on along the minus strand of NC_142482.1, from coordinate 14,050,811 downwards.
ACTTAAATATTGAAGCCAATTTTCTTGGGAAATGTACAAATCAAATGACAGGATTTTTTTAAAACTTATTTTAAGCAGCATATGGCTGGTTGCCTAGATTAGTCAGTTGTCACTCAGTCATGTCTGACTTTTTGTGACCCCATGGACTGCAGCACGCCAGGTTTCCCTGTCTATCATCAACTCCCAGAACTTACTCAAACTCATGTCCATAGTGTCCGTAATGCCATCCAACCATCTCATCCTCTGTCCTCCCCTTCTCCTGCTACCTTCAATCTCTCCCAGCATTGGGGTTTTTTCAAATGAGTTGGTTCTTCGCATCAGGTGGCCAAAGTACTGGAGTTTCAGCTTCAGCATCAGTCCTTCCAATGAACACTCAGGACTGATTTCCTTTAGGATGGACTGGTTGGATCTCCTTGCAGTACAAAGGACTCTCAAGAGTCTTCTCCAACACCACAGTTCAAAAGCCTCAATTCTTTAGTGCTCAGCTTTATTTACGGTCAAATTCTCATCCATGAATGACTATTGGAAAAAACCGTTATCTTTGACTAGACGGACCTTTGTTGGCAAAGTAATGTCTCTGCTTTTTAATATGCTGTCGAGGTTGATCATAGCTTTTCTTATAAGGCCCAAGACTCTTTCACTTTCATGGCTATAGTCACCATCTGCAGTGACTTTGGAGCCGAAGAAAATAAAGTCTGTCACTGTTTCCATTGTTTCCCCATCTATTTGCCATGAAGTGATGGGACCGGATGCCATGATCTTAGTTTTTTGAATGTTGAGTTTTAAGTCAACTTTTCCACTCTCCTCTTTCAGTTTCATCAAGAGGCTGTTCTTCACTTTCTGCCATAAGGGTGGTGTCATCTGTGTATCTGAGATTATTGATATTTCTCCTGGTAATCTTGATTCCAGCTTGTACTTCATCCAGCCTGGCATTTTGCATGATGTACTCTGCATTTAAGTTAAATAAGCAGGGTATCAATATACAGCTTTGATATAGTCCTTTCCCAGTTTGAAACTAGTCTTTTGTTCCATGTCCATTTGGCTAGATCAGAAACTCCTAAAAGCCTTATTACTGGAAGCTCCTAAAAGCCTTACTTACTGGAAAAGACTTTAATGCTGGGAAATATGGGGAGGGCAGTGGGAGGGGGGTACAAGATGGGGAACACATGTACACCCGGGGCGGATTCATGTCAATGTATGACAAAACCAATACAATATTGTAAAGTAATTAGCCTCCAATTAAAATAAATAAATTAAGAAAAAATAAAACTAATGGCTCAGTGGCTGTTTCAGATTAACCCAGAGAGTGTGTAAAATATAAAGATTTCTGGGTAGAAATTCTAATCCAGTGAGCTTTGGGAGATCCCCATAATCGTGGTCAGAACTTCCCAGTGTTTGTTATGAGGTATGCCATGAATGGGCTTGTGTTAGTGCAAGCAGCCCCTTGGCCCAAGAGCTTGGTTCTGCTGTAAATCCCAACCTTTAACACTAGCTTCTATTTATTTTCCAAGACCTTGATTTTTACCTTGCTTAGCATGTTGATTTTTTCCTTCGAGAAGTAGGAAACAAGAATAAACCGTTAATGAATGATTAGATCTTTTCCCCTCCCAGGTTCCTCTTAAGCCATTCTGCAGGCAGCCTATGTTGGCAATAAAACATTTAACGAAAGATCACAAGGATCAGCAAGTTTGCATGCAGTGGAAAATGATGAAGAATCAGCATGCAGACTTGCTGATCCTCGTGATCTTTCTTTAGATGTTATCTTGCCCACATAGGCTGCCTGCAGTCTTTTCTTTCTTTTAGCACTTATCTCTTGAGTACTGACTTTCAAGTGTCAAGCAGTTGAACTTGAGTTCAGTAATGTGAGGGGTCCCTGGGACACCATCAGGCTCATGATCACTAGGACTCACAGGGTTCAGGAAAGTTGTGACACTATGATTACAGCTTATTGTGTTAGGGCACAGATTGACATCAGCAAATGAAAATGTCATGCAGGGAAAAGTCCAGTCAGGTTTGATTCATGAGACAGGGTGCTCAGGGCTGGTGCATCCCAGGGATTGGATAGGGAGGGAGGTGGGAGGGGGGCTCAGGATGGGGAACACATGTGCACCCATGGCTGATTCATGTCAATGTATGGCAAAAACCACTACAATATTGTAAAGTAATTAGCCCCCAATTAAAATAAATTAATTAAAAAAAGAAAAAAAAGGAAATAAAATTAAAAGCAGAAAATAGTAAAGTAGAATTCAATGAAAGCTTAGGGATAATTAACAAAACCAATTGAGCTTTTGACTATAATCTTCAAATCTTTTATGCTCTTGCTCACTTGTAATTTTACTTTACCAATAAATATACTACTATAAAAAAAAATGTCTAGGAGAAACCAAGTGGCACCATTCTCTCTGCGGAGTTAGATGGGGATGCACTCTCAACAGTGATGAATGACAATGTTTGCAAAGTACTGCCAGTCAGGTCAGGTCCCCCAAGCCTTGGTGTCCAGGGTTTTGATTGGTTGTCAGTCAGGCGTTCAGCAACTGAGTCACTGACCTTAGCATTTAGTCTCTGCCTCACAGACAGCAAACTGATACACTATGACCCAAAGCCACACTCTTATCAGGCAGGAAATTTCAAGGGCTCAGAGACATTTTTTTGTCCTTGAGCCTAAACTTTAATAACATACTTGGCCATATAGTGAAGTTTACATACAGTAAAAACACCCTTAGGACACATTAGGAATTAGGACTCACATTCTCCTCAATATAAGCATTCAATCCTGTGAAGCTTGCTATCACTAAACAGACTTCAGATTGAACCTTCCTCTGGTCAGCTCCAACACTGGCCCCCACCCCACCTTCATGGGCCTTAATAAAGGGGCTTCTTGATGTTCTGGCAGTTGGAGTTCACCCCAGCAACTTCTTAACTCTGCTCCTACTGTAATGTCCTTGCTAAAATTCCACCAAGAACAAGTCAAGGGCTAGTCCTTTCTTTGAAAAACTCAGTGTTTGAGCAACCCAGGTCGTGGAGATGACCTTTCACTGCACAGGGATACTGGTGTGACTTGAGATACCCAAATGACCCCTTCAGTACTCCAGAGACCAGTGCCCCCATGCCAGGTGGTATCACCATGAGCAGATTCCTTTTCTGATGCAAGTGTTGTAGGAAAAGTTGAGAAGCACTGATTTATAAATAATTCCCAGGTGGTTCTGATAAACTGTAAGGCTTGGAATCTTTGAGATGAGACGATTGTCAAGGATTTCAAACTATGATTTCTATGATTCTTGGAGTTAAAATTCCTTGGACATGCTTGCTAAGTGTCTTTTTCTTTCTCTGTATACTTATTTGATTAAGTTTAGTTTCTGGTTAAAGATATTGCACTTTGGAGAAGTATTTCCAGTTAAAAAATGAGGATGAGAAATAGATATGAGAATACAGTACCTCAACTCTGTCTCCAGAAGAGGAGGTGACAGGAAACAATTGGGGTACTTAAAGTTGAGAGGGAGTAGGGTGGGATTGGCTCTCTGATCTGTTTCTGCAAAGCACTCAGGACAAAAGACTGCTGTCATTGAAATGTGATGTAATGAAGAGATGTATGACAAACTGTTGAAAAGAATAATTTAGAATTTTGTCGCAACTCCAGACTATTACATGTCTCTTGGTCTCACTTACCGTATTAGCTAAGTGAGATTAAATGAAACTATCTTCGCATGATTATAGTATTAATTACATAGATTATTTTTGAGAAATTTGCAAAATAAATGCTAATTATTAAATTAAAATTTCGTTTCCCTAAAGTGAGTTTAAAGCAGATGATCTGCCCACAAAGGTTAAATATGCTCTAGAAATTAATTAAGTTTCATTTTGGTGTTGGCTTCCTTCTTTGTAATTAGCTACCAGCACCTTATTGTGTTGTCTTGTGGCTTCTAAGGTCTCTTTCCTGTGTTTCTCTCTTTTCTCTAATATTTTTCTTATTTTTTGTGTCTGGAACCTGTACTTTTTGCCTACCCTTAAGTATTAGTTGTGCCCCAACTTTATAAGGTTCTATTTTTAATGCCTACTTTTCCTTTTAGGCTCATTCTTTCAGAACTACAATCGAATAATACAAGTTCATTGAGTGCCTACTACATGTCAGACAGTGTGCAGGGCACTGAGGTGGAGGAGAGAGAAACAAAGATTTCAGCTTCTCACAAATCTGACCATTACTTAGATTCAGTTCCTCTCCTCTGCTGTTCCAGCCCTAAAATCATACTGAAACTAGCAGAACCCTGAGTGCCCCCAAGTACAAAGGCCCTTTTATGTCCCCGGCCTCTTGTTTGTAGAAAAGCTGGTCTTTTAGGCCTCCCTGAGTCACAAAAGAGTGGATTCAAGTTGTTAAAGATTAGGATAATGGAGTCAGAGTTTGAGTAACTGATATAAATTACTGAATTGTTTTACAGATAGTGTAACAGCCACCAGGGGAAAAAAGCTAACTATATGATGACCAGACTGCAGCTATGACATGAGCTACTCCGTCTACGGCTAGCACAATTCTAAGAATTGGCCTCAAGAGAATGGGATCAACATTATTGCTCATAATACTCTGCATCTTTGTGAGCATCAAAATAATTGTAGCTTGCTTTGTCCATGTATGTAAGTAGGCAACTGAAATTGTCAGCAAAGAGATGCTACAGACCCATGTCAACATCTACTTGAGAATACAATACTATGTTAGTATGAAGAAGCTACCAAAGATGGATCTTTGCCCCTAGTCCCATAGAAAGGAATGATGTCTTGACAAGTGAGGATTTGTAAACAGCTCTTTCGTCCTTTGCCCATTGGTTTATTTCTGTTTCCCCCATAAACTTTTATCATAAAAATGAGATCAGTAGGTAATGTTTGACCTAACTCCTAACTTATGCTCTACTAAATGTACACAGTACCTTGCCTAACCTGTTGATTCTTTACTTAGCTTAAAAGAGGAATTAAGTAGTTAAAGAATGACTAGGTACCTACCCAGAGCAGCCCCCTCGGTAATCTTGTGGGCAGACCGTGGGGACAAGACAACATCTGAAGAAAGATCATCCAAGAGTCAGTCAGTCTTGCACAATGTAAAATGATGCAAGGCTTGGCCTCCTGCCTCAGTGATTAACTGAGATTCTTCTCCCCTTTACCTTTAAAAACTGTCACGGCCTAGCAGAATCATCTGAGTTGGTTTTAGGGACAGGAGTCCGCCTTCTCCCAAGGTGGTCAGGTTTTCTGATTAAAGCAACTTTCTTTTCTGCCAATATTTGCCTCTCAAGCATTGGCTTTTGAGTGGCGAGCAGCTGAACTTGAGTTCAGTAAAAATACACTGAGCACCTCTGTGTGGAGGTCCTGTGGGCATTGCATACTCACTGTGGAAAGTTGTTACCAAGCTCATTATCTTTCTCTGTAAACCTACTTTTCTGGGTTCCCTTCTCCATTAAACAGCATTATCCCAGCTTCTACACTAGTGAGTCTGTCATCTTCTCTGCACCCACTCAGTTGTCAGTCCTTGATTACTCTGCCTTTGATGTGCCCCTCCTCTCTCTTTCTCCTGCGGATCTGACTTGCACAGATGGACCCTTGTCTTCACCATGTCCATGTGTCAGGTTATCGCAAGGCTCCAGAGTTTCCTTCCTGCCTTTTATTTCCCACTTACTTTCAGTGCAGCCCACGATCATTTCCACTGTGTCGTCCTGACTGCTCCCCCATCTCCTGCCATCTTCACTCATGTAATCATGTCCTGGTGGCCTCAGACTAGACAGGACACCCCCTGTCCTCCACTCCACTGTCTGCCATGTGTGGGTGCCTCTGTTGAAAAGCCTTCACCTGTGAAGATGTCTCCACTCCTCCCAGTTATTAGTCCATATTTCTCTTACAACATGTTTCATGTAGTATTTTCTATTCCCAGAAACTTGTTCAACGTCTGGTAGAGGAGAGGATGACTTTTTTCCTGGTGAATGCTGAATAAGCAAAGTGAAATTTTTTGCATTTTTATATCTAAGACCCTGTCTCTGTGACCCTTACCAACCTATTTTCACTTTAGCAATTTAGACTGGATCGTTGAAGAGTTGATACATTTAATTGATGAAAATGCAATGTGAAATGTGAAATGTAAGCATTAACTTGCTGGATTCACATTTAGCTGGGAATTACATTTTAGTACAAACAGAGAATTAATTTTTAAAAATATCTTTAAGCTTTTATTTCTTATAATATATTCTGATAAATGAGTTGCACCTGAAAAAGTAAGATAATCCAGTTTGCCTCATGTATTTTCAGCAAAGGGGCTGAAGAAAATGAAAGCATTCTGAGGTTTTGCAAAGCATATTTGCCTTGTATTCTATGTCTACATTTTTTCTTAAAACTGTGCTTTACACTCTAATGAAGTACATACTGAATAATGATAGGGTTTACTTCCTTCACTGGTTATTGGGGATGTAAATGATAGGAAAACATACAGTTAATTTCACTTATTCTGTTTATATATTTATTCATAAGCTGGTTGTATAACCCATTATCACTGTTTTTCATGGTAGGATTATTGAGCCCAGTTATTATGTGAAGCTTTGGTAAACCTTTAGTTTTAGGTATTCCAGGGTGGTGGCAGATGAGTTTATTATTGCTACAGTCTGCTCCAGGAGATCATTCCTGGTAATCTGATTCTCTCCACAGGGTGGGTTTTGCAGATATACTTCAACTCATTTACAGCTCAGGATGACATGCCAGCTGGGGGACAATAAGGATTCAGTGATGTTATTGTTGGGTTAGGCTGTATGTGGCTAATTTTACAATTCTTCTAGAGATTTAATATTATTTCCAAGGGATTTTTCTTTTGCAGTTTTTGGTCTAAGACTATTAAGAAGCATAGCAAGAAAATACTTAGGATTCTCTTGAACTTAACATTTAAATATAGAACCACCCAGGGTACAGTGGGAAAAAAAAATTGGGGGAAAGTGTTAAACTGACTCCAAATACTGTTTTTAGTGGATTGGGTGATGCAAAGGGTTTTTGTATGTTTGTTTGTTTGTTTTTTTAAAGGTACTATTAAAACAAACGAGTTTTAAATATCTCTTTCTATTTTCTGGCACTTCAGCTATTACTCAACTCACATCTAGATCTGTAGCTGTCAGGGAAATGCTCCACCCACCTAGCAGCTTGCTGCACACATGAGGTGGTTTTATTTCCTCTTTGTCTTTACTGACCCAGTCCCATCTACTGGAATCTATGTAATTCCTGCTCAGTCATTAAGGCTCATAGCAAGTGCTCCTGACTCCAGGATAGTTCCCTGTTATCCTTGGGCTGAGTTAGTATCTGTCTATCGCATATTTCTGCCACTGTATTTTAAAATTTCATTTAAATAATGATCTGCTCACCCGCTCATGTGTCAGTTTCTGCCCTTTGACTCAGTGCCCCTTGAGACCAGAGGTTGCTCTTTATCATTTGTGCCCAGCTCTGTGTCTTCAGTGCAGTAGGGGATAATGTGGGGATGTTAGTATAATAAATAAATGAAGCAAACTCTTAGGGGTTGAAATTGTCATTTCAGTACAACACCATTGAAAGCTATTACTTTGAAAAATTGCATTAAAGAGACTATCAACTGAATTTTGTGACATATCTGAATCACTGCACTAAACTATTTTGTTTAATTTCCTTCTAAAATAAAAGCAATATCTCTTGTCCTCTAGTTATTTAAAGGGTATATTTTTAAAAGAGAAAGCTAAGGTGAATTAAAAAGCATAAAGTCACAAGTGTAAATTGCTTCCCAATATAATCTCTTGAGTTCATATTTAATAAAGATAAGTTACTGAATCAACAATTATCTCAGGTGTGAGGGTATTTGTACATAAATCACTTAGTTGGCTTGGATCTAACATTGATAGGACATAATTGATCTTTAAAAGTTTTATGAAGAATCACAGACTGTGAAATTACAAGTGTTATACTGTCTAACTTTGCCTTTCTATCAAGCAGACACTTGTTTTCTTGGTAGTAGAGATCTCGTTTTCTATGTATTATTAATCAGTCCATAAACTAATTCCCTCATGATAATTAGCAGCATGTTACTTTCTAGTTTACATCAGGAAAGGTTATCAGAAATTTCTAAGCTAATAAACTGTAAGCTAGAGTTTTCTCCACCACCCTAAATTATTTAAAGCCAGCACCAAAACATGCATTTTGTATTTTCTGACTCATGATTTGATAAACTAGTGTGTTGTTTAAGCTTGTGTATGGCACAGAGTTGGGGTCTGTGCTGAGAGCTGGAAAATGACCAGGAAACCATTTTTACTCTGTTTTTCTTAATCTATAAGAGGCTGTCTCCTGAAATTTCACTTTTGAAATTCTTTTGTTTTACTTTTAGAAACATCATTTTCTGTCAGCCTCTTTCCGTTTTCTATTCAAGAGTCTGTGGAAGAGCAGCTTAAGACCAACAGATTGGTGTCTTTCCCCATTCAGTGGTCTGAGTCTCTGGAGGCCGGCTGGGCATCGCCATCCTCAGAGGAGCTGCTGGATGGCACCAAGTGCCCCTCTCCCCAGTCTAGACCTTGAAGAACATTGAATTCATGAAATATCACTTGAGTGAGTGAATGATTTATCATCCTCCAATGATTGAAATGTCTGGCCAACTAGTTCACCTCATAGCTCAAAGAATCTCAAAAGTGGTTTTGCTTGAGACAGACACTGTACTTTGATACAGAAAAGAAAGACTTGTATATTTTGTCATATGAAATACTAAAAAAAGGAGTGAACTTAAGTATTTACAGTTAACAATATGAATACTTTTCACTAATTCATCAAGGACACCCCTAAGTGAAACAACCTCTGTACCCTAACTCTGAGGTTCAAAGGAATAAGAGACTGATTCAGGCTGCAGTACCAGAAGTTGTACTCACTAACTCATACTGCTTTGCACTGTAAGTGCAATTGAAGCAGGAGATAGGTGGACCCCAGGTTAGACATTTACAACTACCCTCCTATTTACACTTTCAAAATAAAGATAAGTAACAGGAACAGGATAAGCAGCTGGATTTCATCTCCTGTGGGCACTTCAAGATAACAATAATGCTAGGAGCAGAGAGGGGCCGAGCTCTGCTTGCATAAAAGATAAGGAGGTCACATATTTCTCTTTCTTAAGGTCGAGGAGAGTCTCCCCACCACCCCCAAAACTGCACATGTGCAGAAAGGAACCTCAAGGGAGGGGGTACCAGACCATAATAAGTTTTGCTACTTCCCAGAGACCCTCACACTGAAATCCATCTTGGCTAAAAGATACATGAGCACACAGCCCTGAGCCAGAAGAAATATGGACTGAAAGTCAGACAAAGGAAGATGATCAGCTGGAAGAAACCCATAACAACTGCCCCCATATAAGTGGTCTAATTCACCTCAAAAGCTTGTGACATTTTCTGAGCCCACCCAGGTATTTATCCAGATGTGCTTTTCAATAAACAGTTTACTTGTTTCACTACTTTCCATCTCTCTCCTGAAATTCGTTTCTTCGAAGCAGACCAGAGCCAGGGCCATATAATCACCAGCCCCTGTTGTCTAATTGTTAGGGTTTAGTGCTTTTACCTCCACACCCTGGGTTCAGTCCCTGTTGGAGAACTGAAATCCTGCTTCAAACTGCTGCATTTATGGCCACCCTGAGGTCACAGTGTCAGCTCAATGAACAAGGCAAAGAGAAGCTTCATATTATTATGAAAATAGGGACCTGATGTTCCCTCTGATAGGACCTTAAGGACTCCTAGAAGGTCTGTGGACCATGCTTTTGAGAACAGCTGTCTTAAGTGATATAAGGCTACAGAAACTCTAATAATAGGCCTAGAGAGTGTTTACATATCTCCCTAGTTCAGTTGTCCCTTGGTATGAAAGGGATTGGTTCTGGGTTCTGCCCCACCCATAACAAAATCTGAGGATGTTCAATCCCTTATGGACAATGGTGTAGTATTTGCATGTAGCCTACCCACACTCTCCAAATATTTTAAATCATCCCTAGACTATACTATTTTATTACTGTGTACATACTACATAAATAGCTGTAAATTCAATGTAAATGCTATGTAAGCAGTTGTAAACACAATGTAAATGCTATGCAAATAGTTGCCTGGGCATGGCAAATTCAAGTTTTTCATTTTGGAAATTTCTAGAACTTTTTTCTGAATATTTTCTATCCATGGTTAGTTGAATCCATAGATGTGGAACTCAAGGATACAAAGGGCTGACTGTACTAGGTTTGCCCCAGCAGTACTTACTTCGAGGGTTGGTAAACATTTCAACCAAGTTGGAAATCAATTTGTCAAGTTTCTCCTAAACGTGCTACACTTTTAGTTAAGGGGACAGCATTGTTAATTGCTAAATAGCTAGCATTTTCTTGCTTTTCAGTGTTGGAGGATGCATTAACAGTAATCATTTCATCCTTATTGTATTTCTTCAAATTTATTTTTAATTGGTGGAAAATGGGTTGCTTTCTGCTACACAACAATTTTAATTGGCCATTATTATACATATATCACCTCCTTATTTTAGCTTTCATTTATCTTTTCCATTCTATGCTTCCTTATCTAGAACCATGAGATATAAGGCAGTGGTGAAGGAAGAGATGGAAGCTTTGTGATAATTAACTTTCCATGACCTAGGAAATTCACAAAACTCTGAGCAGCTTTTTGGGGAGGTTTTCTGAATACTTCATGGTGATAGATTGGAGATAGATTCAAGCATATTCTGGCTGTCCTAGATCTCAGAACTGAGAATCTGGCCGCCAAATTCTTGATTTATGTTTAAAAGGTGATATTCAGAGTTTAGTTGTGGGGTGGCTCTCTTCAGCCATGAACCTCACACAGCAAAGGCAGAAGGGGAAACTGCCATGCGAATCTGTAACTTGCATTAGGTTTTTAGATTGAATTTGCATAATTTGTGACAATACTGAAATATGGTGTGTCAGTGACAGCTTAGAGTTTTGCCTTGTGTTAATGTAGTTGTCTTTGTTTAGCTTTACACTGCAGCCGTCTTTGGCAATCATTGAAATTCTTTTTTGTTACAGAAAATTTCTCAGCATGGCCAGGTGGCACTTAAAGAGCCTAATAAGGAAGATAACTTGGCTCCAGGTGGCAAAGTCAGAGGTGGTGGCTGCCCTGTCTGGAGGTCTGGAGTGAGTCAGCTGCTCTAGTTACTGCCCAGTTCTTCCTGGTCATGCTCCCTTCCCAACATCCTCTTCTTCACACAGGGTTCAGGTCGTTCTTTATCTGTCCAGTTGGGTTGTTTGACTTGAAGCATTGGGCTTTATCTTTCTCATGCATCTTGCTGTCTTTGGCACATTTGTTGTTTGTTGGTGGTGGTGCCAGGACTCAGCTGCTACATGACAGGCTTTGATAGACTGAATCAATTCTTGTTTTCTCTTCTTGAAAATCCTATCACACTTTGTACTTCTCTTTTAAAAATGAAAGCTGCTTCACAATAGTTACTATTGGGAATAAGAAAAATGTGACACAAGAAGTTGATGTCATTTCACATTTGATCATGTTTGATAAATTATCAGGAGGAAAATGATTTGACTTTTCAGTGCTCATTGACATGGGAACAAATTTTAAATGTCCCCGAAATCTTCATTTCAGCTCAGTTCAGTCGCCCAGTTTTGTCTGACTCTTTGAACCTGAACCGCAACACACCAGGACTCCCTGTCCATCACCAACTCCTGGAGTCCATTCAAAGCCAAGTGATTGAGTCAGTAATGCCATCCAACCATCTTATCCTCTGTCATCCCTTTCTCCTCCTGCCCTCAATCTTTCCTAGCATCAGGATCTTTTCCAATGAGTCAGCTCTTCGCATCAGGTGGCCAAAGTATTGGAGTTTCAGCGTCAGTATCAGTCCTTCCAAAGAATATTCAGGACTGATTTCCTTTAGGATGGACTGGCTGGATCTCCTTGCAGTCCAAGGAACTCTCGAGTCTTCTCCAACACCACAGTTCAAAAGCATCAATTCTTTGGCACTCAGATTTTTTTATAATCCAAGTCTCACATCCATACATGACCACTGGAGAAACCATAGCCTTGGCTAGATGGACCTTTGCTGACGAAGTGATGTCTCTGCTTTTCAATATGCTATCTAGTTGGTCATAATTTTAATACCAAAGAGTAATTTGCATTTCATGGCTGCAATCACCATCTACACTAATTTAGGAGACCAGAAAAATAAAGTCAGCCACTGTTTCCACTGTTTCCCCATCTATTTGCATGAAGTGATGGGACCAGATGCCAATGTTGAGCTTTAAGCCAACTTTTTTATTCTCCTCTTTCACCTTCATCAAGAGGCTCCTTAGTTCTTCTTCACTTTCTGCCATAAGGGTGGTGTCATTTGCATATCTTAGGTTATTGAGATTTCTCCCAACAATCTTGATTCCAGCTTGTGCTTCCTCCAGCCCAGTGTTTCTCATGATGTACTCTGCATATATGTTAAATAAGCAAAGTGACAATATGCAACCTTGACGTACTCCTTTTCCTATTTGGAACCAGTCTGTTGTTCCATGTCCAGTTCTGACTGTTGCTTCCTGACCTGCATACAGGTTTCTCAAGAGGCAGGTCAGGTGGTCTGGTATTCCCATCTCTTTCAGAATGTTCCACAGTTTATTGTGATCGACACAGTCAAAGGCTTTGGCATAGTCAATGAAGCAGAAATAGATGTTTTTATGGAACTCTCTTGCTTTTTCGATGATCCATCAGATGTTGGCAATTTGATCTCTGGTGCC